>NC_138773.1:73729018-74104018 GCF_965119305.1 Pelophylax lessonae | reverse complement strand
ACAGCTGAAATTACCTCTCGAAAAATACATGAAAAACCGAAACCAAAGAAAGAATCTAAAGTATGTGAGAGACATGGTAGCTTAAAGTCTTAAAAAGCTTGTAATGATGTATTTAATCTCTCTGAGCTGTAAAATGCCTCATATAAGCAACAACCAACCTCCACGCAATGGCTGCCCTATAGCTGCTAACATATTCTGCTCTTAGGATCCCTTTATACATTAATATTGGGGCAACCCAAATCCTTTAACGCACACAGACATGTGCAGTGAGACATTTTGCCTTACAGCAAACCACTTTTTTTGAATAGGCTTTCAACATGTCTCAATGCATTTTTTTTAAGCATAGTGCACCACAAGGCACATCTACATATTGTGGTGCACTGTAGTATAAGTGCATTACTGTATATGTGCTTTAGGAGTGCCATTTAAAATGAATGATAAAGTGTACAAGGATGAGAGCACCACCGGTAAGTCCAGTAAAAGCTTAATAAACTTGGTACAAAGTCAGTAGACAAAGCCAAAGAGTTTCGGAAGTTTAAGGCTCTTTCATCAGGGCTGAGAAACAAGACAACACAAAATCGTATAAATCAGAACATCTACAAACTGAGTCTACATAATAAATTTGGTGTAGAAAAAATCTTATATCTAGCCATCCAGAAACCTTAAGTGTATATCTGAGGAAAGTTCATATCATTAGAAGATCATATACAATATATGTATTGTTAAAAAGTATAGATACATAGACAACATTACTGAAAGTCTTCAGTTAAAAAGTCTAATTTACTGTATTTTAAAAAATGGTAGTAAAAGTCAGAGCAATTAGAAGTAAGTTTCATACTGTATGTAGAGCTGTATATTCAAAATGAATGGCAATGCCATATACCCAGAGTTATGATGCACTGTGGTAATGTCCACTCAAAAGCATGCTTTAAAGCTTATTAGTTTGCCTTTAAGAGGGGGGTATAGCAGTGGTTGACCTCTCTATTTTATAATTTGGGACTGTGCCAAAAATGTGAACTGAGCTTTTGGCTTATGGATGCGATGTGGCTCCACTGAACTCAAAGGGGGAGTTTCACAGGCAGTGCCGTCTGTCAAATTCTGCTATCCAATTTATGGCCTGTTCAGCTATATTGATATAATTATGGTGGGCAAACTTGGGGCAGTATACCTGTGGTTCAGCCACTTGTTTTTACCCCCCCCCCCTAAACCACCCGCCTGAAACAGCCCTTAGGGTCTTTTTAAACAGGCAATCCCTTCCTGTCCTGTTCTCTCTTCTTCTCTCCTTCCTTTCCTCTTCTACCTCTGATCTCCTTCTATCCTGCTCTTCTTTGGGCCCTTTGGCCCCTCTCCTAAGTTTATGAGAGGTAACTGTTTTCAATCACAATGCATTTAAAATGGGAGATTGCGACCTAGTAGGCTGCTGAAACGTACGTGGTGTATTAAGTTATTTCCTGACCTATACCTTTCAGCTCCTCACACACACACCCTCCTTCCGGGAGGGGGGCTAGATGGCAGATTCAAACTGCTATAATCTACATTGTTATTTCTATTCGCAATGATCTCTCCACAACCCATATAACGCCCAGTGTTTACAATGCTGTTCTATCTCTATGTCTGTTACCACATGGTCATGCTGTCTATGCTCAATTGATCACCCTGTACTACTCTTATTGCATTGTCTCCAAGTTATGTTACTCTCTCCAATGTTTGTTGTATTTTGTTGCTATGTTCACTCATTTTTCTTGAATAAAAATTATTGAAAGAGTAAAAACAGGCAATCCAACCAGATCGAACTGTCAGTTTTTCAGCGGACCTGATGTGTTGGTGAATGCATTCCTATGGACCACTGGGTATAAGCGGATTTGTGTCAATTTACACCCTCCTACCTGATCAGACTACCTCCTGTTCCCTTTGGGCAGACCAGATTGGAGGCAGCTAGGTGTAAATAGACAGTGGAGTCCGTTTACACCCGCTGGTCCATGAACCAGAGTGGGCTCTGTCCATGTCCACTCTGCATAAACTGTGTGGACACAGACCTGTTATCCCTACCACTGTGCTCCGATCAGAGTAGGGGATCTGTAAGCAGATCCGCTGCTGATCGGAATGCAAACCGCCTGTGTGAAATGGCCCTTACAGTATTATGAATTGGTTGTTGCCTTGGCAGGATTCTGGACTGAAATTTGCTGCAGATAGTAATTGATATGCATGATACTTGTAGTGGAACTCCAGGCAGAATACACGGTTGACATATATTCAATGGCACTTTAATTTAGGCCAGCCATTGAAATGTCATGGGGGGATTTGAAATGGGTAGTTCATGCAAAGAAACTCACAAACATCTTGCAATTCAAGAGTGGTCAGGAATTTCACAGAGTCAATGTTAGGGACTGGTGGGCAGTTAAAATGCTTACAAAAAATAATTTTTGCTAAACAGGGCAATACCAGCCACAAAGGCAAATTTTCCTCGTCTTTTTTTTACAGATAGATTCAAAAAGGATGGTGCAAACGTAAAGCTAATTTATTCATTAAAGAGTGAACCCAACACAACTGTATTACCATGAAAAGACACAATACCTGTTCAAATTTTACCTCTGCACTACAAATGTTTGATGTGAGCCCTGTTGGTGCCTCAACAGATGATTGCCATTCCCTATTGTTGTCACTCTCGTTACAAGTTTTTGGATATGATTACAGAACGGCTTATGCCACAGACGTAGGAAGATCTGTCCAACCTAGTCTTTGAGAATTTTTTTTTTACTTGGATGTCCCCAGATACTTGAATAATACCCTACCAGAATGTTGGATTGGTCGTGCAGGGAAGAACAATTCACCAATGTCACTCTGGCCTTCGTGATCACCAGACCTAACACTCTGCAACTTTTTTCTACGAGGGTACACCAAAGACTTGGTGTATTTCCACCCCCCCCCCCTCCATGTCACTAAATGTTGTCACCTGGTGGGTCCATCACTCAGCTCCCATTGCATATTTGCCATTCAGACTACTGTGGAGAACCACTGGGTTCGTCCATATCTCTCTTCTGATCCTGAGCACTTTTTTGGACTTCATAAAATGGGTTGGACTTTGCACGAAAGGCTGGTCTGAGCCTCAGATACCCTTTCTTTATATTTTTATGAGTGTATTTATTAGCATTTTTTCTCAAATAAAGAATTTGTTGCACTAGTTGGTGTGTTCCCTTTTTTTATTTTCTGCCACAGAGTACAGGTTTGCTTGAGATTGACCACTGTCTAACCAAGCCTTTCTCAACTAGGGTTACTCCAGAGGTTGCAAGGGGTTCCTTGAGCAATCAGCAATATCTGCCTTTTAGAGGAGTAACCAGTGTTAGCAACAATCTTTTTAGCTCCTCCCCATTTCCACTTGGATGTCCCCGATACTTTAATGATACCCTACCAGAATGTTGGATTGGCCATGCAGAGAAGAACAATTCACCAATGTTGCTCTGGCCTTCGCGATTGCCAGACCCTGCAACTTTTTTTCTGTGGGGGTACACCAAGGACTTGGTGTATGTCCCCCCCAATGCCACAGAATCTGAAAGACCTGATCACAGAAGCAGTGGAGTCAATATCTGAGGACATGCTGGTACTAGTCTGGAGATAACTGGAGTACCATGTCACCAATGGGGCTCATATTGAATATTTGTAGTACAGAGGTAAGACTTGGACAGTTTTCATGTAATACAGTTGTGTTAGGTTGATTCTGTTATGAATAAATTAACTTTTCTTTTGCACCATACTTTTTGCATCACACTGTATGTATTTAACTTGTATTCTGGAGTTTTGCTTTAATTATCCTAAAATTATATAAAAAATGTACCCGCCTCTCACGTGGCCGTCTCAGAAAATGACCCTGTGCTTCTAAAGTAATCCCTAAATCGCGTGAAGAGATAGGGCTCATTCCGTCTCCTTAGCAGGTGTTTTAGCAGGTGCTCTCTATAAGCCTTTCCTGGGTGCACAAGTTGAAGCAAGGTCAGATGTTGCAATAACATAGACCTGAACCAGCCTTGCCCTGCAATGTTTTAATTCTGCAAGTTGGTGACTGGAAGAGAGCTGGAGTTCTGAACATGACCCGCTGATTTATGTGCTTGATAACCCAGCCTGTTGCCATGTTACTAACACAACAGCTAAGCTTGATCCACAAACACAGATCATATTCAAATAGTGTCTCATCTCAATGGGAGAAGGGAGGGGTGGTGCGCACTTGTCTGGTCACTGCAAAATGTTTTCACTTGCTCTCTTGGGATGCTAACACCCGAAACCGTACCGGTACTCAAGGCACATACCCCCTTGCCTCACGCACGAATAACGAAAGAATGACGCAACTTCAAGTGTCAGAATGCGTGTGCAGTCTTGAAAGGAGGTCTGGGGAAAGGAGAAAAGAGTAGGCGTGGGAAAATGGTTTGGAGGGAAGAAATAGGAGATGGATTAACCTCTTTGGATGTGGCTAAAAACCTACGAGAAAAGCCAAGCTGCCAAATGAGCTGGCTAATGATTACATGTGATGTAGGGTGACATCAGTTTTTCTGAAAATTCCACGAGGCAAACTAACTTTCATGTAAGGAAATAAGAATTTTTTGCCACTTGCAGGCTTACTTTAAAGTGTAGGTAAACCCAAATCGTAGTTTTTTTTCTAATTTTTAGATAATGTAAGGAATGTTTTAGACCCCTTTTTGGGATTTTGTTACCGGCTGTGTTCCTATTAGGAAGATTTATTCTCTTTGTCCTGATCAGCAGGACTAAAAGTGATGGGAAAATTCTAAATTTTGAGTTGTCACCAGAACAGAAATAGCGGGGAAGTAATTCAATTAAGTCATATGTTCCAGTGACAAATACCTCGGGGGGCATTTGCAGGAAAGGCTGCTCTGAACCTCAGTTATATAAAACCCTTCTTTTTATTTTAATGAGTGTATTTTTTAGCATTTTTCCTAATTAAAGAATTTTAGTTAGTGCGTTCCCTATGGCCCTTATTTTCTGCCACAAAGTACGGGTTTGCTTGAGTTTGGCCACTGTCTAACTCAGCCTTTCTTAAGTAGGGTTCTTCCAGAGGTTGCTAGGGGCCCCTTGAGCAAACAGCAATATCTGCCTCTCAGATGAGTAACTACTGTTACCTACAACATTTTTAGCTATATACAAGGGGCCACAAATGTAAGCAGCATTTTTCCCACCGACCACTAATGTAAGCAGCATTCTTCCCACTGACCACCAATGTAAGGAGCATTTTTCCTACAAACCACCAATGAAGGGAGCATTTTTCACACCATATACCAAAAAAATTAAAACAAAAACCAGCCTACAGTGCTGCCCTCCGTGACAACATTGGAACATTGCACCACCCGGAAGTTTCCTCTTCTCCATTTTCATCCCAGTGCAGGCCCCACCCGCACAAGCGCCCAACACATCCTCTTTTGCTTCTATTTTTCACACCATAAGCCCCCCCCCCCCCCCATTTTTGGTTTTATTAGCTGTCTTTTTTATGGATTATTTTTGACTGCATCATTCACATTTCCCATGAGTGGTTGAGTGCTGATACTGGCAATCAGCCATATTGGGGGAATAACAATTCATTCTTCACATTGACCACCAATGTAAAGAGCATTCTTCCCGCTGACCACCAATGTAAGGAGCATTCTTCCCACTGATCGCCAATGTATAGAGTATTCTTCCTAATAGTCACCAATATAAGGAGCATTATTCCCACATACAACCAATGTAAGGAGCAATCTTCTCATTGACCACTAACATAAGGAGCATTCTTCCCAATGACCACCATTGTAAGCTGTATTCTTCCCATTGACCACCAATGTAAGAAACATTCTTCCCACTGACCACCAATGTAAGCATCACAATAATGAGAGTCAGCATCTACTTCCTGGACTGAAATTATACAGTCAGGTACAATCTGTCTTCACAAATGTGTGACACAGACTTTACCTCTGTGCAGAAGCTTCCTGTAATAAAGACCGGTCTCTGCTGCTCTCTATCCTTGTGCAGGGTGATTGGTCTTGTCTCTGCCCCCTCCTGTAGCTTTCTGCAGGCAGTCTGTAGAGAGTGGGCCTGCTAGGTCCGTCCCATAGCTCTGCTGTCTGCACAGGCTATGTAGAGCACTGCTACTTTTACAAGGTAATTGGGTTTGCAAAGGCATAAAGCACACACAAAGTGGATTTGTATCCATTGTGGCTTATTGACATATTTATTAAAATGAAAATATTTAATTGTATATAGGGCTTAGCTTTAAAGTGGTTGTAAAGCTAGAAGGCTTTTTATCTTAATGCATTCCATGCATTAAGATAAAAAACCTTCTGTGTTCTGATTTCCTCTTTTGATACATAAAATTGTACATAAATAGGATTGTAACAGATGGGATGCAATAAAATGCAACTATTTTTTGTCATATTTTTTTGTACTGTATATCTTGCACTGTATATATATATATATATATATATATATATATATATATATATATATATATATATTTAATTTTTTTTTATTCAGTGTGACAACACTGAATAAATAACACTTTGCTACAATGTAAAGTAGTGGGTGTACAGCTTGTATAACAGTGTAAATTTGCTGTCCCCTCAAAATAGCTCAACATACAGCCATTTATATCTAAACTGCTTTCAACAAAAGTGAGTACACCCTTAAGTTAAAATGCCCAAATTGGGCCCAAAGTGTCAATATTTTGTGTGGCCACCATTATTTTCTAGCACTGCCTTAACCCTCTTGGTCATGTAGTTCACCAGAGACTCACAGGTTGCCACTGGAGACATCTTCCACTCCTCCATGACGACATCAGGGAGCTGGTGGATGTTAGAGACCTTGCGTTTGAGGATGCCCCACAGATGCTCAATAGGGTTTAGGTCTGGAGACATGCTTGGCCAGTCCATCACCTTTACCCTCAGCTTCTTTAGCAAGGCAGTGGTCGTCTTGGAGGTGTGTTTGGGGTCGTTATAATGTTGGAATACTGCCCTGCGGCCCAGTCCCTGAAGGGAGGAGATCATGCTCTGCTTCAGTATGTCACAGTACATGTTGGCATTCATGGTTCCCTCAATAAACTGTAGCTCCCCAGTGCTGGCAGCACTCATGCAGCCCCAGACCATGACACTCCCACCACCATGCTTGACTATAGGCAAGACACACTTGTCTTTGTACTCCTCGCCTGGTTGCCGCCACATACGTTCAACGCCATCTGAATCAAATAAGTTTATCTTGGTCTCATCAGACCACAGAACATGGTTCCAGTAATCCATGTCCTTAGTCTGCTTGTCTTTTAGCAAACTGTTTGCAGGCTTTCTTGTGCATCATTTTTAAAAGATGCTTCCTTCTAAAACGACAGCCATGCAGACCAATTTGATACTTTATGCGGCATATGGTCTGAGCACTGACAGGCTGACCCCCAACCCCTTCAATCTCTGCAGCAATGCTGGCACCACTCATACGTCTATTACCCAAAGACAACCTCTGGATATGACGCTGAGCACGTGCGCTCAACTACTTTGGTCGACCATGGCGAGGCCTGTTCTGAGTGGAACCTGTCCTGTTAAACCGCTGTATGGTCTTGGTCACAGTGCTGCAGCTCAGTTTCAGGGTCTTGGCAATCTTCTTATAGCCTAGGCCATCTTTATTTAGAGCAACAATTCTTTTTTTTCAGATCCTCAGAGAGGTCTTTGCCATGAGGTGCCATGTTGAACTTCCAGTGACCAGTATGAGAGAGCGACAGCAACAACACCAAATTTAAAACACCTGCTCCCCATTCACACCTGAGACCTTGTAACACTAACGAGTCACATGACACCGGGGAGGGAAAATGGCTAATTGGGCCCAATATGACATTTTTACTTAGGGGTGTATTCAATTTTGTTGTCAGCGGTTCAGAAATGAATGGCTGTGTGTTTAGTTATTTTAAGGGGACAGCAAATTTATACTGTTATAAAAGATGCACACTCACTACTTTACATTGTAGCAAAGTGTAATTTCTTCAATGTTGTCACATGAAAAGATCTAATAAATATTTACAAAAATGTGAGGCGTGTACTCACTTTTGTGATATATATATATATATATATATATATATATATATATGTGTGTATATATATATATATTTTTTTTTTTAATATACTTTAAGATTAACAGAATGAAATATTGGAAAATAAAAAAGTGTTGCCATTTGTATTATTGTATTTTGATCTTTCACTATAATCTGTTGCAATTTAACAAAAGTTAAAATTTATATGAAGTTCCCACTGGTACAATTATCTATTCGAGAAGCTGCAGGGCCACCTTGTGATAGACTTCATATACTACAGGTCAATATATCTAAGTAGAACACAGTACATAAAGGGCCTCATTTACTAAAGTGTGAGTTGAATGGAGGCAAACCTGTGTGTACTTCAAATGTTATTCAAATACATATACAAATAGAGGCTAGTTACAGTTCAAGGAACCCCAAGCAACCTTTGGGGGAACCCTAGGGTTACATGAAATCCTGGTTAAGAATGGCAATTGTAGTATAATAGGAGTGTTTGGTGATCTTCTACTTATTCTTTTCAAGGATATCCAATAGCTAGTTATAGGACTCAAATACTCACTGCTGTAGTGAGGTTCCAAGAACCCATTACAGCTAAGGCAATATTGATGATAGGTCCAAAGTTGGCCATACGCCAGTAGATTTTTTAAATTAACATATATATATGAAAATTCCCATCAGTACATCGAATGACATGATGAATGTCGTTCGAAAGTACTTAAAGAGGACCTTTAGCGTACCCCCCCCCCCCATTTCCTTTTTCTCTGCCCTGCTTACCTGCTGTTGTTGTAGGCAGAGTTCAGTTACTCACCAAGCTACTTGGATCCAGCGTTGTCCCGCTGACATCCTTCTATCAGCAGACACTGCTGGGTCCCGGGCTGCCATCTTGTGATGTTGTTGAGAAACCCGCCAGCTCTTTCAAGTTTATCCGGTGAGGCCTGACAATGACGTGCTGCTAGGCCCACCCCCCTCCTACTTCTGAACGAATGACTAAAGGCCACCTGGGGCATGTGATGTGAATATCCAAGGAGGCCTATTGAGCACTATTCATGTCTTTTGTCTAGGCCAGGGGTCTACAAACTTTCTAAACAAAGGGCCGGTTTATTGCCCTTCAAACTTTAGGGGGACCGGACTGCGGCCAGTGGGAGTGAAACTTTTCCTGGCATCAGTGAGAGTAAACATCACCACATTTGGTATTAGAGGAAGGAACAGTGCCCAATCATTGGAAGGAATAGTACCCCATTGTTGTTGTCAGCTGAAGAAATGGTGCCCCATTGTTGATGTCAGTTGGCAGAAGCGTGTCTCGTATCAGTGGGAGGAATAGTGCCCCAAGGGACGGATAAAGGCAAGCATAGGGCTGCATCTGGCCCCCAGGCTGCAGTTTGGAGACCACTGGTCTAGGCGAATGACGTGCACTGAGGGGCAGGACCGCTTTTTTTTTTTCCCCAGCAGAAGGTAAATAAGAAAAAAAAATGCCCAATTTGTGAAGAGGATGGGAGGAGGGTGGAAGTTTATATTGAGAGTAAAGGTCCGCTTTAACAACCATTTGCTTTTAACATTTGATTTTCGAGTGAAAGGACTTTCCCAAACAAATACTACATACACTGTTAGAAATTAGTTTGTTTGAGAAAAGTGTTCCATCCTGCTGCTTCAATGTTTCTTTGTTCACTTCTGTCAATTTCATCCCAATATCCATTAGAAAATCAAATAAATGTTCTTCAAAAATAACTTTTTTGACCAAAATTACTGTATGGCCAACTTTAGTAAGACAAAGGCTGCCCCACCCAATAGGGGAGTGGGTGGGATATTTTCCCAGTAAAGTGAATTTGTTTCTAACTACCTTGGGGCTCTTTCACACGGACGCTCCGTATTGTCCGCAAATCATCCTATTTTTTTGCCGATGATTTACGGACATAATGTAAGTTTATGGCATTGCTGATGTCAGTGGAATACCATCCGCTGACATCCGATTTTCCTCCTTTCAGTTCTGTTCCGTTTTTTGGAACGGAACACAACCCTATTTTTTCATCCGTTCAAGAAACGGAAAGGAAGCAAAATCGGATGTCAGCGGTGTCATCCACTGACATCCGCAATGCCATAGACTTACATTATGTCCGCATATCATCCGCAAACGGATGGGATGATATGCGGACATACGGAGCGGATGACACAAGTGTCATCCGCTCCGTGAAAAAAAAAAGTCCCGCAGCGGGGAATAAATCTGGAACGGCCGTGTGAAAGAAGCCTTGTGGTCATCGGTGTTCTCACTCACCTTTGGGTGCCCCAGCAACTCCTTTGAATTCTGCATCTAGAACAGTTTTTCTCAACTGGGGTTCCACGAGAAGTCCCCTGGGGTTCCGCTGTGATTCAACATTGTGGCGGATTTATATCTGTCCAATGTTGTTTCCAGTGTTCCCAATGTGCACTGACAGTGATGTGAACAAGACCAAAGTATTCTATGCAGGTCAAATCTGCACCATTTGCCATCAATTCTTATGCATATATGTAGTGAACAAGGCCCAACTGTTTCCATAGTCTGCTGCCCTATTTATGAATTACAACACTTGGGAGTTCTGTTCAAATTTACAGCATATGTGCAAAAATAGAAAATATGTTCAAATTTGACTTGCTTAGAATATTTTGGACTTGTTCTAACGTAGGTCTCTGCAAGGACATAAAGAAAACTGTTGATTGTGCCCTATTTACACTATAATGTTGGTGTCAGGTGAGTTCTAATATTTATTCTATTATTTAAAGCTATTTCTACAATATTTGTGCATACATATACAGCTCGCTGATCAGATCCAATGTTCCTTGAGCTGTAGATCTGAAATTTTTTTTTTAGAGGTTCCCCGAGATCTCAGACTTTTTGCCAAGGGTTTCCCCATTGTAAAAATGTTGAAAAACACTGATCTAGAATATGGGCTCGAGGTTTGAGCACCACATTGTACTGTACAGAAAATAGGAGTTTTCACAAGTTTCGAGACAAGCAAAGAAATTAAAAGAGTGATGGAAAACTGGTAAAATATTACAAAAGTTGGGTATCTTTAGTTGGGTAAAAATAAAACTCAGTTAACATGATCAAATATATCTAAAGATAGTAAAAAAATATAATATCTCAATGGTTCTAAAAAAGAAAAGTAGATATCAGTTGTACATGGAATAAAGAAGATTGTTTCCATCTGTTTAGGGGATCATTAATGATAAACCCAAACAGCATGATATAGGTAAACTACTAAAGCACTGCACATAATTAACAGTTGCTTTAATTTTTTAACCACTTGCCTCTCTCGGCGGCTCCCGCTGTGTTCAGTCACAGCGGGAGTCGGGCCAGGGGAGGAGAGGTGGTGATCACCGCTGCTCTTCCCCGATCGTCGGGGAATCGAGTGTGGAGATCCGCCCGCTTGTGTAAACAAAGCGGGCGGATCTCCTAAGTGACAGGCAGGGTCAGATTACAGGATTCAGCATAGCTGAACCTGCAATCTGTCCCTGTGTCACTCAGTCACCTCCCCCCACACGTTAGTAAGTACCAGGCATACATTAACCCCTTGATCACCAATAAAAATTAACCCCCTTCCCTGCCAGTGTCATTTTTACAGTAACAGTGCATATGTATAGCACTGATTACTGTAGTAATGTCACTGGTAACCCCAAAAGTGTCAAAAATGTCAGTCAAGGGTCCGATCTGTCCGCCGCAATGTCCTAGTCCCGCATAAAAAAATCGCAGATCGCCGCCATTACTCGTTAAAAAAAAAAACACCAAAAATGACAGAAATCTTTCCCTTAGTTAGTAAACGCAATAACTTTTGCGCAAACCAATCAAAATACGTTTATTGCGATTTTTTTTTACCAAAAATATGTAGCAGAAAACAAATTGGTCTAAAATGATAAAAAATTTTGATTTTTACATTTTTTTGGGGGGGAATTTCATATATAAAAATGTGAAAAATATTGTTATTTTTTCAAAATTGTCGCTCTTTTTTTGTTTATAGCGCAAAAAGTAAAAATCGCACAGGTGATCAAATACCACCAAAAGAAAGCTCTGTTTGTGGGAAAAAAAGGACGTCAATTTCGTTTGGGTACAGCGTTGCATGACTGCGCAATTGTCAGTTAAAGTCGCACAGTGCTGAATCGCAAAAAGTGGCCTGGACGTAAGACAGCAAAATCCTCCGGTGGTAAAGTGGTTAAACTACTTTTTTTACCTTTCTTGCATGTAAGTGACAGCTGGTGATAAAATTTTTTAAACTCCCTCCCCCACCCCCCCTATGTCCGCACTCACCCCTCCAGGGTCACTGTGCCACGGCTTCCCTGGCTTCTCCTCCCGTGTAACCTGTTCTTCTTTAGATCCGCCTCCTGCCCTGATTGACCGGGAGGAAAAGCCGGGAATCAATAGTGAATAGCTAGTGTCACAAGTGGGTGGGTTTGGGGTGCAGTGCTCTCAAAGCTATGAGTCCGGCGCCCCATATGCAAACTAGGAGGGGGGGGCGGCCGCCACTGATCTCAGTACTGCTGATCTCTTGCAGCCTGTTTGAGCCACTTGTCTACATGCATAAAAATGGTAATGCTGAAACTGCTTGCCCAATGTATGTTATCATGGCTGCTTGTAGTTTCTATCGGGTGCACGTGTGACAGGGTGACAACACTGGAACACAGTTGGAAGACAGGGACTGAGCGTTGTCACCTCATATTATAAAGGAGGAGCTTCAATGATGCATCTGTGAAACATTTCTGGCTATGTTTATGTAGTCAGAAACCTTGCCCCAGATCCATGAAAACCCTGTGGCACTTTCATTATTAGTACCGACAAGTGTGACTAATTCAAGCAATTCTTATTTGCAACATTTTTACTGTATAGTGCTATTGTTGCAACAAATTCATATCAGTGATATGGAAAGAGAACGTAAAGATCTCCTTATATTGGATCTCATATTAGAGTAAATCTTTAATTGTGTCACACATGTAATTATTTTGTGGCATCTCATAGAGAATTCTGAGACATTTGTCTTTAAAGAGGACTTTTATACAGCAAAATGACATCCCACCATTGTTACCCTCCCCAACGCTGCAGTCTAGAAAGCCAGCAATTTATTTTTTTTGTCTATTCACCATTTTTTTTTTTTTATACGCCAACCTGCCTCCATCCATGACGTGTACCCTGCTCCTGGCACCACCTGCGATATCTACGTCATATATCCAAGGGGTTATTGGCATTGGCTTCCACAAGGTCAAGGAGCCAACAAGAATCCTAAAGAGAAACAAGCCTCCAATGTTGTAGGAAGGGAAGATGATGGCACGAGTTGAGGTCTGGTGTGCAGTTGCAGAGCGGGGTATTATCAGAGATAAACACTGGATTTTCTGAACCCGTGAATATGTTTATAGGGTCTACCCCAACAATAAAGATAAGAGGGGGATAAAAAGAAAAAAACAGGGTGGGGAATTAATTTTTAAGTTCCTCTGGAATAGAGATGGGCTTGGGTACTCTCCCAACTATTCCAAATAATTTCTCGGGCCTATGGTACACCACCACTTAGCTGGAGAGATACTTGTAACAGTTCTCATGGATTTGCAACAGATTCATATACACCTTACCACCACGTGCATAAATCTGTTGCAAGTTCCACCATTTGTCGCATTTTATTTGCCTTCCACTGGATCAGATATGCTGGACATCGGTCTTTTTTGGAACCCCATGGCAATCAAGTCTTTGATGCATCCTTCCAAAACTTTGACAATCAATACATTGTCTTTTTTTGTTCTTTTCAAATTTGCCAAATCTATGCTGTAAAAATAGATAAAGTACACCTATAGCCATGAAAATCTATTTAATTTGTATTCCCCATCAACGGAAAGCTCCACAGTTGTCTTTATCCTTGTGCAGTTCAATACAAGATGAACTCTGCAATTGCTCAGTCACATCCACTTAGCTATGATGTTATTTATGAGTTGTATAGTAGAAAAACCACCAGAGTTTGGGGAATACAGACCATGCTACTGTTTGGCAATGTGACGAAAACACCAGTAATTTATGGCAAGGAAAATAATTGCATTTTCCCTTTTTTTTTTTTGTTCCCAGCAGCAAAAACACAGGTGCAAATGGGGGATGGATCCAAATTCATAGAGAAGAGAGATAAAAGGGAATTCTTTATGAAATGAGATTAAGCTCATGTGAACTGTTGGAAAATTGAACTACAGAAGTGAGAGGGATTTCTGACTACAGGGCAGGAGACGTGATTGCACAGGATATCTTTGTCAATCCCATGGCTTGGGCTGATGTATGGATGGAGGGGTCGTTCATCCACTCTGGGCAGATGGCCATTGTTACCAGTTTGACATTTAACCCTTTCCTTGCTGGTTCGATGCAATAATGTGTAGAACACTTTCATAGGCCACCAAGAACAGTATCAAACACTTAGCTGACCTTATATTTGACCTGTGCTTCATTAGTTTGTTAAACCATTTTGAATTAAGAGTTCAAATTAAACTGATCCTGTACTTTGTCCATAGTAGGGAAGTAACAGGTTCACCTTACAGTAGCCACAATATAATACCGTACTTACCTTAAGTACCTTTCCCCACCTGATCGCAGAGAAATAAGCTGGCCATACGCTGATTGTTCTTTGGTCAATTCCTGCTGAAACAGCTTAAATTCAAGCTGGGTGGTTCTGTAGGCACAAACCACCTCAACAAACTTTGAATGTAAAAGCAGGAGTCCTACCACACAATGACTTGCCAGGATCACAGCGATCCAACAGATGTAATATCTCACTATGGGCCTGAAAGCTCAGGATGAGAAATATTGGCAAATATGGACATCATAGCAAATTAAAAGACCAAATCCTTTTAGCATCTTTTGCCCCGTTTCCACTGAGCTTTCTGGTACGGTTCGGTACGGTACGCTATTTATGCCGTTTCCATTATGAATGGTACCCTAATTCCGAACCGTACCGTACCACTTTTTTGGTACCCTTTCGTTGGGGTACCAAGAACATTAGTACCGTACCAACTGGGTGGAGCTACACTCTGCAGAACTTTGATTGGTTGACAGAGAATCGTCTATCACAGCTTTCCTGCTACACCACGCCTATCATGAAAGGGTACTATTGGCAGTGGAAACGCAATGTGTACCGTACCGAACCGTACCGTACTGAACCGAACCGTACCACTCAGTGGAAACGAGGCATTAGTATAGAGACACACCCTTAGGCCTTGACTCACATATACCCCATAGCACTTATTGTTATATAAGTTCTTGTACATTGTACTCTATATGTTTGATGTATCATGTCTTTGCCGATTTTTTTGATTGTCATTTTCTCTTGAATAAAGAATTTATATAAAAAGAAAAAAAAAACAGGAGTCAAGTGGAAAATTGTTGCCCAAACAGTGAATGCGTCAAATTAGATGCAGTCAATGTTGGGCTATTCAGGCAGCTTCTGCTTCTGTCTGAATAAAATAGCTGGGAGGGGAGATTTCTCCATCCATTCTTCTTCGCATGGATGAGGGAATAGATTGCTTTTTCTCGTTTAGCCCACGGGGCTGAATGAGAGAAATCAAAGCATGGATGGTTAGCCATACATAATGCTTACGGGTCGAGAAAATGTAACCCCCCACCACAACCGTCACACACGCACCTCTCATAATATCTGGTAGTCATGATTATCAGTTTTCACCTGAGGCTTCTCATACAGGTATTTTCATGACTGAACAGAATGTCGGGTCATTACCTCTGTGGGTCTCTATATGCACCCTTGGCTGACTTTTCTTAGGTAAATAGTCCATCAACTGGTTAAGACATTTTTAATTACTACTGTAATACTATTATCCAGAGTTGGCCCCAGCCATTGACCAAAGTGGGCACTGTGTCTTTAATGACTAGGCACACTTTCAATTGAATAATAGCAAATACTATATGATTGATATGTAGGGGTACACAAATTGCCTCCTAAAGCAGATAAATAACACATATTCTGTTTTTATTGACCCCAACATTGAGCCAGCGATATAGGGAGCTCCTCCATTATATAAATATGTACAAAAGGCTACAAACAGTATGCATGTCTTTTGTTACATTTGTTAATATAACTGCTTGGCAGCTGCACCATGCCCTCCCTTCTTTCCACCATGAAGTGCCCAAAGCCAGCAATTGTTTCCCCAACAGTTCCTTTTTCTGCTACTTTATCTGTTATAATTATAACATCCTTTCTCATCTGCCATGAACCATTTCATTAGATCGTTGTGCGCCCGGCCTCTCATTTACCGGGAGATCCACTTCAAGCACCAGTCATTAACATATCTTCTATGGTGAAAAGGCTGAGGGTTGCAATCGGAAATGGACAGCCAGTACCCTGGTATTCACAGTGAGGGCGAAAAGCCTGCGCTGGCCGGAGACGGGATGATGTCATCCCTGCGGCTATCTGATCCATGTGGCCAATGGATTTGTGCAAGAGCCTCTTACAAGGGGGGCCCAGAAAGCTGTGCTGGCTCCCACCCCATGAGCTCACACAACTCTATTTCTGGATGCTTTGTTGACTCTGATTCTTAGCACGTGTGAAACATCTGTTGCCCGGGAATGGGTGAAACGATGCCTCTGGAATGCCCTGTTGTGACGAGGAAACTATGGGATATCGTCATGGTGATTATACCTACCCTTCCCCCTAGCCTGGGAAATCAGAATGACATCATCTGCTGCCCAATGCTAATCACCTCCCTATTATCCCAAGCCGTTGCTGTAGACACATCCTGACCAGCAACCTCTCTGCCTGAGATCCGAGATCAGTATCCTGGTCTAATTATCATTAGGGTGGACCGAACAATTATTACTCTACGGCTTGCAAATCTTATATTTTATTATATCGCCACTGGCAAATACTTTGGATAGTCTGGGTACAGCACTTTCTAAAGGCTTTGCGCTCATCGTGTCAATGAAAGTACATAGCAATTAACTCTAATACATGTAATGTGCAAATACATGACACATTGGGGGAGATTTACTAAAACTTTAGAGTGCAAAAGCTGGTGCACCTCTGCAAAGAAACCAATCAGCTTCCAGGTTTTATTGTTTAAGCTTTATTGAACAAGTTGAAGTATGAAACTGATTGGCTACCATCCACAGCTGCACCAGATTCTGAGTGCTCCAGTTTTAGTAAATTAACCCCATTTAGTTTGCTTAAAGCCCAATTTGCAGAATTAAAAATAAATTAGTAAATGTTTATTAAATCTAGGGGATACAGGAATATGGAGTAATACTTACCATATTCCTCTCTCTGGCAGGCTCCTATCAGTTGTGTAACTGGTCCACCAGAAGATAATTTGCTAAGAGGCTTCGGCCGGTGGTCACTCTCCTACGTCATCATATTCCAAGCAGGACCAATGGCCCTGCAATGTATGTGAGAACGACGAGAGACCGCCCACAGCACAGAGCATCAGACAGATAAAAATTTTAAATCAATAATACTCTCATAATTAGGCTTATAAGCAAGAGGACAGTTCTGCATCTATCATAATTGCCGAAGAAGTACTTATGTACCTGCTACATCAGCCCTTGTGTCACCCCGTGTCCTCACATCACCTGTCATCACTACCAGGAGTGTTGGACCAGAGGTGCAAGAGAAGCCCCTCTTCAGCTCAATCTTCACCAGGTACTTGACAACAACTTGTGATTCCTGTAATCCCCTGTATATTAGCACTTAAACTATAAGAAGGAAGGCCAGAAGATTAAGTCAGTCAATCTCTGTCACATTGCTCAATACTATTAGACATACAAAAAGAATATACTGACAGGCGTAGAGATCAGAGTGAACAGTGCAGAAATCATCCAGAGCCCAGGGCAAAGATTGCAAATTGCACCCCCTCCTTCTTTATGTGCAAGCTTATGAGCCTGCACCTCCTCCCGACTTTCTCCTCTTCTGCTTGCTGCTTCTAGTGCTGGGCTGACAGAAGTAGTGATGCTGCGGTCACTACTCCTGTCAGTCTTATAGTAGAAGGAACTTGCGGCGCCCCCATTCCTACAATTCTTGCTGTGCCCAGGACAGCCGTCCCTCTTGCCCACCCCTTGTCCCGGCCCTGAGAGTGAACAAAGTGCTGCTCCATCACAGTCTAGTCTGCAGGCTAGGGGTGTGTCCTGAGCCATGCAATCCTGCTGCTTCAGTCAAGGCCCATGACTTGGCAACGCTAAAGCTGGCCATATGCACAAAGATTTAAATCGAATAGATTCCTCCATCCATGCTAAACATGATCAAGGAATCTCCCCTGATGGCTAATGTAGGGGGGAAGGGTGGCTGCTGAATACCCGAACAAGGACTACATCGAATAGGAGGCAATTGCTGCTTGGCTCTCTCTATCAACAAAATTCAACTTAAAACATTTAATATTTTCAAGCCTTGTGGTGCCCACAGGGCCACTGACTGCACCAATTTGCAGAATCAGCTCCACTTCGGGCAGTGTATGGCCAGCTTTAGACAGTTCACATCTGTATATTCCCAACCGTGTCTTCCTAGTTTTCGGGTCGTGACTCAAGAACAACCATACAGCAATAGAAATGAAAACCCCTGAACTCTAAACTCTGGGCCAGCAACCCAAAAATAACAGAAGCCTGAGGATAAGCAAGAAACCCAACTAGCATATTCAAAGGTTGAGGTCAGCAATGGTCAGCTATATATTTATCTGAGCACATGATCCCCTTAAATCATATGTATGAAATGTAAGCATTTAAAAACCAGCCCCCCCCCCCACCGCCCAAGAAAAAAAAAATTCTGCAGATCTGTATCAGGGATACCCTGGAGACTCGTATCCAGATCATATACTCCAGCCAAAGAAAGCAACAATCAAAGTATAGGCACGGCAGGCTCAAGCGTTAACGGCAAGACGTGGGTGGTATTAAATATACGGGACATGGAATAAATTGATACATAGAGGAGCCCCATTCATAATAACAGAACAGAAAATTGAGTTTGTGCCTTGTGAGTGGTTCTTAATAATTACATTTTAACCTAAGGCTGCATTGTCTAAAAGAGTTTTGTAACTACCTGCTGTTATTACAGTCTGAATTATCCGGTAATTCATCACTGACACAGATACGGTCAGTCATCTAATACGCAAGTAGGCCAAAGACGCATTCAAGCCATAGTTTTCTCCTAGCTCAATTGGAAATAGACTTACTGCCCTCTTGTGTATTCCAGGCAGAATTACAGCATTCATAAAAAAGGGCATTTTGTGAGTTATGACCCTTAGATTTTAGATTAACTGCATCATAGATGAACGTCATGCATGCCTGTAAATTCTGCCCCCCTCCAAATAAGCCAGACTGTACTTAATTCCTTTAATATCTTGCACTAGGTAGACAGTTCACAAAGCTACCACCAGTGTTCATTTTGACATCAAATTTGACTTAGTTTTTTTTATCAAAGTCTTTTGACTAAAATGCCATTTTAGTTTTAGTGACATTTTTTAGTCACCTGAATTGTTTTTATTTTAGTCATATTTTAAGTTGACTAAAATCTCCAGTACATTTTGGTTGACTAAAATCTCCTACATTTTAGTTGACTAAAATCTAATGTTTTATTTTAGTCATAGTTTTTTGACAAAAATGCCATTTTAGTTTTAGTCGTATTTTAGTCATTTGAATTGTTTTAGTCACATTTTAGTTGACTAAAATAGTGTTAATTTCAACTATGAAAAATATTTTTGTCTAATTTAACACTGGCCACCACACACCTGTATCTATACAAAATGTTTTTTTTCCTTTAGATAAAGTAGCGAAGGGTTAAAACTAGTGATCGACCGATATTGGTTCTTCGTTGTCAATACCGATATTTTGGTCAATGCATATCGGTATCGGCCGATATGGGCTAATATTTTTGTACATTTAACTTTTTTTTTTCCCTACTTTACAGGTACTCTTATGGAGGGATCTGGGGGTCCTCCCCTCCTCTGCACTTAAAAGCATTCAAAACACCAAGTCTGGCTGTTTTGAATGCTGTCATTTTTTTTAATCTGGCACTCATGACATCACTTCCGGTTTTTGCATGGAGACCCGATCAGGGCTGAATGCGGCTTTGATCGGGTCTTCGGCGGCCATGCAGGCTGGTTGCCCGGGTCTCCCGGTGGGACGGGAGACCCGGGCGATCCGCGGAAGGCGGCGGGGGGCGTCCTCTCTCGCTCCTTGTAATGACAGCCGAGCAGCTTCGGTTGTCATTACAAGATAGCCGACCGTCGGCTATGGATGCCGGTACAGGGGTGATGCCTCTAGCTGCAGGCATCACTCCGGTACAAGCACTTTCCCAAAATATAGGCAAT
This sequence comes from Pelophylax lessonae, assembly GCF_965119305.1. NCBI lineage: Eukaryota > Metazoa > Chordata > Amphibia > Anura > Ranidae > Pelophylax > Pelophylax lessonae. Next base: position 74,083,683 of record NC_138773.1, on the reverse strand, counting down.
ATCGGTCACCTTGGTGGTCGATTCCGATATATCGGGGTCCGGGGAAAGTGCAGATCTCTAGTTAAAACCCTTGAAAGAACAATAGCAAGGTAATTTTCTCCATATTTTTTGGAGTGTCCTCTGTTAAAGCCCTTCTGGTCAAAAGTAGAAATGATTACTATAAATCTTACAGGAACAGACCTGGGAGATAACCTGGTGGAACTCCTACGCCATTCCAACCATGACCTGCGTACAAGAGCTCCTTACTCATTCTCCTCATTAATGTGAGTGGAACCTGCATTTCATTATTCTGGAAACAGACAACTCCACCACCAGAATCTCTTTGGTGTTTCAAAGTCTAAAGCCTCGTACACACGCAATGAATTTCCGCCGACCGGTCGTCCGTCTTTTGTCCAGAGTGGTGTCTGTTGGTTGGAATGCGCTCTAGACTGCACACGAATTTTCCCGTACGACAGGATTCTATTTTAGAAGTGATGTCATGTGTTGGATTGCTTTCTATGTGTTTTTTCATCTCTGAGCATGCCTAGTCTTGCTCATAAGATTTTTCCCCGTCGAAATCTGTACTAATGATACGAAAATCGGACGTGTGTTGACGGACGACAAAAATGATATAGCCTGCACACCAGAATTTTTTCGGCCAAAAAGTCAGAGTCGGTTGTCGGAAGCACCATACTAACAAGCCGAAAATCGGCAGATCGGTCGTCGTACGAAATTTCCCGGCCGAATTTCTTATCGTGTGTATGGGGCTTTAGGCATTCAAAGTATGGAGGACCTAAGCTCTTCACTTCACTACTGAGAGGAACTTCCCTGGAGAACCTGGTTTTACTGTCACCAGTTAAAATTTTCGGATGTAACTTGTTTGTTAGGGTTTAGCTGCGAGTACTTTCCCAACTTCTACTCTGTTTCAGTCCTCTCAACTGATAACTAAGCCTTGATATAGTCCTTTTAGACAAATTACTAAAGAACTCGACTGTGTGCTCCGGGGTCCCCTCTGCCATTCCCCCCACCCCTTCTACCCTCCTCCTACCTCAAAAGACCCCTTTCTTGCACCCTTTCCCTTCTTTTTATCCTCAACCCACTCATTATCTCACAACCCCATCTCCTTTCCTCTTCCCTCTACAATCCCCCTCCCCACAATGCATTTAACCAAAACCTCTACCACACGGTTATACTCTATGAAACGCACTCTGTGGTACCACAATTAGCAACCTACCTTTGGGCAGGTACATATGTATGGCAGGATTTTCTCTAGGGTTCTCCTTCTATCGCTCTTGTGATATTCCCATCTCCTCAACATTTTCTATATATTCTTCCCTGGGACCAACCATTCAGAATTTGTTCTCATTACATACATCAATTAGCCATCCTATTATGTCCCCTGGTAGGTAAAGTGAACACCATTTATTATCTCATGACAATTGCACCTGAAAGTGGGTGGGAAATATTGAGCAGCAAGTGAAATTTTGTCCCTGAAGTTGATGTGTTGCAAGCAGAAAAAAATGGGCAAGCCTAAGCGACTTTGACAAGAGCTAAATAGTAATGGCTTTACAACTGTGTCAGAGCAACTCCAAAACTGCAGCTGTTGTGGAATATTCCCGGTCTGCAGTGGTCAGGATCTACCTAAAGTGGTCCAAGGAAAGAAAACCAGCGAACTGGCAACAGAGTCATTGGCAGCCAAGGCTCATTGATACATGTGGAGAATGAAGGATGACTGATGTAGTCTAATTAATCCAACAGAAGTAAAACTCAAATTACTGAAAAGGGTAATTATGGTTCTGATAGAAAGGTATCAAAACACACAGTGCATCACAGTTTGTTGCCAATAAGGCTGCATAGCTGCAGATCGGTCAGGGTGCCCATGCTAACCTGTGTTTTCAGCCAAAATTGCCTAAAATGGGCATGTAAGCATCAGCACTGGACCACAGAGTAATGGAAGAAGGTAACCTGATCCAATGAATTCAAGAATGGTATGAGGAACACAATGGGTTTGAGGTGTTGACTTGGCCTCCAAATTCTCAATCCAATCCAATTAAACCTGTGAGATGTGCTAGAAAGACAAGTGCAATTCATGGAAGCCTTACCTAATTTACAGGACTTAAAGGACCTGTTACTGACAGCTTGGTGCCAGATACCACAGCATAACTTCAAAGGTCTAGTGGAGTCCATGCCAGGACAGGGTATTCTGGATGAGAGCAGCACAAGAGCTTTTGATAGGTAAGTTATCACCAATAGGGGGATGTGAGGGATAACTTTTGCTATCGTGACCACCAATAGGGGAAGGGGTAAACTTTTACTGTCATGATCACCAACACAGGAGAGAATGGGGGGTTAACTATTACTGCCATTAAAACACCAATGCAGGAAGGGGAGATAACGTTCTCTTCCATGACCACCAATGCGGGGAGGGGGGGGGGGGAGGGTAGAGGAGTTAAATGTACTGGCCACCAATGCAGGGGGGTGGGGGGTTGATAGTATTGACACTAGTGCAGGGGGCTATTATTTTGTTCATTGACACCGATGTTGGAGGTTATTATTGCTTTCACTGGCACCAATGCTGGGGGTTGTCTTAACATTTACTGACATCAATGTTGGGGGGTGATTTTTACATCCACTGATACCAATGCTGGGTGTTATTATTGTATCTGCTGACACCAATGATAGTGGTTAATATTGTGCCTTCTGGCACTGATGCTGGGTTTTTTTTTTGTGTGTGTGTGCATTGCAATAGATTACAAAAATTGATGCAGGACTGAATTGTTTGGGGCATTGCTATTGTGTGGCCCTCTGGAAGTGTCAGCAGCCGCACTCCAGGCTGTCTTTAAAGTTGACCACCACCCTCTTATACCCTCTTTAAACAAGACCTATTTAAATGAATAGCGGCACTGAGGCAATATATGCACCCCCACAGAAAGCGATTGGTACTGATCGCTCACTGTGTTCATTCAGGGTGGTGTGTTCATTCAGGATGGTGAGCCCCTCTCCCCCTTCTCACCATCCTATAATAACCTGCCTGTGTGCCCTCAGCAGCTGCCGGCAGAAGAGGAGGGGAAATGGCAGCACTGTGGGGGAAAGGGGCACACAGGGGTGCCAGACAGCAGGAGGAAGTGGGCACAGATACTAGAGCCAATCCTTCTGCAGTGCAGCCAGAGGAAAAAAAAGAAAAGTAGAAGCCGGCAGCACTGCAAAAGATTCATGTGTCAGCAAAAGGTCAGTACTGCTCGGCCGGAAGATACCCATTTTGTACTGATGAGGCCTGGGCCCAATACAGGAGGGCTGGCTGTACTGCTTTATCAACGGCCCTGGGAAGAGAAATCCCAGGTGATTTCCCTTCCCACTGGAGAGATTTCCACTGACTTCCTATTGTGTTTCTTGGGACCAGAAGGAAAGGGAAATCTCCCCATAGAACACAGGTTTTGGGGCTTCTAGGGCACTCTGCATGACAGATAGAATTTTGAACACAAAGACCTGCTTGTTACATCTCCTACTTATTTATTGCTTATATAGTGACCACAAGTTTCCTTTAAGGATACATAATAAACCGATGTTTCATTCAAATACCTGTGTGTTAGAGCTGCACGATTAATAGTTAAAAAATCGTTTTCGATTCAATTCGGCATTTCCTCGATTCATACAGAGCAGAGCTGTTCTCTGCCCACTCACAGCTATAAAAAAAGAGCCCCAGGCAAATGTTTATCAGCATTGCTAAGCGCCGGGAGATAACTATAAACACGATTTACAATGTATCATTTCGTTCTTTTAGATCAAAGGAATGAACTTCGGTCTGTAAATAAAGGCAGTTCAACCACTTAAAGCGGAGTTCCATCCAAAAGTGGAAATTCCCCTTTAAGTGCTTCTGACTCCCTGACATGCCACTTTTGGCATGTCATTTTTTTTTTTTTTTGGGGGGGGGGGTGGGGTGGGGTGGTGTGGGTACCTAGCTTTGATAGGTATCTGCTCCCACTTCTGCTCGGGCCATCTAGACGGCTTGAGCGGAAGTTCTCTTCCCTCCCTCCCATTCTGGGACACGTCACAGGTCCCAGAAGATTGCCCGGCCACTAAAAAAGCACAGCGCGACTTGCGCATGTGCAGTGCGCACCCGGTTGTGAAGCGGCAAGCTGTCACAGCCGGGTGCCCACACTTGTGATGCCGGCGCCATGGGGAGAAGAGGAAGAGAACCGAGGCTCCTGCCGGCCGCATAGCTGGATCGTGGGACAGGTAAGTGTGTGTTTATTAAAAGTCAGCAGACACACTTTTTGTAGCTGCTGACTTTTATTAAACACAAAACGGCTTTAAAGACTAAGCCTTTTTCTGACACTTGCTGCTTACAAGTTAAAATAGGTATTTTTTGCTAGAAAATTACTAAAAACCCCCAAACTTTATATATATATATATATATATATATATATATTTATTAAGCAGAGACCCTAGAGAATAAAATGGCGATCGTTGCAATATTTTATGTCACACTGTATTTGAGAAGCGGTCTTTAAAACGCATTTTTTTGCAAAAAAATACACTTTAATTAATTAAAATATAAAAACTAAACAGTAAAGTTAGCCCATTTTTTTTGTATAATGTTAAAGATGATGTTACGCCGAGAATCGTGATCTTTATTCTAAGCAAAAAAATTGTGATTCTCATTTTATCTAGAATTGTGCAGCTCTACTGTGTATGTGTGTTTATCCTACAGATCTAAAAGGTTGTGTCAGGAAAGCAGAGAAGATTATTAATCATTAAGAAAGAAGTTTGACAACGGGCAGAAAGAGCTATTTAATGCAAATTAAATGTAAAAACATGCATTTGGGGCACAAAGATCTGAACAGAGAATTTAAGATTTATGTCACTGTACATGCCACTGTAATGATAACGGGACAAAGATTTGGGTGAAGCTGTTGGATAGGAGCAAAACAGAATGTTATGTGTATATAAAGAGGAACAAGTGCAAATGAAAAACTAAAAGATTTGTTGCAAAAATCTCATTCTTTGTTTTCTAATATCATGATCTTATCAACCCCCCACTTAGGCTGGCCTTAGAAAGATCGAAATTGGGGCGGTACAGCAGGAATCAACTCAATTTCAATCCGTCTATTGGCAGGCTGGTTGTACTGAAGTTGATCAGGTATAGCAAGGGCTTTTTTTCAGAAAATAGGTGCAGGTACTTCCCTATTCCAAATCACTCCTTGTCTCTGCCCCCTACCCACCTACGAGCATTGTCTCTTGTCTCTGCCCCCTACCCACCTACGAGCATTGTCTCTTGTCTCTGCCCCCTACCCACCTACAAGCATTGTCTCTTGTCTCTGCCCCCTACCCACCTACGAGCATTGTCCCTTGTCTCTGCCCCCTACCCACCTACGAGTATTGTCCCTTGTCTCTGCCCCCTACCCACCTACGAGTATTGTCCCTTGTCTCTGCCCCCTACCCACCTACGAGTATTGTCCCTTGTCTCTGCCCCCTACCCACCTACGAGCATTGTCTCTTGTCTCTGCCCCCTACCCACTTACGAACCTTGTCCCTTGTCTCTGCCCCCTACCCACTTCTGAGCATTGTCCCTTGTCTCTGCCCCCTACCCACCTACGAGCATTGTCTCTTGTCTCTGCCCCCTACCCACCTACGAGCATTGTCCCTTGTCTCTGCCCCCTACCCACCTACGAGTATTGTCCCTTGGCTCTGCCCCTACCCACTTACGAGCATTGTCCCTTGTCTCTGCCCCTAACCACCTCCGAGCATTGTCCCTTGGCTCAGCCCCCTACCCACTTACAAGCATTGTCCCTTGTCTCTGCCCCCTACCCACTTACGAGCATTGTCCCCTGGCTCTACCCCCTACCCACCTATGAGCATTGTCCCTTGGCTCTACCCCCTAACCACCTACGAACATTGTCCCTTGTCTCTGCCCCCTACCCACGTATGAGCATTGTCCCTTGACTCTTCCCCCTACCCACCTATGAGCATTGTCCCTTGTCCCTTGTCTCTGCCCCCTACCCACCTATAAGCATTGTCCCTTGTCTCTGACCCCTACCCACATATGAGCATTGTCCCTTGTCTCTGCCCCCTACTCACCCCTGAGCATTGTCCCCTGGCTCTACCCCTTAGTCACCTCCCAGTACCACCCCTTTTTACCTCAGCCGGGTTAGCCCCCCCAGATCAAAATTTTTGAATAAAACGTATGCAGTTAGTTAGATCTTTGTTAGATCAATTGTTGTTTGCATTGGATCTCAGTTATTTGCTGGGGGGGCTAACCCATCATCATCAGCTATTTTGGAAGCTTTTTGTTAGATCTGGTAAGACCAAATGGTTTTAACGTTAGATCTCACATGCAATTTTCTGGCCAAATATCATCCAGACTAATAGATATTCGTTAGATCCGGTGAGATCAAATGGTTTTAATTTTAGATCTCACATAATTAAGGGCTTATTAAGTGATTAATAAGGGGGGCCAGCCCCCCCCCTTGTCAAATGCTCTGGCTAATAATCATTCAGACTCCCCCCCTCCCCACATTCAGTTTTCTGGCCAAAAATAATCCAGGCTAATGGATATTTGTTGGATCCAGTAAGATCAAGTGGTTTTAACCACTTCTGGACCGGAAGGTTTTCCCCATTAATGACCAGGCCATTTTTTGCAATTTGGCACTGCGCTATTTACGGGAAATTGCGCAGTCGTGCGATGATGTACCTAAATAAATTTAATTTCCTTTTTTTCCCCACAAATAGAGTTTTCTTTTGGTGGTATTTGATCACCTGTGCGATTTTTATTTTTTGAGCTATAAACAAAAAAAGAGCATAATTTCTGAAAAAAAAAAAAAAAAAACAATATATTTCACATTCTGCTATATAACATTCCCCAAAAAAAAAAAAAAAATAATAAAAAATAAAAAATTTTCATCCTTTTAGGCCAATTTCTATTCTGCTACATATTTTTGGTAAAAAAAAAAAAAAATCACAATAAGCGTATTTTGATTGGTTTGGGCAAAGATTTATGTCATTTTTATTTATTTATTTTTTACTAGTAATGATGGAGATCTGCGATTTTTAGCAGGACTGCGACATTGCAGCGGACAGATCGGACCCCTAACTGACATTTTTGACACTTTTGGGGGGACCAGTGACATTACTACAGTAATCAGTGCTAAAAATATGCACTGTTACTGTAATAATGACACGGGCAGGGAAGGGGTTAACACCAGGGGTGATCAAAGAGTTAAGTGTGAGCCTAGGGGAGTATTTTCTGTGGGGGGGGGGGGCTTGTGAAATGATCATAGAGACTTGTGATCCTATATAGAAGGATCACAGTCTCTCTGTGATCATTTCAGAGAGAAGAACGGTCAGCTGTGTTTACAACAGCCGACTGTCCTCTCTCAGCGGGGAACGATCGCGTGTGCCCACTGGCCCCGTGCATCAGCATCCCCGCTGCCTAGTGGGGACGGGAGTGGGCCGGCACGTGCTCGCCCCTCAGCACCACGCGCGTGGGCTACGTCGGTTGGCACAGGAGAGGCTGCCTACCTCAGTAAATCTGCGGCAGGCAGCCTTAATGTGGTTAATGTTGGATCTCACATAATTAGAGACTCATTAAGTGATTAGTAGCTACTGGGGGTTTACAACCACTTTAAAGTGTATCTAATGATATTTTTTGGATAGAGCAGGGCATAGTTAACCACTTGCCGACCGCCGCACGACTATTTACTGCGGCGGTCAGCCCCTCACAGGCAAAGCGACGTAAGACTACGTCTCTAGCCTGTGAGGCTCTAGGGAGCGAGTGCGCGCCCCCGAAGGCGCGCTCCCGCTCGCTCACGGACCCCCCCCGCGCGTGTGCCCGGCGGACATCGGGTCACTCGCGATCGTCCGTTACACCGGGAGAAAGGCAGGCGGCTAATGTAAACAAAGCCGCCTGTCATTCTTCCCTGTGTAAGAATGGTGATCATACGGTTCTGCTATATAGGACCGTTAATCTCTGTTCTTACACCTCAAGCCACAGCCAATCACAGTTAGAATCACGCCCCTAGGGACACATTTAACCCCTCCCTCTCAAAAAAAAGTTAACCCCTTCACTGCCAGTGTCATTTTTACAGTAACAGTAACAGTGCATATGTATAGCACTGATTACTGTAGAAATGTCACTGGTAACCCCAAAAGTGTCAAAAACGTCAGTCAAGGGTCCGATCTGTCCACCGCAATGTCGCAGTCCCGCAAAAAAAATCGCAGATCGCCACCATTACTCGTTAAAAAAAAACAACAAAAATGACAAAAATCTTTCCCTTAGTTAGTAAACGCAATAACTTTTGCGCAAACCAATCAAAATACGCTTTTTGCGATTTTTTTTACCAAACATAGGTAGCATAAAACAAATTGGCCTAAAATGTTAAAAAATTTTGATTTTTACATTTTTTTTTTTGGGAATTTCATATAAAAAATGTGAAAAATATTGTTATTTTTGCAAAATTTACGCTCTTTTTTTGTTTATAGCGCATGATCAAAAAATCGCACAGGTGATCAAATACCACCAAAAGAAAACTCTGTTTGTGGGAAAAAAAGGACGTCAAATTAGTTCAGGTACAGCGTCGCACGACCGCGCAATTGACCGTTAAAGTCAAGCAGTGCCGAATCGCAAAATAGGCCCTGGTCAGGAAGGGGGTAAAATCTTCCGGGGCTTAAGTGGTTAAAAACCCCTGTTAGGTTCTTATTGTCCCTGCTATGTAAAACTGCTTTTTTCTATTTGTTTTGGTGACCATTTTTGACAGCGCAAAAAGTGATGGGAAATCCAAAAATGCCACCAGAACAGAAAGTGAGGGAACATTTTTCACAGGGACACCTATTCTAGTGCTAAGATTTCCCCTCACTTTGCAAAGATGGGAAAGCAGCCTGGATGCTTTTCTGCATTCACTTTTTGTTGACACATTCTTTATGCGTTCCAGTGCATTTTTGTTGCTGTCCGGTGCATTTTTCCCCCCTCTTTTTTCTTAACCTGAAATACGGTCATGTGTGTTCCAGTGGGTTTTTGGTGCGTTTTGAACTGCGCGTATTCCAGTATACTCCAGTGCAGAAAACAATGCAGCATGTTCCACTTTTTTCCTGGAACTGGAAAGCCCTGGAACTGACCGCACTGCTGTGAACTATGCCATTGAAAACCAAATAACCTATTATCCATGTGCTTTTGATGCAGAAAAAAAAAACTGCAGTGGACTGCATGTGACGTGAATTGGCCCTTAAAGTGTTACTAAACCCAGGAGCCTGCAGTCACTATATCCGGTCTCCCACAGTGCACAGAACATAGAAATGCAATCATTTTAGTAAATATAAACTACTAAATACCTTTTCTCATCAGCAGTATATAGCAGTCTTGTGACTTCTATCAGTGACTGATTAAAGCTTGTAGGAGGAGTTTTCATTCTCCCCTGATTGTCCTATGAGGCTGCAGGACCCGTGCTAATTGGCCCTGTGCCGATCACATGCACCCTCCCAAGAAAAAAGCAACACACACCAAACTGAGCATATGCAGCTTGTTCCCTAGTCTCTGTTCTATCAGGAGATTGTTTGGGGACTGTGAAAGAAGGGGAAGATCAGAGAAGACAGGATCAAACAGCCTTTACACAATTAAAAATAATTAACCCCTTAGGTCCCACTGTGAATATAACAAGCATGCTTTACTGCATATACAGACTGATTTTACTGTTGTGGCTTTAGTAACACTTTATTCACTTGCCGTCTGCTCACGTTGAGCCTACTGCGGCAGAGTTGGTCGTTATCGTCTGGCGACGTAGACCTACGTCGCCAGACACTCCCCTTTCTCGGCGGCACGCGCGCGCCGCCGGAGGCTCGCTCCCCCTGTATTCAGTCACAGCGGGAGTCGGGCCAGGGGAGGAGCAGCGGCGATCGCCGCTGCTCTTCCCCGATCGTCTGGGAATTGAGTGTGGAGATCCGCCTGCTTGTGTAAACACAAGCGGGCAGATCTCCTAAGTGACAGGCAGGGTCAGATTGCAGGGTTCAGCATAGTTGAACCCTCGATCTGTCCCTGTGTCACTCAGTCACCTTCCCCCACACACGTCAGTAAGCATCAGGCATACATTAACCCCTCCCTCTCCAATAAAATTAACCCCTTCCCTGCCAGTGTCATTTTTACAATAACAGTGCATATATATAGCACTGATTACTGCAGTAATGTCACTGGTAACCCCAAAAGTGTCAAAAATGTCAGTCAAGGGTCCGATCTGTCCGCCGCAATGTCGCAGTCCCGCAAAAAAAATCGCAGATCGCCGCCATTATGCGTTAAAAAAAAACACCAAAAATGACAGAAATAACTTTTGCGCAAACCAATCAAAATACGCTTATTGTGATTTTTTTTACCAAACATAGGTAGCATAAAACAAATTGGCCAAAAATGTAAAAAAAAATTCGATTTTTAAATTTTTTGGGGGGGAATTTCATATAAAAGAATGTTAAAAATATTGTTATTTTTTCAAAATAAACGCTCTTTTTTTGTTTATATTGCAAAAAGTAAAAATCGCACAGGTGATCAAATACCACCAAAAGAAAGCTCTGTTTGTGGGGAAAAAATGACGTAAATTTCGTTTGGGTACGGCATCGCACGACCGCGCAATTGTCAGTTAAAATTGCACAGCGCCGAATCGCAAAAAGTGGCCTGGACGTAAGACAGCAAAATCCTCAAGTGGTAAAGTGGTTAAGCTCCAATGCATGGGGATGGATGGGAGAGCTTTCAAGGGAACTTGACACTACCCTGAACGGGCAAAATGGCAGATTCTCTTTATTCTGTCTAATGAAAAGGGTCAGTATATGACAAAAATGATATTGGTTACATAACCATCTAAAACAGTGCATGCCTGGGGTGAAATGTACCAATGCATTGTAATAGGCAGAAATCAAGAAATAAAAGGGAATGATCCGAGCAGCAGACAGACCTATCTTGGAATGAACAGATTTGGGGGGGTCGAAGGTTTTCAATGATAGCAGTCATTTCCTAGAGCAAGGCATCAAAGAGAACCCACTGAATGAGAAAGACCCAGAATATAAGACTCCCAGCAGCTGCTTCTCATATAAATATATCTCTAAAAGCTGAAGCTTTACAAAGCAGCAGGGAGAATTAGCACATGCAGACAGCCTTGGCAGGAGAAGAGTGGGGGCCTTATAGTCATCCACCCCCACCAAATTCTCACAGACCTTAAAACAATACCTTAAAGGAATAATCACAATTTTAATGAGCTCTTTTGTCTATCACTGAGCAATATTTTTTTCCCCCTGCAACCACTGAAAAGTTATTTACATTCATTTGACCCATTTCTGAAAGACATTATTCCATTTTGTTCTGGATCTCCACAATTTCACACACCATAGTATTTGTGAACGTCTGTATCCTTGCAACCAAAACGATGGATTTAGGTACATCTAATATTACAATTCAAACGTAACATGAATCAATATGGTATATGCCATCCCTGCATAAAACAACGGCACTCACTGCACTTTGTGACCTTCATTTTAGGCAGGGCTTTTTTTTCTCAGAAAAAAAGGTGCAGGAACTCACTTAAATCCCCTCTCTTCCCCATTCCGATGCTTGGTTTGAACTTCAGCAATTCGTCTTCACCACGTCTAGATGCCTAAATGCATTGAGTTGCTGTCATGTGATTGGCCAATTAGCAATTTGTGTTACCAAGCAATTGAACAGGTGTATCTAATAAACCGGTCGGTAAATATATACAGTATCTCACAAAAATGAGTACACCCTTCACATTTTTGTAAATATTTCATTATATCTTTTCATGTGACAACACAGAAGAAATGACACTTTGCTACAATGTAAAGTAGTGAGTGTACAGCATGTACAGTGGGTACGGAAAGTATTCAGACCCCCTTAAATTTTTCACTCTTTGTTATATTGCAGCCATTTGCTAAAATCATTTAAGTTCATTATTCTTCCTCATGAATGTACACATAGCACCCCATACTGACAGAAAAACACAGAATTGTTGACATTGTTGCAGATTTATTAAAAAAGAAAAACTGAAATATCACATGGTCCTAAGTATTCAGACCCTTTGTTGTGACACTCATATATTTAACTCAGGTGCTTTCCATTTCTTCTGATCATCCTTGAGATGGTTCTACACCTTCATTTGAGTCCAGCTGTGTTTGATTATACTGATTGGACTTGATTAGGAAAGCCACACACCTGTCTATATAAGACCTTCCAGATCACAATGCATGTCAGAGCAAATGAGAATCATGAGGTCAAAGGAACTGCCTGAAGAGCTCAGAGACAGAATTGTGGCAAGGCACAGATCTGGCCAAGGTTACAAAAAGATTTCTGCTGCACTTAAGATTCCTAAGAGCATAGTGGCCTCCATAATCCTCAAATGGAAAAAGTTTGGGACGACCAGAACGCTTCCTAGAGCTGGCCGTCCGGCCAAACTGAGCTATCGGAGGAGAAGAGCCTTGGTGAGAGAGGTAAAGAAGAACCCAAAGATCACTGTGGCTGAGCTCCAGAGATGCAGTCAGGAGATGGGAGAAAGTTGTAGAAAGTCAACCATCACTGCAGCCCTCCACCAGTCGGGGCTTTATGGCAGAGTGGCCCGACGGAAGCCTCTCCTCAGTGTAAGACACATGAAAGCCCGCATGGAGTTTGCTAAAAAACACCTGAAGGACTCCAAGATGGTGAGAAATAAGATTCTCTGGTCTGATGAGACCAAAATAGAACTTTTTGGCCTTAATTCTAAGCGGTATGTGTGGAGAAAACCAGGCACTGCTCATCACCTGTCCAATACAGTCCCAACAGTGAAGCATGGTGGTGGCAGCATCATGCTGTGGGGGTGTTTTTCAGCTGCAGGGACAGGACGATTGTTTGCATTCGAGGGAAAGATGAATGCGGCCAAGTACAGGGATATCCTGGACAAAAACCTTCTCCAGAGTGCTCTGGGCCTCAGACTGGGCCGAAGGTTTACCTTCCAACAAGACAATGACCCTAAGCACACAGCTAAAATAACGAAGGAGTAGCTTCACAACAACTCCGTGACTGTTCTTGAATGGCCCAGCCAGAGCCCTGACTTAAACCCAATTGAGCATCTCTGGAGAGACCTAAAAATGGCTGTCCACCAACGCTTACCATCCAACCTGACAGAACTGGAGAGGATCTGCAAGGAGGAATGGCAGAGGATCCCCAAATCCAGGTGTGAAAGACTTGTTGCATCTTTCCCAAAAAGACTCCTGGCTGTATTAGATCAAAAGGGGGCTTCTACTAAATACTGAGCAAAGGGTCTGAATACTTAGGACCATGTGATATTTCAGTTTTTCTTTTTTAATAAATCTGCAACAATGTCAACAATTCTGTGTTTTTCTGTCAGTATGGGGTGCTATGTGTACATTCATGAGGAAGAAGAATGAACTTAAATGATTTTAGCAAATGGCTGCAATATAACAAAGAGTGAAAAATGTAAGGGGGTCTGAATACTTTCCGTACCCACTGTATAAGTGTCCACTACCGCGACTTGTCAGGTGACTTGTCAGCCTGACAAGTCGCGGTCCATCGCAGTCCATGCAGTGCTACAGGACCCGTTCTAATAGGAGCGACACAAGACACAAGGAGCTCCGACTTAGAAAAAGGGTCCTGTACTACTTCGGGGCGACCTCGGAGCGACTTGCATAGACATTCATTATATGAAGTCCGTGCAAGTCGCGCTGAAGTCGCGGTGCACGCGACTTCACAGGTCGTCCCCAAAGTCAGAGCGACCTAGTGTGAACCGAGACTAACAGTGTACATTTGCTGTCCTCTCTATCGCAACACAGCCATTAATGTCTAAACCGCTGGCAACAAAAGTGAGTACACCCCTAAGTGGAAATGTCCAAATTGGGCCCAAAGTGTCAATATTTTGTGTGGCCACCATTATTTTCTAGCACTGCCTTAACCCTCTCGGGCATGGAGTTCGCCAGAGCTTCACAGGTTGCAAATGGAGTCCTCTTCCACTCCTCCATGACGATATCACGGAGCTGGTGGATGTTAGAGACCTTGCGCTCCTCCACCTTCCGTTTGAGGATGCCCCACAGATGCTCAATAGGGTTTAGGTGTACATACATGCTTGGCCAGTCCATCACCTTTACCCTCAGCTATTTTATCAAGGCAGTGGTCGTCTTGGAGGTGTGTTTGGGGTCGTTATCATGTTGGAATACTGCCCTGTGGCCCAGTCTCTGAAGGGAGGGGATCATGCTCTGCTTCAGTATGTCACAGTACATGTTAGCATTCATGGTTCCCTCAATGAACTGTAGCTCCCCAGTGCCGGACAATGACACTCCCACCACCATGCTGTAGGCAAGACACACTTGTCTTTGTACTCCACACCTGGTTGCCACCACACGCGCTTGACACCATCTGAACCAAATAAGTTTATCTTGGTCTCATCAGACCACAGGACATGGTTCCAGTAATCCATGTCCTTAGTCTGCTTGTTTTTCCGGCTTTTTTGTGCATCATCTTTAGAAGAAGCTTCCTTCTGGAACGACAACCATGCAGACCAACTTGATGCAGTGTGCGGCGTATGGTCTGAGCACTGACAGGCTGACCCCCCCACCCCTTCAACCTCTGCAACAATGCTGGTGGCACTCATACGTCTATTTCCCAAAGACAGCCTCTGGATATAACGCTGAGCATGTGCACTCAACTTCTTTGGCTGACCATGGCGAGGCCTGTTCTGAGTGGAACTTGTCCTGTTAAACCACTGTATGGTCTTGGCCACCGTGTTGCAGCTCAGTTTCAGGGTCTTAGCAATCTTTTTATAGTCTAGGCCATCTTTATGTAGAGAAACAATTCTTTTTTTCAGATGCTCAAAGAGTTCTTTGCCATGAGGTGCCATGTTGAACTTCCAGTGAGCAGTAGGAGAGAGTGAGAGCGATAACACCAAATTTAACACACTTGCACCCCATTCACACCTGAGACCTTGTAACACTAACGAGTCGCATGACACCGGGGAGGGAAAATTAATTTAATTTGAGGGGACAGCAAATTTATTATTAATTATTATTTTTTAAGTTATACAAGCTATACACTCACTACTTTACATTGTAGCAAAGTGTCATTTCTTCAGTGTTGTCTCACAAAAATGAGTACACCCTTCACATTTTTGTAAATATTTTATTATATCTTTTCATGTGACAACACTGAAGAAATTACACTTTGCTACAATGTAAAGTAGTGAGTGTACAGCTTGTAAAACAGTAAAAATTTGCTTTCCCCTCAAAATTGCAACAAAAGTGAGTACACCCCTAAGTGAAAATGTCCAAATTGGGCCCAATTCGCCATTTTCCCTCCCCGGTGTCATGTGACTCATTACTGTTACAAGGTCTCAGGTGTGAATGGGGAGCAGGTGTGTTAAATTTGGTGTTATCACTCTCAGGCACCTTTCACACAGGGAGTCCGTTCAGATCCGCCTGTCAGTTTTTTTTGGCGGATCTGAACAGACGCCCCATGCATCTCTATGGGGCATCGGATGTAAGCAGAGACATGTCCTCAGGAAAGAATGTTATTGCAATGGTTGCATGTCACATGGTGTGTGTGCATAACAGCCAACTTAGGAATAAGCACAAGGTTAAAGAGGAAAGGGACCCAAATAGAAAAGATGGAAGGCAGAAGATCCCAAAGGTTAGATGTCTTGCCTCTTAAAAGGATCCAGCAGGTAGAGATAATGAATAGATATGATATAGTAAATCATTCAATTGGCTCAGACAGGCACATCCTTGTATATGTTAAAAAAGAGTATTTTTAGAGAACCTAAAATATCCGAGGACACCATCTGTCGTCTCATTAGGAGCTTGCCCCGACGTTATCAGGCATGCATACAAGCACATGGGGGCCATACAATAATGAGTACCATTCTGAGTTGCTACAATGAAAATTCAGCAATACGGACTAGCTGCATCATTTTTTCACTTTGATTTTCGGGGTGTTTTTGAATTCAGCCCTCTGTAGGTTGATCATTTTCATCAAACCATGCAGCGGTCCGTATGTCCCTTTTTCATCCCATCCGCTGACATCCGTTTTGGGTCCATTCCGTTCAGATCAGTTTTTTGAAATGGAAGAGAACCCTATTTTTTTTTCCGTTTAAAAAACAGAACAGACGCAAAAACGGATGTCAGCGGTGTCATCCGCTGACATCCGCAATCCCATAGTCATACATTATGTCCGTTTTTCATCTGCAAACGGATGGATGAAAAACGGACTTACGAAACGGACTCTCCAAAAGTGCATCCGTGTCCGTTTAAAAAAAAAAAAAGTCACTGAGTGGATGAAAAAACTGAACGGACCGTGTGAAAGGACCCCAACACATTACAAAGTCCATATCAGTATAGATATCCAGCATGAGATTCTTCTCCAGTGACATCTGATGTGTTTTCAAAGTGTTTCTTTATTTTTTGAGCAATATATATATATATATATATATATATATATATATATATATATATATATATATATTTCTAAATCAATTTCTCCTATAATGTGGTTGGACTTTGCAATGATCAGGTATATTTAGACAAGAATAATGCATGTTGCTAGAGGTTAAAACCGTAAACAGTATTAATGTATTTTATATTACAAGGCAAATATATTGGTCATTTAAACTCAACATACACATAATTCACAGTGTAAACTTTCCAAACCAGATCTCCCAGTCTCTTATAAGTCTGGTGTCAGATATTACAGCCTCTTATAAATCTGGTGTCAGCTATAATATGCACTTTGCTTTATATTTCAGCTCCTGGATAAAGAGTTCCATCTAGTGGCAGACAGAGGAATACATTTCAAATGAGATTGGGCCATTGAATAGAGCATATAAACATACAAAACTAACCATGCAATATGTCCATTTTGAATGAACAAAGAGACTGATTTATTTTAAAAATTACAAATGGTGTTAACTGTTTTCCTTATTTTGTTTTTTTGGGTTTTTTTTTTCTGAACACCTCTGTTAAATTCAACAAATGAGCTACAGATTGCCTTTGTGCAAGGATGATAAGAGTAGTTCAAACACACAGTTCAAGAAACTGTACAAGTAAAATATAACCATTGACAATTATTAATTAGATATTTACATTGAAAACACTGAACATTGATTCAGACCCCATATATAAAGTGACTTTTTTTTTTTTTTTGGCGCTATAAACAAAAAAAGAGCAACAATTCTGAAAAAAAAAAAAATATATATATATATGTATATATATATATATATATATATATATATATATATATATATTTTTTTTTTTACTTTCTGCTATATAACATTCCCAATTTAAAAAATTAGAAAATCAGATTTTTTCATAATTTTAGGTCAATTTGTTTTCTGCTACATATTTTTGGTAAAAAAAAATCTCAATAAGCATATATTGATTGGTTTGCGCAAAAGTTATTGTGTCTACAAACTAAGGGAAAGATTTATGTCATTTTTTCATTTTAATTTTTTTTTTTACTAGTAATGGCGGCGATCAGTGATTTCTAGCAGGACTGCAACATTGCGGCGGACAGATCGGACACATAACTGCCATTTTTGACACTTTTGGGAGGGACCAGTGACATTACCACAGTAATCAGTGCTAAAAATATTCACTGTTAGGGCTCTTTCACACGGTCCGCCTCCGTAGGCGGATCCGTGCTGCTCAGTGGGGATCGATCCGCGATCCCCGCTGGGCCGGCGGATGACAGCTCCATCTCCGCTAGCAGTGCGGAGAGGGAGGTGTCACAGCTCCCGCTGCTCTCTATGGGGGATCGGATGAGAGCGGACCGCCTGTCCGCTCTCATCCGATCCCATCCGATACCTGAACGGATGGAAAAATAGGGTTTCCATCCGTCCAGATTTCACGCACAGGATCGGATACGGATGGCAGCGGATGTCAGCGGAGATGTCTCCGCTGACATCCGCTGCCCCATAGAGCTGCATGGAGGATCCGATCAGATCCGCCTAAAAAACTGACAGGCGGATCTGATCGTATCGCCCGTGTGAAAGAGCCCTTACTGTACTAATGACAGGAAAGGGGTTAATATCAGGGGCGATCAAAGGGTTAAATGAGTCCCTAGGGGGTGCTTTCAAACTGTGGGTGGGATGGGCTTGCTGAATGAACACAGAGACCAGTGTTCCTAAATAAGAGGAAAACAGGATTCCTGTGTTCATCACTGACAGAACAGCAGTCTGACGTGTTTACAAAGGCAGACCGCTGTTCTGTCTCCATGGGGAGCGATCGCGGGTGCCCAGGGGCAATCGTGGCTGCCGGACCTGCTTATTGGCTTCCCCTGTAGCCAATCAGCGCGAGATAAAATAGACGTAAAGACTCTTTACATCTGGAGGAAAAGAGATTTAATATCCAAATACGGAAAAGCTTCTTCACAGTAAGAGCTGTGAAAATGTAGAATAGACTGCCCCCAGAGCTGGTTCCAGTCAGCTCAGTAGATTTTTTTAAGAAAGGTCTGGATTAATTCCTAAATGCCCATAATATAACTGGATACTAACATTTATCCAGGGAATATCCAATTGCCTCTTGGGGGATCTGGAAGGGTTTTTTTTCCCCCTGCTGTAGCAAATTGAATCATACTTTATTGTTTGCTTTTTGCACTCCTCTGGATCAACTGTGGGTATTGGATAGTGCATGTGAAGGTTTTCTTTTTGACAGTGTTGGTTTTATTTTTCTTCTTTGTTGGTTGAACTGGATGGACATGTGTCTTTTTTTAACCAGACTAACTATGTAACTATAAGGCGGAGGGTCTGCTTCCTTTAAAAGCAAATTCCAGAATTAACGCTTAAAATAGTATGACACAAAGGGTGGAGCTTATATAAAATGGTATAATGATTCCGGTATTCCCAAGGTAACATGATGTCTAAATACAGAACCGGCGTCCCACACACCCAAAAGCTCATAGGCAATGAACAAAGCCAAATGGACCAGAAGAAGCACCATGGTACCCCTGGATCGCAAGAACTCTGGCTAATTTATTTTATATATCAGTACCTCTAAGTCTGCACCACACTGGAATTAAATAAAGTATAACTGAATGCAAAACTTTTTTTTTTTTTAGTTTTGGATAGAGCGGAGAGGGATTAGAACCTCTGTCACTTTTTATTGCTGTCTGTGCCCCTTTAAAGAGATTCCCCCTCTTTAATTATCCTGATTACCATTATCACTGAAAGTAAAAGAAAATCCCAAATTTTGAGTTGTCTCCAGAAAAGTAATAGAGGGGAAATCTTCCAATGGGGACACTAGTTCTGGTGACCTGGGGGTTCCCATAGAATTTCCTTAATTTACAGGGATTTCTTCCCACTTCCTGTTTGGCTATGGGACAGGAAGTGAAAAGAAATCTCCGCAATGGGACACAGATGGCGAAGGAAATCTGACAGGGGTTTTAACCGATTGCCGACCGCCTGCCGTAAGTATACGTCGGTCGTGCGCCTGCAGCTAGGGGGCGAGCGTGTGCCGCTGCCGGCTCACTCCCGCCCCCGCTCACCAGCGGGGACTTCGAAAGCACGGGGCAGATGGCTGATTGCCGCCTGACACCCGCGATCGTTCCCTGCTGAGAGAGAAGGACGGTCATCTGTTGTAAACACAGCTGACCGTTCTTCTCCCTGGAACGATCACTCCTGTGATCCTTCTATATAGGAACACAGGTCTCTATGGTAATTTCACAAGTCACGCCCCCCCCCACAGTTAGAAACACGCCCCTAGGTACACATTTAACCCCTTGATCACCCACAGTGTTAATCCCTTCCCTGCCATTGTCCTTATTACAGCAACAGTGAATATTTTTAGCACTGATTATTGTAGTAATGTCACTGGTCGCCCCAAAAGTGTCAAAAATGTCAGTCAGGGGTCCGATCTGTCTGCCGCAATGTCGCAGTCCCGCAAAAATCGCCGCCATTACTAGTAAAAAACAAAAAAAAACAATAAAAATGACATAAATCTTTCCCGTAGATAGTAGACGCGATAACTTTTGCGCAAACCAATCAAAATACGCTTTTTGCAATTTTTTTTACCAAAAATATGTAGCATAAAACAAATTGGCCTGAAATGTTAAAAAATTTAGATTTTTTTATTTTTTTTGAGAATGTTATATAGCAGAATGTGAAAAATATTGCTTTTTTTTCCCAAATTGTCGCTCTTTTTTTTGTTTATAGAAAAAATAAAAATTGAACAGGTGATCAAATACCACCAAAAGAAAGCTCTATTTGTGGGGAAAAAAGGACAGCAATTTTATTTAGGTACAGCGTTGCATTACTGCGCAATTGTCTGTTAAAATAACGCAGTGCCGAATCGCGAAATATGGCCTGGTCATTAAGGGGGCAAATCCTTCCGGTCCAGAAGTGGTTAACCCTCCCTTACTTTATCCAAAACGGGGGAAAAAAAAGTTTTGCCTATAGTGTTACTTTAAAGCGGAGTTCCACCCAAAAGTGGAACTTTCACTCATCTTCTGCCCCCCCCCCTCCCAGCCCCCCCGGGAAACTTGTTCACACTTGTCATGCAATTTGACAGGTCAGCAATTGTCACCAATGGCACTGTTCAAATGAGTGCGACGCTGACTTTGTCCTACTGCATTGATTTGGAAAGTAGTTCCTGCACTACTTTTACCGATTTTGGGTGCGACTTGCATAGACAAAAACAGGTACCCTTCCCCACTTCCGGGAGACAGCGCCGCGGCACCATCCTTCGGAGGTTCCCTCCCCTTTCTCCATCCCCAGCCGCCGAGCCAATGAGAATGCGCAGCACACTTCGCGCATGCGCAGTAGGGAACCGGCTGTGAAGCCGAAATGCTTCACTGCTGGTTTCCCTTAGAGTGAATGGGGACGGCAGCACCCGGCAGCTGATCCGAAGATCAGCTGGGGTGCCACCATCGCGGGTCCCTGGGAGGACAGGTAAGCGTCTATATATTAAAACTCAGCAGCTACAGTATTTGTAGCTGCGGACTTTTCATTTTTTTTACCACAACAGGAACACCGCTTTAAGCCCTCATTCACATTGAATGCAGCTTTGGAATTGTGCGATTTCAGATGAAGATTTTACAGCCACATGTCAGTGCTACTTGGAAGACATCTGTGCGGCTCCATACACAAATGTCTATGCAAGTCGCACCCGAAATCGCCAAAAGTAGTGCAGGAACTATTTTCCAAATCAATACTGCAGTGCAAAGTCGGCGTCGCACTAATTTGAACAGTGCCATTGGTGACAATTGCCGACCTGTCAAATCACATGACAAGTGTGAACGGGGGCTCAGTTTCCAATTATGTTAAGATAAATGACCAATGGACACCTCTTGATGTGCCCTGTTGTCATCGGTCATAATTGACACACCTAACCTCTAAGAAGGACCAATCACTGGTGCTGTGCACAGTGCGCGGCGCGAGACAAAATGAGAATCCATGACTGTTGCTGTGCACATAAATTGGGGGGGCACATGGGGGGGCACAGACTAATTTTGGTGGGGCCATGGCCCCCTCTGCCCCCCCCCTAGTAACGCCACTGTGAAGGAAGTGAAAGCATCAGAGGTTTGAATTTTTTCCAGTAAGAAGAAATCTAGCGGAGGATATATTAAGCGTGTCTCGGAACCAACATGATGTGGCTAAAAATCACCTCACTTACTGGTAGAATTACTATTTATAATGATCAGAGACATTAACAGCAGCTGCGGGAACACTGTCCAGACTGCTGAGAAGACAGATAAGCTCCCTACATATGACAGTAACCTTGACACAGTCAGGACCTTCATTCTCAGCATATAACACTGTGTGAGTGTCTCCTGCTGTTATGTAATAATCTCTTACAGATCTGTCTAGAACACTAAGAAACTATCTCCATCAGGTTCACAATAATGCTCAGCAACACAGACAGCATACTCTATATACAGAAAGGATCTCCCTATATTCTGTAACAGTAAGGCTCCATTCACACTTCAAATTTCCTGACTCTGCAACAAAACCCACAAGAAACACAGGTTTTTCCACGCGTTTCAGAAACACACTACAAACCCGCATCAATCTTGCTATACCATTATTTGCTAATTTCTTTAAACCAGGCTCCCGCACTTGACTTCATTTCTTTAGAAAGAAATGTAAGTGCATTACTACTTATTAGCTTACGGCTTTCTTGTCTCATGATTATACCTATTACTAGATGTATTTTCATGGTATTTCACTATTTGTTTGCAGCCCGGCATGCCAAGGGTTTGCCTAGCTGCTCCCCCCATTTGGGCCGGGTACGGGCATTTAGGTTGCTTGGGAGGGTTCATGTGGACGCTGCCTAGGCGCCTACTGCTTAACATCTTTGGGGTGAGTTCTATACAGAGTCATGTATATCGATTGCCAACACACTAATACTTTTATATATTACTGTTATTGTATGTGATACATTTTTCCTTTCTGTGAATGTCTCTAAAATTTGTATTTTTTTGTTTGTTAGTCACTTGGCGGCTGGTGCTTGTTTCGAAGTCCCCTGAAGAAGCCAACATAGGCAAAACATGTTGGGATGATTAGAAGCACCGCTTTTGCGAAAATGACATAAGTGCCTACATGTCCACTTATAATAATTTTGTTTGTTGACTCCCCTTTCATCTACTGATAAATTGTTTACGACGATACTTTGTCTTGTGCCATTGGTGTTTTATATGTGTAGCACCCTCCTAGTCAGGTGCTAGGTAAAAGCATTGGGTTGCTTTCCTGCTTATCAGGGACACAGATTTCTAGTTAGGCCTGTTGCATGTGTCCAGGTGTGATTCACTTGGTCTGAGGGAGTGTCCCCACTGTATCCAATAGGGGAGCCTGTTGAACAGTGGAGGAAACCTAGCCAGTGACACAGGCTTTTGTGGCAGTCCCAGTGGGAGGGCACAACAGTGGGGCATCCTGGGATTGACCATAAATGCCAAGGGCACATGTGGCAGGGTGTCTCTGGGTGGTAAGCCGAGTCCCAGAAGGAGGGCACGGCTGTGTCTCCTTCTGCAGCTGGGAAAGGTGGTCACAGGCAGTCGGCCTGGTGAACCTGAAGGTGTTGCTGAATGTAGAAGTCCAGTGGATGCTGACAAGAGGAGTTTGGAGGCAACGGTGACTCTGGAATAACAGTGTCCATGAGTACAGAGGAACTTGCCTGGGGTCTGCCAGGAAGGGGACCACTCCAGAAGCTAGGGTCAGCGGACAGGTGTCAGCACACCAGCATTGAGAGTAAAAGGGGTGCCAGTTTCAGAACCCAGAAGAGAGTAACTAAAACAGGAGCTTTTCTAAACATCTTCACCTTAATGGCAGGGTGAAGCAGCGGCCTTGCCGCACACACTACAGCTAGTTGTCCCGAAGATTGTGCATAGTTCATAGTTGGAGTATCCCACTCATCCCTTCTCCTATTCCAGTTCCAAAAAAAACAACAAAAACCAACATCTCCTGGACTGTTTATTGACTGAGCCGGGAATCTAAAGTACTAAGAAGAGTTGAAGCTGTCATAGCTGCAAAGGGTAGGCCAACTCAATATTGAACGCTATGTACTAAGATTGGGGTGCCATTAAAGATCATGTGTGTGTAACGGTAGGCGTCCCAATACTTTTGGTAATATAGTGTATATGAGCATTGGCGTGTATAAGACCACACCTGCGTACCGCCATTCACATGGCAGGCTGTATGCGATTAATGTGGCTTCCCAGGCGCCAGGAAGCATAAGGAAATTACGCTAGCCATGTAAAAGCCCTTTGCCCACAAAGGACTGCCAGGTGATACATTTTATTAGCTTTGGATAGAGAGGAGAGGGATTAGAACACCTGCCAGCTTTTTATTGCTGTCTGTGTCCCCATTAGGGCGATTCACCTCATTAGGGGATTATTTACATAGAAACATAGAAACATACATAGAATGTGTCGGCAGATAAGAACCATTTGGCCCATCTAGTCTGCCCAATATATCTGAATCCTATGAATAGTCCCTGGCCCTATCTTATATGAAGGATAGCCTTATGCCTATCCCATGCATGCTTAAACTCCTTCACTGTATTTGCAGCTACCACTTCTGCAGGAAGGTTATTCCATGCATCCACTACTCTCTCAGTAAAGTAACACTTCCTCATATTACTTTTAAACCTTTGCCCCTCTAATTTAAAACTGTGTCCTCTTGTGGTAGTTTTTCTTCTTTTAAATATGCTCTCCTCCTTTACCGAGTTGATTCCCTTTATGTATTTAAAGGTTTCTATCATATCCCCTCTGTCTCTTCTTTCTTCCAAGCTATACATGTTAAGGTCCTTTAACCTTTCCTGGTAAGTTTTTTCCTGCAATCCATGTACTAGTTTAGTAGCTCTTCTCTGAGCTCTCTCTAGAGTATCTATATCCTTCTGGAGATATGGCCTCCAGTACTGCGCACAATACTCCAAGTGAGGTCTCACCAGTGTTCTGTACAGCGGCATAAGCACTTCTCTCTTTCTACTGCTTATACCTCTCCCTATACATCCAAGCATTCTGCTGGCATTTCGTGCTGCTCTATTACATTGTCTTCCCACCTTTAAGTCTTCTGAAATAATTACTCCTAAATCCCTTTCCTCAGATACTGAGGTCAGGACTGTGTCAAATATTCTATATTCTGCCCTTGGGTTTTTACACGCCAGGTTTACCATTATTACTGAATGTGATAGAAAATCCCAATTTTGGGTTATCACCAGAACAGGCATAAAGGGGAAATCTTCCACTCTAGTTTTGGTAACCCTGGTGACAACCAGGGGTTCCCTCACTTTGGAGGGATTTCCTCTCACTTCCCCTTTTGAGTACGAGACAGGAAGTGAAGGGAAATCTCCCCAAATGGGACACAGATGGCAAAAAATGGAGATCAGCATTGGCAGCTTCTTTATTTCTCCTAAAGCAGAACTAAACCCACCAACATAACGGTTTCCCAAAATAGTTACAATCAAGGCATGCCCTGACTGATAACAGTTGCTTGTGCGCTTAACGGAACTGTCAAGCCATCAAGTGGCTGGTGTAATATCTGATCCTATGTGCAGCATGGCAAATGCAGATCAAACAGAAGCTAAGATGGCAGCCTCCTTGGCTGTAAAGAATAGGAAGGCTTTGTAACGCTTTACTAAAGGTTTTCTCTAAAGTCTAAGGCTTTTAACCGCATCCGATTCGCATAACATGTGGCTTTCAATGGAAAAAATTTCAAAATGTCAAATTTCAATCAAACAAAAATGTCAGGGGCGGCCGCGATCCGTTTTTGAAATAGGTCCTACCATGGGTCCCACTGGGTCCATTGGCCCCAGGCAGCACTTTGAGAAGGGCAGCAAATAAAAGCCAAAGATTTTTTCTAGCAGTTTTGTGTATGACAACTGCCCCCCGCCCTCCCTCCAGGCATCTGCACTGCCCTGTAAGAAGGCCGCCCTGCTGCCCTCAACACGCATACTTATAGTTGATGGGCGAGGGTGCTTGCACACAGTCTAATACTGGCTGTTAAACACCTAAGCACACCTGTCGAGAGCAATGAAAGATCCCTTCCCCACTGGCTCCACCAGCGGCCCCTTCCCTAGCTTGCTCCTACAATGCCCTAGCCTGCCTCTATACTGCCCATATACCACCCTAGCCCACCCCTATACAGCCCTATCCCAGTGGCACACAGGCTCTGAGGGGGGGGGGGGCACTGTGCTCACACACACTGCACCCATTAATGTCCTAGGGCTCCAAGATAGGAAAGCGGTAACATGGTGGTATGTCAAATAATTTTGCATATAGACAAGGTGCTGTTGCATGTAAATCTCACTTCCTGATAAATTTAATTTTAGTTTAATTATCATGATATAAAATAATTAATGTAGGGACCCTTTGGTGGGCGTGATTTTTTTTTGGGGGGGGGATGGGGAGCAGCATTTCATTCTTGGACCCAGGCAGCACAATGTCTTGAGCCAGCCCTGGGTTTAGATACGAATTCAAGTAAAGATTTGCACCCGAATTGCGCCTGAACCGGTGAACAAAACCTCACCAGACTCCGGATTGGAAACCACAGCCGAACATGAGTGAACTTAGCCTTACCAAATACAAGAGGCCCTCTACTGGTAGCTGGTGGTAGACTCATGTAGTTGCCTCCACCTAGTGCATGAGCAGCACATACAGGGCATGAAATAAAGCTTTCCGGTTTTTATTTGGTTTCCATGGAAACTGTAAAAAAAAAAAAAAGACAACTCCTTCTAGATTTGTAAGATATTTAAAGCCACACTTGTGGTCTTGGAGTGTTTCTTACATAGCATTTAAATATTAGAAAAAGCATATTTCCTTGGAAACCGTGATGTTTACCAGAGCACCCTGCAGTTCAGTTTTGTACCTAAATACTGCCCTTCTGTACTGCCTATAGGGCCCCCCACGTCTAGTATATTTACAACTGAATTCTGTTGGAACAAATTCTAAATCTCTTTCCTTTTATCTGCACTCTTCTATGAGGGTGAAGGAAACATAAAGTCGGAGGGTACAAGAAGAGGGAATCGCTCCCGTCAGTTGACATCTCAGCTGGCATACTGTGCAACTACTCTGAACTACTTCCAGTCCGGGCAAATAATGACATTTCTGTCATACATGTAAAAATCGCCATTTTTTGGACATAGAAAATTACTTACAAACTCCAAAGGGTATATATTATTTTAGGCAGAGACCATGGAGAATAAAATGGTGGTTGCTGCACATTTTTTTTTTTTTTCGGGCTTTACTGGGGTATTTTTGTCTTCCACTGGATAAACTGTGGGTCTGGATTGTGTATATGGGATTGCATGATTCATTTTTTCTATTGGTTGAACTAGATGGACTTCAACCTGACCAACTAATATTTGTGCAGTAGTATATCAGATACCAATCTTTCAGAAAAAATACACTTAATGAGATTTAGCGCACACAAACACAATATAATACCCGTTTTTCGGTTAAACATAAAAGATAATGTTATTGCGAGTAAATAGATGTAACAAGAAATGTCGGCACACGAATGCTTTGTTTTGATGCGATTTATTCCAGCATGACAGCAGTGTACAACATGGTAAAATGCCAACCCGTTTTGGCCGTAGTCTTACTTATAGCATCAATATATCTATTAATCAAGGCTATGAGTAAGGCTGCGGCCGAAACGCGTAAGCATTTTACCATGTTGTACACTGCTGTCATGCTGAAATAAATCGCTTCAAAACTAAGCATTCATGTGCCGACATTTCTTGTTACTTGCAAGCAATTGCATGCATCTGGATGCTGCAGCCTGAGCACCGAAACTCAGTTCCACATTCATTCCAATATGCGGTAGAGCTAGGGTGAGTTTGCATCCATTCTAAATAGATGCCTAACATGACACGCTTTAAAATTGTTTACGCTCGTGGAAAAGCGCCAAACTACAGAACCTAAAGATCTCCATAGGCGACACTTCAAAAGCCTTTTCATTTTACCAGTTTAGAGTTGCACAGGAGGTCTGGTCTTAGAAATATTGCTTTTGTTCTGATGTCCATGGCGATACCCCATGTGTGGTGGGATCATCATTTACATATGCGCATGTGTGTGGGACCTACATGCACATTCGCATTTGCGCATGAGTGCAGGGGACAGGGGCTCTTTAGATTTTTCTTTTATTATTTATTTTCTTTAACCAGTTTGGCTCCAGAGCAATCTTTTTTTATTTTCTCCATACATGTACAAATCTTAATTTTTGGCAAAAAAATAAAAAAAAAAAACCCCAGAAAATTTTTTTATGTTTTCTGAAAGCAGAGACCCTGTAGAATAAAAAGGTGATAGTTGCAAATTTTCGTTTCACATGATATTTTAACTGTTAACTGTTTGTTAAACGCAAATATAATGAAATGAATTTTAGTGCAAAACCACACCATATAATACCCATTTTTGGTTCAAATATAAAAGATGAGGTTGCATCGAGTAAATAAATACCAAACATTCCATGTCCCAAAATTGCGTGCGCCCACGATATCGCCAAAAACAATGTTGCCTAAAAATCCCTATAGGTGGCGCTTTAAAACCCTTTACTGCTAACTAGCAGCTCTTGTGCTAGAATTATTATTCTGACTCTGAGGTTTGCGGGGATATGTCACATGAATAGTGCAACTGCAGGTTTACATGTGCGTGCACATCCTGTGATCGCATTTGTGTTTGCGCAGGTGTGCGGGGCTACGAGGTTTTGGCAATTTATTTTTATTCATATTTTATTATAATTTTATTTTTTTAAACAATTTTCTTATTTTTACATTTATTTTTACTTGATTGCTATCACAAGGGATTAATAAACCCATATGTGATAGCATTAGGCAAGAACAGATACTCTTTATGGAGATTTTAGGGGTCTAATAGACCCTATGCAAAAAGAGCTGAATTGGTTATTTTTTTTTTTTTTACACTGTACCTTTATTTATTTTTTTTTGATCAACTATATTTAACTTTTGACAGCATGGGCCATGACATGTCCTCTTTATAGAGAGATCTGGGGTCTAGTAGACCTCGGATCTCTCCTCTTGTCTCAAAAGCTTCTGATCAAAGCGAGATCAGTGATCAGATGCATTCACAGTGGGAGGAACAACATCAGTGTGCCCAAAAGCTGATGCCGCAGGTCGCATCCTTACCGGGCTCCCTGATAGGATGGGAGAGCCCGGTAAAAGCAGTGGCAGCAGAAGGGGGGGGGGTCCCCTTCTGCCGCCTGTAAAAGTGATCCAGCAGCTATATATCCACTAGGATCACTTTCACGTAAGGGAGAATTGGCAGCTGAAAAAATACATAGCAGGATCGTGACTGTAGCTTCTGGTATAACCACTTCAACCTGTCACCTTTTATAAACGAAAGTGTTTAAGGTAAAACTAAACCTACATTCAAAAAAATTGTGATGTTCTATGTCTCTTTTGCAACAAAACAAACTTGCCTGCCTGTTCATAATCTTTTCTTGAATGTACACTCTGCTGCACATGCATATTGTGGTACATTCTCAGCATGGTGCCGGTGTACTGGGACGTATGACTACTGTGTGCATGCCTGCGACTGGTATTAGCCTCTTGCAGTTCTGTGTACAGCACAGCTCAGAGGCTGGGATGGAGAAGCAGCACAAGGAGCCAATTAGGTTGTATTTTAATGCAAGGAGCATGTTGATAGGAGGAGAGAACAGAATAAAAAGTGGGGATGAGGCCTTTAATGTGGCTGTACACATCACAAATGGAAAAGGAACAAAGCATATCCTTCTATAGTGTGCACTTGCCTCAATCCAAGGCACCAAGTGTGATTTCTGTCTGTGCTCTCATTCCTCTACTATCTGCATGTGCCCCATTGTTGGTGCCAGTGATAGGAATTGTGCCCTTTTGATGGTGTCAGTGGGAGGAATATTGGCCCATCGTTTTTATCGACGGAAGGAATTATGCCCCATTGTTGAAGTCAATGGAAGGAATTATGTCCCATTGTTGGTGCCAATGGAAGGAATTATGCCCCACTGTTGTTGCCATTGGGAGGAATTATGCCATTTTGATGGTGTCAGTGGGAGGAATCGCTCCCCACTGTTGGTGTCAGCGAAAGGAATTATGCCCCATTGTTGGTGTCAGTGGATGCAATAGTGACCCAAGGGTTTGATAAAGAGAAGCAAAGGACCACATTCAGCTCCTTGGCTACAGTTTGGAGACCATTGGTCTATGCCGACACTGGGGAAGCCCCGCCACTCCTTCAGCACACAGCAGGCAACTGACAACCTCAGCTGTGCATGATTCCCTATGAGACTGTGGAGAGGGGTGTGTATCTATTCCCTTCACTTAAGTCTCATATTACACTCAGCTTCCTGCTCTGAGTTGTACAGTGTGTGACTTCACATCCCTACCCCTGCCTTCTGGAGCTCAGAAATGCTGTCTAAATGATGTACCTGTTTAGCTGTAGAGAAGAGAGGGCTACAGATAAACAGGTACAACCTATTTATGAGGATTTATTTCATCTCTGTGTATCACAGGAGGCCAGTCACTTAACTGGGTATATGTTAGGGTTTACAACCACTAAACACCTACATATACCCACTGAAGTGACTAGATACACAGATATGAAATAAACCTTCCAACAAAGCTGTACCTGTTTATTTGCAGTTTTCTGTTTAAAACCACTGTACGAGATCTGTAAGTGAATGTGAAAATAAAACTGTAGCAGGTAAGGTTCAGTCCCCCCCCAACTAGGAAGGACTATGCTGCTTGGCAAAGATTTATAATTCTCAGAACTGGATGGACAAAAATATAAATCCTTTAAAAGCTCAGCTCCAATATTTGGTATTTTATTCAAGTTTTTAGCTGTTTGCCATGAGTTTAGCTTTAACATTTTGCATCAGAGGAGGCCTAGCCATCTCCAGAACCCCTCCTGTCACTATATATAGACCTCTTCAGAAGCAGTCTTGATTATCTAGACATTGCAATTCCTAAATAAGATCTTCAGGCAAGACTCATCTGTCTGTGGCTGGACTCGTGTGAAAGTGAAATGATTACCTCCACCCTGGTATATTAGACCGTCTGTCAGCTTGGAATTGAATTGGTTATTTAAGTCCAGGGAGTGTTATCCCGTAGAGCAGATACCACAAGACGCGGCGCAGAGAACAGACGAGCCCCGCTGGTCAACTGATAAGTCTTGAATCACATACATCTGGGATATGATTGGCAGAGCCATTACTCCGAGTTAACACCGGGCTAAAAATATTCAGGAACTGACCAATGATGGGATAACATCCCCCGAGGAGCCATCAAACATCTTCTCCATTTACTAAATGTGTCATGAACGTGCAAATGAAGGCATATCTCCTACTCAAGGTGCACGGAATGAACCTTCCCCAAGTCCTTTCATAATTCTTTACTCTCTGCATGTATCATTATTTCACAAAGTCAGACTAAGATCAGTCAACTCCACCTAGGCGTTACAATTTCCATTTCCACTACTGTGATTTCATCATGTTAAACATAAAAGCAAAAAACCTAATAACATAGTAAGAAAATAAAAATTCGTATCAATTACATGGAAAGCAAAATTAGAAAATATGTAATTTGTGGTTCCTTCAAGGAAAATGGATTTGACATGTGAGGTATAGACAAACGAATTAGTTGAGTATTAACCACTTGACCTCCAGAAAATTTACCCCCCTTCATGACCAGGCAATTTTTTGCCATACGGTACTGCGTTATTTTTCCAGTATCCATAAATATTAAATTCCATATAACAGAGGACACCAAAAGTGTGTTTGTATTACAAGCTGTAGATGAAAAAGTGCTCCTACCGACACCACAGCCTGGGCTGCCTACTAGGGGGGGACCACCGGTCCTATTGTAGGGGGCCCAAGCACACAGGGGGGCCCACACAGGGAGGGGGATTAGTGATGGACAACAAATACAGAAATATTGCTCCAGCACCTGAATCTGATCTGTCCCTCTCCCTGCTACCAGCTTTTATCTGCTGAGAAAGGTACAGTTGTCCCTCACTAACCCCCCTCCCAGCCCTGGCTCTAATGTTAGCTCTGCTCCTGAGTTTGTTATCTCTAATTTTGTTTCTCTCCCTCTATCTCTCTGATCCCGGAGCTCCAATTCCTCAGCCTATGTATTTTTTTTCATCTCGTCTTCATTTTTGATTATTGTGGAAAACAAATAGTGCAGCGCTAACGTGAAAAATTATGAGCATAAATTTGAAAAATTATATTCATACATTGTGCAAAAACCATGATACACAAATATATAATAAATCGTGCAACACTAACTTGATAAAGTGTAAACTATAAAGTGCATGAATTTGTAATCATCAAACGTGCATATAAAGTGAACAAAAGTCCATTTAAAAGTCCAAAACAAATGCACAGGTCCCAGAGTGGACAATGGTAGAGAGGAGGCTTGAATCCCAAGGCGGTGTTACATCAGGAATACACCCGTGACAGATATATAAATAGGCTGCTTACCAGAAGCCACGGCCTCCAAATTAATGGACAGGCTACACACGATAAGATATAATATCAGTATGCTCCTTCCTTTGGAACCCAGGGCAAAGGGATCTATCTCCACCAAGCCTTGTATGTCAAAACTCCAGGCACGTAAAACACCAGATGTATGGGGAAGAAACAAGAAGACCCATAGCGTAATCCAGTATGGTTAAAACAGCAAGAATTTATTCCATATTGCACTTATATTTATTGGATAAAACAATCGAATCAATGAGTTCTTTTAAAATCCGCAGCGTCCCACGTGTAGTGAGAAAGCCAGGAGTCTAGGGGGCGTGGTAGCTGAGCATCCGGTACTGCCCAAACGGTTTCGTCATACATGACGTAGCCCGGGGCGTTGATTATTACCTTGGTTTTTTCTTTTGGATTTAGCAGGAATTATGTGAGTTATGTTGTATTTGTGTCTGCTAATATTAACTTTATTGTAATTTTTGCTAAATATATCTTTATTCATTTCTTGGGGGGGCCCTGTCAGGTAGTCTGTACAGAGCCCTGCGATTTCTATCAGCAGCCCTGACCACAGCACACCGGGTCTCTTACCCCAAAGTATGGACCACTAAATTTTGCTATATTTCCTTAAAGATATCCTGAGATGGGCCAACAAGATTTAGTCTGATGCCATGTCTGTTGAACAAAAGCAAGCCAGAGGAGTGTTGGAGCGCTTCTAGACCACCTATAATTTAGTGGTCCATACATTGGGGTAAGAGGCCCGGTGTGCTGTGGTGTCGGTGGAGGAGCACTTTTTCATCTACAGCTTGTCATACCAACACACTTTTGGTGTCCTCTATGTTTGATGGACTTTCATATTTATGGATATTGGTTATTTACTTCACACACTCTGGGAATCATAGTCTTTATGTGTTTTCTATGAATGGTCTTTGATATGCTGCATTTTTTTTAGGCAGTCACTAAGTGGTTAAAGTGGTTGTAAACCACTGAAGTGAAAAATTAACAAAAAATCTCCCTCTCTAGTGTGTACTTGCTTCAATCCAAAGCACCTAGTGGGATTCTTAATTGTTCTCTCTTCCAACTCATCTGCCTGAGTCACTTGTGACAGGTTATGCCAACACCGCAGAATTCAAGGGGAATACAGCATACAGAAGTGGATGACAGCCTTAGTTGTGCATGTTTCCCTATGAGACTTTGAAGAGGGGGGGTGTGCCCTTTCCTACTACACAGATCTCAGATTACACTCAGCTCCCTGCAATGTGCTGTGCAGTGTGTGACATCAGAGCCCCACCCTTTGCCTTCTGGAGCTCAGAAATGCTGTCTAAATTCTATACTTTTTTGTACGGCTCTGGAGAAGAGAAGGCTGCAGATCAACAGGTACAACTTATGTTGGAGGATTTGTTTCATATCTGTGCATCACCTGAGACTAGTCACTTCAGTGGCTATATATAAGTGTTTACAACTACTTTAAATCGGTTGTAAACTGCACCAAAAAAAAGAAAATAAATGGGCTGCTGGCCAGTTTAAGTCATAATGTGCTAGTATGCATCACATACAAGCACATTATGACAGACTTGCCTGAACACAAATTGGCCTTGTTTAGTAAATAGCTCCTCTTCTTAAGCTGGCTAATGTAGAAATGTCACAAACTAGCTCTGCTCAACTCGTTTCCTGGCAACCCCCGTCATCAGGGAAACGCATTGGGCAGAGCTAGTTCGTAATTCATTGAGTAATTTACTGCTTTTAATAAATTCTGCTGGTTTTTGCGATATTGGGCCATGGTGTTTGTAGTTTATTTCCTTTGAGCAGACAAGTTTATTCCTGGTCTGGAGGGGTGACTGGCTCGACTCGAATATTATTTGGTAAGAAGCCATTCTTTGTGGTGGTGGTGACGCACTGCGGTGTGAATCCGAATTGATGGTCCATAGCACTGATCCATTCTGCAATTTTTAAGATTTATGATGAACTTTTTATATTTACAGTATTTATTAATTCTGAATGATGCACTTTGCACTTTTTATTTTTTTTTTAATGTAATTATTTATTTGTCATAACTTTTAGCATGGAGCAGTTTTCTTTAACCACTTGCCGACCGTCCAACGCAGATTTACTGTGGCAGGGAGGCTCGGCTGCGCATAATCACATAGATCTATGGGATTATATGAACGCTGTGATTAGACACAGCGGGAGCCAGACCACGGGAGGAGCGGGCTCAGTCGCCGCTGGCCTTTCCGCGATCTTTGGGGAAACTGACAGGAGAGCCGTCTGCCTATGTAAACAAAGCAGGCAGCTCTCCTGTCACACAGGAACAGTGAGATTGTGTGTCTCAGCTAAGCTGAAACACCGATCTCTGTGTGCCCGTCACAGAGCCCCCCCATAGTTATTGAGCACAATAAGGCTCACACTTAACCCCTTGATTGCCCCCAGTATTACCCCTTCCCTGCCAGTGTCATTTATACAGTAACATGTAATATTATTTAGAACTAATCCCTGTATTGCTGTCACTGGTCCCCAAAAAGTGTCATTTAGTGTCAGATTTTTCCGCCGCAATGTCGCAGTCCGGCTAAAAATCACTGATCGCCGCCATTACTAATGAAAAAAAAAAAAATCAATAAAAAGTCCAAAAATCTATTCCATAGTTTGTAAACGCTATAACTTTTGTGCAAACCAATGAATAATCGCTTTTTGGGATTTTTTTTTTTTTTTACCAAAAATATGTAGCAGAATACAAATTGGCCTAAACTGATAAAAAAATTTAGATTTTTTAAATTTTTTGATTGGGAATGTTTTATAGCAGAAAGTAAAAAATATTGTGTTTTTTTTTAAATTGTTGCTCTTTTTTTGTTTATAGCGCAAAATCTAAAAACTGCAGTGATCAAATACCACCAAAAGAAAGCTCTATTTGTGGGAAAAAAGGACATCAATTGTATTTTGGTACAGCGTCGCATGACCTCGCAATTGTTAGTTAAGGTAACGCAGTGCGGAACTGCAAAAAAATGGCTTGGTCACTAGGGGGAAAATTAAGTGGTTAATTAAAGAGGAAGTAAACCCTCCTCTACAACTTGTACCTATAGGCAAGCCTATGATAAGGCTTACCTATAGGTACTGTAAATATCTCCTAAACATGTACCGTTTAGGAGATATTTACCTTACATGTCGCCAGTGACGTCACTGGCGCATGCGCTCTGAAGGAACGGCCGATCGTGCCGTTCCTTCAAAGCCCCGTGCCGTGACTGTCGGCTCCCGCGCGCGTGCGCGGGAGTGACGTCACCGCGGCTCCGGCCAATCAGATGGCCGGATGCCGCGATCCCGGAAGACGGGCGACTAGACATGTCGCCCGTCATAGAGGTGAGTGAGCGGCACGGCGGGGGCTCGTTCTGAGGTAAGTATTGTATAATGAGCTAATATGCGATGCATACTAGCTCATTATGTCTTTCTTTTGCAGGGTGTAAAAAAAAAAAAAAAAACTCAAACGAGTTTACAACCTCTTTAAGACAGCGCACCTTTAATGGGTCTCATTTTCTCATTTCTAGTATTCAGATATTTGTGGGCAGCTGTCTCCTTTTTATTATTGTTTTTTCTTTTTTTTTTTTCTTTTTCATTTTCTATATACATAGAGTGCAGGTTTTTTTCCTTAGGCCCCTTGCACACTGCAGATTAAAAATGCTCAGTACAGCTTTTTTTTATGAGCTAAAATAGAGCCCATTCATTCTAATGTGCCTATGCACACAGGCACGTAAATGAGCGCCGCGTATTTTTCAGTAAGAACAAAATAGAAAAATCTGCATTTTTGGATAGTAATTTACGCCAAATGTGCTCATTTGCGCGCAAATACGCGTGAATGCGATCAAATGAATGCACACGATATAATACTGTTGATCTGAAAAAAAATTTGCATATTCAGAGGCACGAATTTACGCGAACGCATATGCGCCGTAGGTCGCCTGCCATAGAGAAGCTGCGGACCCGTTCTAATAGGAGCGACACAAGTCGCTCCGACTTAGAAAAAGGGTCCGGAGCTTCTTTGGGGCGACCTGGAGCGACCTGCATTGACTTCAATGTTATGAAGTCCGTGCCGGCCGCTCCGAGGTCGCGGTGCGAGCTGTGCACCGCGACCTGTGAGGTCGCCCCGGCAAGTTGGATCGCCCCAGTGTGAACGGGGTCTGAAAAAAAAAAAAAAAAAAACACTTACGGTAGGAATAAAGCTTGAATTTTTTTCTGATTCAGCAGGACCCAACCAAAGTTCAAGCCGTGGCCCTGCTAGCACCACCCTGCTCAACAAAGCTTGATTGAAAAATCAAAGGAGCCGAGTGGAAAATTCTGCCAAAACAGTAACTGCATCATATCAGATATTATAAAAAAGAAAACGATTTACTATGCTATATTAATATTAGAGGTGAACTGCTGCTACCACCAAAACCAAACACTCAATCACTTGAAAAAAGGAAACAAGCTAATAAACAAATGGTGCGCTGTTCTCAAATGAATAATAACTGCATACACTTCTACACACATCAAAAACAATCTCTTTGAAATATTGAATGCTTCAGTGCTTAACCGCTTGCCGACCACCGGCCGCATATATACTGCGGCATGCTGGCTCGGCTGCGCGAATCGCCATACCGGTAAGGCGATCCGCGGGATCGATCCTGGGGGTGCGCACGTCCCCATTAGCCAGCGAGAAAGCTGATTCACGGGGCCGGCGGCCGCAGTTGCCGCCCGTCACCTGCGATCGCTCCCCGTGGAGAGATAACAGCGGTCTGCTGTTGTGAACACAGCTGACCGTTGTTCTCTCAGGAATCAGCACAGAGCGCCTGTGATCCTCCTATTTAGGATCACAGGTCTCTGTGTTGACTCCGCAAGTCTTTCCCCCTCACAGTTAGAAAACACCCCCTGGGCATACACTTAACCCTGTGATCGCCCCGGAGTTAACCCCTTCCCTGCCAGTGTCATTTTTACAGTAACAGTGCATATTTTTTTAGCACTGATTACTGTAGTAATGTCACTGGTCCCCCCAAAAGTGTCAGTTAGGGGTCCGATCTTTCCGCCGCAATGTTGAAGTCCCATTAAAAATCGCAGATCGCTGCCATTACTAGTAAAAAATAAATAAAAATGACATAAATCTTTCCCCTAGTTTATAGACGTGATAACTTTTGCACAAACCAATCAAAATACACTTATTGTAATTTTTGTTTACCAAAAATATGTAGCAGAATATAAATTGGCCTAAAAGGATGAGAAATTCAGATTTAAAATTTTTTTTTTTTGGGAATGTCATATAGCAGAATGTGAAAAATATTGTTTTTTTTTTTTTTCCAGAATTGTCGCTCTTTTTTTGTTTATAGCGCAAAAAATAAAAAAATACCACCAAAAGAAAGCTCTATTTGTGGGAAATAAAAAGGACATCAATTTTATTCGGGTACAGCGTGGCCTGGTCATTAACCACTTGCCGACCGGTCACATTGAGCGTACTGCGGCAAAGTGGCTCGATATCGTCCAGTGACAAACAGTGACAGATTGCAGGATTCAGCTTAGCTGAACCTGCGATCTGTCCCTGTGTCACTCAGTCACCTCCCCCCCCCCCCACACGTTAGTAAGCACCAGGCATACATTAACCCCTTGATCACCAATACAAGTTAACCCCTTCCCTGCCAGTGTCATTTTTACAGTAACAGTGCATATTTATAGCACTGATTACTGTAGTAATGTCACTGGTACCCCCAAAAGTGTCAAAAATGTCAGTCAAGGGTCCGATCTGTCCGCCGCAATGTCGCAGTCCCGCAAAAAAAATCGCAGATCGCTGCCATTACTAGTTAAAAATAAATAAATAAATTTACCATAGTTAGTAGCTGCGATAACTTTTGCATAAACCAATCAAAATACGCTTATTGCGATTTTTTTTTACCAAAAATATGTAGCAGAAAACAAATGATAAAAAATTTTGATTTTTACATTTTTTTGGGGGGAATTTCATATAAAAAAATTTGAAAAATATTGTTATTTTTTCAAAATTGTCGCTCTTTTTTTGTTTATAGCGCAAAAAGTAAAAATCGCACAGGTGATCAAATACCACCAAAAGAAAGCTCTGTTTGTGGGATAAAAAAGGACATAAATTTAATTTGGGTACAGCATCGCACGACCGCGCAATTGTCCGTTAAAGTAACGCAGTGCCGAATCGCAAAATATGGCCTGGTCAGGAAGGGGGTAAAATCTTCCGGTCTTAAAGCGGTTAAAAATACGCTCATTGAAAATTTTTTTGTCAAAGACATGTAGCTAAATACATTTTGGCCTAAATATATGACAAAAATTGAATATATTGGATATTTTTTAACTGTCAAAGTAGAAAAATATTTTTATTTTTTCAAAATTGTCGCATTTTTTTATTAATATCGCAAAAAATGAAAATCGCACAGGTGATCAAATACCACCAAAAGAAAGCTCTGTTTGTGGGGAAAAAAAGGACGTAAATTTCGTTTGGGTACGGCGTTGCATGACCGCGCAATTGTCAGTTAAAATCGCACAGTGCCGAATCGAAAAAAGTGTCCTGGACGTAGGACAGCAAAATCCTCCGGTGGTAAAGTGGTTAAGGGGGAAAATCCTTCCAGTCCAGAAGTGGTTAAAATGAAATAAAAATATTTTAGCTGCAAATGCCATTTTAAAATAAACATTTGCCTTTTTTTTTTTTTTTTACTGAATTAGACTATATGTGGCAGCGTATGTTTCTCAGCATCCTCAGGCACGTAGCGCACAGCGTGGATTTTGAAACCTGCCGTTTCTGTTCTGATACTCATATCATAAGTGCAGGGAAACTCAATCCCTGTGTTGCCTGTAATAAAAATTAGTTTTCCTATCTACGGCAAGATAAAATGAACTGCCCCGGGGGCACAATGTTTTATATTGCTGAGAATAGTCAGGTTTATTTAAGCTGCTATTTTTGTGGCTATAACATGTTACCTGTATGATATTTCAGAATCCAATATTCTTAAAGGGAAACTGCAATGGTTTGGGGGCAATTTTATTTATTTCATTTTCATTTTTTTTTTAAACTGCTGTTTTTATATAATTTTTTATGATTTATATACAATCTTTATTTTACAAACTTTTAATACAGGGTGTACCTATGACATTAGTTTTACAGAGCATTCTGGATCCTTTAGAAGAGCACTGCAGTGTAACAAAAATGGAAATTGAAGCGTCAAACCACGCCCAAGACCTCCAGATACAACTTTACTCCAATAAAAGTCAGGGGCACAATCTTAAAAGTAGCCAATGCACTTTAGGGTTCCAGGAGCGCCCCCTATATCAGGGCTGGATAAAACATAAGGATATCTACATATCAATCCAGAGGCATATCTAGAACCTTCAGGGCCCCGGTGCAAGAAACCATGAAGGGCCCCCCGGACCCCTGGCTGGGGCCCTTCCCTTCAAGCCTGGGGCTCTTCCCACTGATCCTGGGGCCCTTTACTCTTGTTGCGGTGGGTTCTGCAGTGGGCCCCCTTCCTGCTATCTTGGGGCCTCCTCGCGGTGGTGGAATGCCAGGGCCCGGTTGCAAGTGTGACCTTTGCAATCCTGGAAGTTCACCAACTGGTGTCATTAGTTTTTATTTTTTGGTATTTTAATTGTATTATTTTATTTTTTTACACTGTCACTGACTATGACTCTGTCCCTTCAGAAAAGGAAGGAGCTGGTAAATTACATATTTGCTGACCCCTTCCTGGTTCTCTATTGTGACACATCCCCTGCAGCAGCCGGCAGGAGAGGGAAGGGAGCACAGTGGGGGGGAGGGGGGGACCAGGGGAGCACACAGGGGCCCAGAGACAGCAGAACACAAGTGAACTGGATAGGAGGAGTGGCGGTGCTAGCATACAGAGGAACCAATCTCCTCCATTTTCCTCCTGCAGCTACAGGAGGAAAAAGGAGGACAGTGATTTCTCTACATGCTGCCCCCGCCGCCCCTCCTATCCAGGTGTACAGGGGAGCCACACAGACCCCTTGGAGTATGGGGCCCAGTTGCAATTGCAACCCCTGTAGTAACCCCCCTATATCAATCGGATATCAATAAAAAATTCCATCCTTGGGGTCATACTTAAAACCAAATACCCAATAGCTAACAGTATTGGAAATATAAAAAAATCATGTCATATAACCTTGAATAGACCGGGGATGGCAAACCTTGGCACCCCAGATGTTTCGCAACTACATTTCCCATGATGCCCATTTACTCTGCAGTGTAGGTGAGCATCATGGGAAATTTTGTTCCAAAACATCTGGGGTGCCAAGGTTAGCCATCACTGGTTTGGGTCCAGCGTTGTTTTTTCACTTTCCTCCTTTATTTAGTGACTGCTCCTTTCTATTTGGAATTCAATAGTGAGCTGTACAAACCAGGGATAACCCCATTAGGATGTGCACATAGTTTATGCTTCAGCTATTTCGCTCTGTAAACAGCAGGCTTTTATGCAAAGCAGTACAAGAGCAAATTGCTGCCAACTACTTATGCCAGCAGCAGCCTTCCTGTTACAACTGAATCGGGGGCCACCTTTGACACTTCCATGTAGTGTAAAAGCCCCACCCTCACACATTCCTATTGGCCAATCATTAGGTGATTGTTTACACTTGATTCTGTCTTTGAAGATCGATCTTCATTTAGATCACTCTTTAGAGAGCATTTAATAGGTGGTGAGGAGGCGGGGGGAATAGATTTTGTATCATTGGTACTAAATGTCCCATACCTGGCTGATCCCTGTGGTAGCAGAGAAGTGATCCTCGTTGTATTCCAGGCTCTGTGCCTGAATTGGCATGGGCTCCAATTCATGAAATGAATACAAGGTGTTCTCTGACTGGATTAGGTGGAGATCTTGACATCCCTGTCCCACCTCTCCACCATGTCCAATCAGATAACACTGTTTCATCAGCTCCTACATTGATTTCCTGCTTCCACAGGGATCAGCAAGGTATGGCCTATGTATATTTATGTTGGCCTAAGCTGGCTGAAAGTAACCATGCAAAACAACCCATACCTGGAGTTCAACTTTAAAGTGGTTGTAAATTCTTACATATACCCAGTGAAGTGACTGGCCTCAGAGGATAAAACAAACCCCCTACATAAATTGTACAAGTTTTTCAGCAGCCATTTCTTCTCTGCACCCATAAAAGTGCAGAACTTTTGGGGGGGGGGCATACACTATACCAGTGATGGCAAACCTCGGCACCCCAGATGTTTTGGAACTACATTTCCCATGATGCTCAACTACACTGCAGAGTGCATGAGCATCATGGGAAATTTAGTTTCAAAACATCTAGGGTGCCAAGGTTCGCCATCACTGCACTATACAATTGTCTTATGCCGGCCAAACACTATACGAAAAATCGTTCAAACTAATTTTAGAAAAATAAACACTCGGCCGTGAGAGCAAACGATCGTTCCATTATGTAATGACTAAATTTTGATAGATAAATCGTTCAATGGACATAAATGAATCCGTTTTTCGTTCAGTTTGTCACATATACCTAGTGCAAACAGTTTGGGAGAGAAACACATTAACCTTTTAATTTATTGTTCGTTCTGCAGAATTTTCCAAACTGTTCCTTCGATTTTTCAGCTCTAAAAAGTTAAAACTGATTTTCTATTTGTGAACAATAACTGGACGAAAAACGAACGAACGGACCAAATCACAGATTTTCAAACGATTTTTTGGCTAGTGTATGGCCAGCATTATACAATTTTCCTTTAGATTTACCAAAATCCTATGATTTGAAGTCAAACCTAAACACTTACCAGCAGTCCGGCAGGCCCTTCACTACACAGCTGAAGGCAAATCTAAAGGAAATTCTTTTTTTTTTTTCTTTTTTTTTTGCTTCCCGTAGCGTGTGAAACACACTCAAAAGACTTCACCCGGTGCATAAAAAAGTGCACACACACAAACGTGAGGAACACAAAAAGTGCACAGGGTGTGCGAACAAATGGTCTTCCCTCCGAAGAGGTAGGACCCGAACCTCGATCCCCCGGGCCCAAGACTCCCGACAGGGATTTAAGGTACTCATGGTCTGTCTGGCCGAAACCAGGCTGACCCCGTTCTTCAGGGGGACTGCCGAAACAGCCCCCACCGAGTACTAAGTGGGGCTCCCCCGAAGGGAGATCCCATGAGAGAGGGCGGACCAAGCCAAAAGGCCATATCCACCCCCTCCCAAGACTCAAGGCAGGGCCCGAGGACCCACACCCTACAAGTCGTGCAAGTGAAAAAAAGGTGATAGAAAGTGACAAACTACAAAGAAAAAGCACACACAAACAAAAAGGTGGGGAAGGGGAAGTGGAGAGGTGAATTAGTGCCCTTGTGAAAATACAAGGGCAGGCCTTCCGGCCGGAATAAAAATTCCTCTGGTCGAAGCCAAAAGGCCTTGCCCAAGAGGCAGGTGCTTAAAAAAGTGTGCGTAGGTGCAGTGACCATGGTGCCGAAAAACTCAAGGCGAGCTGCCCCTCACCAGTGAGAATTAAGGCACCCCTGGGCTGCCACCCCAGGGGCACTTACACTACGGGCTTTCTCTACCCCGGCCCTAAGGCCAGACCGAGTGTAGCCCTAACCTACCAGGA
Organism: Pelophylax lessonae; assembly: GCF_965119305.1. Classification (NCBI taxonomy): domain Eukaryota; kingdom Metazoa; phylum Chordata; class Amphibia; order Anura; family Ranidae; genus Pelophylax; species Pelophylax lessonae. Next base: position 74,041,215 of record NC_138773.1, on the reverse strand, counting down.
GGCATCAGAACTTTAGACAGCTTAGGGTGAGCCTGCCTTCAACTGGGGACAAGCCTAAAGGAAATTGAACAAGGAAATTGTATGGCAAGCTTTATACAGCTTGTCTGAGATTTCAGAAGGCAGGGGGTGGGGAGCTGAAGTTACACTCTTTAGAACTTAGTGAGAGATTTTTGGAAGAAAGAGACACCCCAACACACACACCCCTTCACACAGCACACAGGAGCTGAGCTGAGGCTGTTTGTTGGAGCTCTCTCTTCTGTCACCTTTTTTTGTCTAGGTGTCAGGAAAACCTACCAAAAATGACTCATGCAAAGGGACAAAGCAGCCGATAGAAATGGCACTTAGTGCTCTGGGCTAACTACAAAGAGATATGCTTCGTTCATATTTCATGCCTGAGCTTTACAATCACTTTAAGATCTAACACAGGCAGTTCTTCCTAGATAAGACCTAAACAGGCAGACATGTTGTATAGCCACACTCTTAAAGAGACAGATCAGGGGGGGGGGGGGGATCAGGCAACTTTTCCATTGGTTTCCATCGAGATACAAACAAGGATTAATGCATTGATAGGAAAGAGAAAAGCGGCAACTGTAAAGCGAATTTCTTTACATAAAAACCAGCGGCTGACATTTCTCCTGCTGGGTTGGTGTGCTATCTGTCATCGACACACTTTCTCCCATATACACAGAAGTACAATAAGCACTGAAAATTAAAGTGGATTTATCATCACTGTACACGACGGCTGGGTAACAGTTTCCACAACAGCTACTATTTGGTTAAATGTCCCTGTAGCAGATAATAAAGATTTGCTGCTGCCGCTGACCTTATCAAGTCTTTTTTTAACTGTAGCAAAGGACACAGGACAATAGAATCCTTTCCGGTACCATATCAACCCAAACAATGAATGCAACTGAATGCTATCTGTATAGCCACAGGTATATCACCACCTAGTGGGAGAGAAGCACTGAGGAATGGGAAGTAAAGTGACAAACAGCTGCTCATATACAGAGACACTGTCCAATAATAAAATTAGGAGGGCACGTGGAGAGGTCAGCAATCAAGATGCAAGCTAACAGCTATCCAACAAAAAATTGCAGCTAAAACTTAGCTAATATTGTTATCCCACCAGAATTATTTTATCTGGAGGTAATAGACAAATTTACATTTATTTCGTAAAAATGTGCCATCAAACTTGCAGAATTCACCTTGACAGGTGCACTTATTGCTCTGTTCAATGTCTTTCTGAATACGGTGCAATTCCACATCGGATCACTAGAGGGAGAATTGACACCAGAGGCTGCAAGCTGACAGTAAATTGGGCTCAATGTTACAGACAAAAGAGGGGGGATTTAAGGACTGTTAGTTTCGCAAGGTGATGCCGTGTTCATTTCATGTACGAGGGAAATATAAAGGCTTAAAGAACTTCACTTTGCCTATCCATCTCCTCCAAAAAAAATAAATAAAAAAAATGCAAAAAAAAAAAAAACACTTGTCCTTAAAAAAAAAAAAAAAAAGTTACTAGACCAAAAGTTCTTACTTTACACTTCTTCTCTGGGTCTGCCATCTTTAAATGAGACCTGGTGTATGTGCAGACATGTGGTTCTGTAGACCTAGCAGATGCTTGCTGTGTATGTGCGCATATACCAGGTATACAATGCTTGCACAGACACTGCAGCGTGTGATTATGCGCAACAAAGGCGCATAGAAACTTCAGGGCCCCAGTGCAAGAAACGTGTCGGCGGTGAGTCGCAGGATGCTGATCGCTGCTGAGAAATGGAAATCAACTTAAAAAAAATATTGCCACCAAATTCTCTCATATAACTATCACTGGCGTGCTTTGAGAAGATCCCTAGTGAACATTGTCTGTCCATTTAGTTGAGATCTATCATGCTGCCAGATATTTAAACCAAAAAGTCAGTTTCCTTTTGCTCCTTTTGATTCCCCCTCCTGCAGTTGACTGCTATATCAGCCACCCCCTGTGGGTTTTCAGGTTAGGACACCTTTGTTTTCCCCACCTGCCTGTTGTTGATACACAAGCTGGACACCATACCTATGTTTCCTTTGATGTAGCAAAATATCACACTTGTGCGATGCGGGAACGCTGCGAATATGCAGCCTGTTCCCGCATCACATCCGCACCTCTGGCAGTTCACACTACCATATGCGATACGCAGGGGGTGTCAATTAAAAGTTAACGACACCCCCAGTTTGATTGCATATCGCAGTACAATCTGCAAGTACGCACAGAATCGGATCGCACAAGTTTGAACCACTGTGCGATCCGATTTTGATGCGGCTCAAAAAATGCCTCCTGTGCGTCTTTGTTGCGAATGCGGTGTGAATTCAGCCATACAAAGTGTATGGCTGAAATTCGCACCGCACATGAGATCGCATGTAATGAAGGAGCAGTGCGCTCCGAATTACATGCGATCTCCGCAGCCGCACAAGTGTGAACCGGCACGAAGAAACCAAACTAATGGTGAAACATGTCGGATTGCTACACTGCGACTATTTATCACATTGAATTTAACTGATGAACATCGAACATAGATCGGTCCTATGGTTTTATAATGTGGTCTGTATATGTGTCTTTTATATATGGAAATAAAATCACTGAATGTTAATAAGTTTTGACTAAACTTATTGGCACCTTAAAAATCCCAGCTCTCATTTGGCTGTGGGAGCGCTTTTTTGTCCTGTGTTCTGGCTGTACATATATTAAGATTTCTCTTGTTCAGCTCTGCAGGCTGAACAGCATGGATGGATGACTCTGCATGATAGTTCAATATCTGTTTATTATTTATTTAAGAACATTTTTTAACAAGAACAAGGAAAAGAAAAAACAAAAACAAAAAAATGAAAACAAAAACAAGTACATTCCACCCAAATTCATAACATAGCCAGAAATATTTACAATCCTTCATTAATTCAAATATTGTACAAAAAACAGGATAAATGATATAAAGATACACTAGTCGAGGGACCTTTCATTATTCTGGAAAGAATAAAAAAAGGAAGGGAAGTTTGTTTTTCTTTATATACTGGTCTTAAACCATAGAGCCTCATCCATAAGCATCAATGAGGCTTTACAGAAAAAATTCAGTCATTTAGGAGACTCTGCATGATGGATGACTGCATGATGGGTGGTGATTGATTTAGCATGATAGATGATGAATTACTCTGCATGATAGATGATGAATTACTCTGCATGATAGATGATGAATGACTCTGCATGATAGAAGATGGATGACTCTGCATTATAGATGATGGATGCCTCTGCATGATAGATGATGGATGACTCTGCATTATAGATGATTAATGACTCTGCATAATAGATGATTGATGACTCTGAATGATAGATGATATATGACCCTGCATGATAGAGGATGGATGACTCTGCATGATTGATGACTCTGCATGATGGGTGGTGATTGATTTTGCATGATAGATGATGAATGACTCTGCATGATAGATGATGGATGACTCTGCATGATAGATGATGGATGACTCTGCATGATAGATGATGGATGACTCTGCATTATAGATGATTAATGACTCTGCATAATAGATGATTGATGACTCTGCATGATAGATGATATATGACCCTGCATGATAGAGGATGGATGACTCTGCATGATTGATGACTCTGCATGATGGGTGGTGATTGATTTTGCATGATAGATGATGAATGACTCTGCATGATAGATGATGAATGACTCTGCATGATAGATGATGGATGACTCCGCATGACAGATGATGGATGACTCTGCATTATAGATGATTAATGACTGCATAATAGATGATTGATGACTCTGCATGATAGATGATATATGACCCTGCATGATAGATGATGGATGACTCTGCATGATTGATGACTCTGCATGATGGGTGGTGATTGATTTTGCATGATAGATGATGAATGACTCTGCATGATAGATGATGAATGACTCTGCATGATAGATGATGGATGACTCCGCATGACAGATGATGGATGACTCTGCATTATAGATGATTAATGACTGCATAATAGATGATTGATGACTCTGCATGATAGATGATATATGACCCTGCATGATAGATGATGGATGACTCTGCATGATTGATGACTCTGCATGATGGGTGGTGATTGATTTTGCATGATAGATGATGAATGACTCTGCATGATAGATGATGAATGACTCTGCATGATAGATGATGGATGACTCCGCATGACAGATGATGGATGACTCTGCATTATAGATGATTAATGACTGCATAATAGATGATTGATGACTCTGCATGATAGATGATATATGACCCTGCATGATAGATGATGGATGACTCTGCATGATTGATGACTCTGCATGATGGGTGGTGATTGATTTTGCATGATAGATATAGAATGACTCTGCATGATAGATGATGAATGACTCTGCATGATAGATGATGGATGACTCCGCATGACAGATGATGGATGACTCTGCATTATAGATGATTAATGACTGCATAATAGATGATTGATGACTCTGCATGATAGATGATATATGACCCTGCATGATAGATGATGGATGACTCTGCATGATTGATGACTCTGCATGATGGGTGGTGATTGATTTTGCATGATAGATGATGAATGACTCTGCATGATAGATGATGAATGACTCTGCATGATAGATGATGGATGACTCCGCATGACAGATGATGGATGACTCTGCATTATAGATGATTAATGACTGCATAATAGATGATTGATGACTCTGCATGATAGATGATATATGACCCTGCATGATAGATGATGGATGACTCTGCATGATTGATGACTCTGCATGATGGGTGGTGATTGATTTTGCATGATAGATGATGGATTACCCTGCATCATAGATGATTAATGTCTCTGCATGATAGATGATTGATGACTCTGCATGATAGATGATGAATGACCCTGCATGATAGATGATGGATGACTGTGCATGATAGATGATGGATGACTCTGCATGATGGATGACTGCATGATGGATGGGTGGTGAATGATTCTACATGATAGATGACCTTGCAGGGCTGATTACTCAATACTGATAGCCACACCCACAGCTGTCAGGATACCCAAACAATGCCTTAATTTGATTGGATGCAGGTGCTGTTCAGACAATATTTTTCTGCTCGGCTCCTTTGACAAAAGTGAATTGACACATTGACTTTTGCTGAGCCAGTCTTTGTGCATGCATGAGAAATCACCTGCATGTGTGGGCCCAAGGGCTCTAACAGGACCTGAAGCTGGGCAGACTCCTTTGCAAATCTGCACCAGTAGGGGTGGGGGTGGGGGGCAGAGCCACCTAAGAGTCAGGCTGAAGGTCCCCTTCAGTATACTAAAGATTAAACAAATGTATGCACAAGTCCAACTTTATACAAAGACTTCATTTTACAACAATCTCCTATGGATTAGATCACTGGCTATGGATTGGATCACTGGATAAATTTTAGGACTCATAAAACCTTTACTTCCTAAAGAAAGTGCAGCTGGCAGTGGCACCTAGCTTTGATTATTTTCTACAATGGGAGCCCTCCTTAAACATTATTTATTTTATTATTCTACACGGTCTTCTAATCAAACTCCCACTGACCTCTGTAGCAATAAATACTGTGGAGACATTCATCCTCAAAGTTACAGCAGAAGGACTGAAGTCCATCAGGTCATTTTCTCAGCAGCTCAGCTCATCCTGCTCCCCCCAACTAGAGCTTCAGCTCTGTATTTATATGTGAGATTGGAAGGCTGCTGAGTTACAGCAGAGAAGGGGGAGCGGGGAAGCTGGGTTGTTTAATGGAATGACTTGAACACTTTCAGTTCTCACCTGTCTCAAAAATGCTAGCTGACTGGCTGTTATCTGAACCTACTGGCTTCAAAACCTGAGTCACCAACTCAAAACAAAGTCCATGCCATGGCCGCAGGTTCACGTTACACAAAGCTGAAAAACATATAATTAAACTGACTTACCTGCTATTAAAGTTTTGATTTTTGTTCAGCTACTCTTGTTATCCTGGAACCCCTGTCAGACTACATAGCCTGGCCTAATTATTTTGCTACTGCAGTTAAAGGGGAACGTCGCCCAATAAAACAACTTATTTCCACCTGGCTCCTCTCCTCTTCCTCTCTCAAAATTAGATAATTGTGAAGGGTTTTTAACCTTTTTTGTACAGCGCTTCCTTCTTTCTTGCCTAGGCAAGAATGACGTAGTATCCCCCCCCCTCCCCCACCGCTGCCTCCTAGGATGTCCATGTCACATATCTCAGGAGTCAGTTTGACTGACAGCTGCAAGCATGTGCCACAGGTCTTTAGGGCTCGGCGGAGACCCGCGGCACATTTCCGCACGCTCACGTTTCCCGCACACACACACACGCAGATGTCGCATGTATTGAGGTCACAGACTGACAGGTGCATGCATGCTATGGGATTCCACATATGCACAAAAGCGGCACAGGTCTCTGGGGCTCGGCAGGGACCGGCGGCACATTTGCGCACGCTCACGTTTCCCGCACATGCACGCAGATGTCACAGGTATTGAGGTCCCAGACTGACAGGTGAATGCATGCTATGGGAATCCACACGTGCACAGAAGCGCTACAGGTCTCTGGGGCCCGGCTGAGACCCGCGGCACATTTGCGCGCACTCACATTTCCCGCACATGCATGCAGATGCCGCAGGTATTGAGGTCCCAGACTGACAGGTGCATGCATGCTATGGGAATCCACACGTGCACCGAGACGCCACAGGTCTCTGGGGACCGGCTGAGACCCGCAGCTCATTTGCGCATGCTCACTTTTCCTGCACACGCACGCAGATGCCGCAGGTATTGAGGTCCCAGACTGACAGGTGCATGCATGCTATGGGATTCCACACGTGCACAGAAGCGCCACAGGTCTCTGGGGCCTGGCTGAGACCCGCAGCACATTTGCGCATTCTCACGTTTCTGCACACGCACGCAGATTTCGCAGGTATTGAGGTCCCCGACTGACAGGTGCATGCATGCTATGGGATTCCACACGTGCACAGAAGCGCTACAGGTCTCTGGGGCCCAGCTGAGACCCGCGGCACATTTGTGCGCACTCACATTTCCCACACATGCATGCAGATGCCGCAGGTATTGAGGTCCCAGACGCTAGCATTGTGTACATGAGTGGGAAACATCTGTGCATGAGCACATGTGCCACAGTTACCTGTCTGCGCACGTGTGAAACACGCACTGCACATGAGGAGTAGGACAGAAATAACAGGGACCAAAGTTCCTCTTTGAGCAACCAGCTTGGTTACTGACACCTCATACTGCTGTCTACTAGACCATGCAGGAGCACCAACACAATGATAAGGTCATTACTCTGCCTTCTCCTCCTGTCAGTAATTCCCCAGTGTTAGACTGACAGTACTGTGCAATGCAATACCACTCTCAAAAGCTTACAGAGCTGGTCTTCCATTTCCCAGTCTTATTGCTGCTTTGTAGAGCATTACAGGAGGCAAAAAGAAGGTGCAAACCAGGTAGTTAAATTATTATTATTATTATTAAAATACAGGTTTTATATAGCGCAAAATCTTTGTGCAGCACAGTTTACAATGTAGAGGGGGGACAGTACAATTACAATACAGTTCAATCAAGAAGGAATGGGAGGGCCCTGCTCGTGGAGCTTAAAATCTAAAGGAGCTTACAATCTAAATCTATACTAGCTGTATTTATTTTTAAATTATAATTATTATTTTAAAAGGATTTTATTGATGATTTTAGTAATGCATATATACTGTAGATCAAAAAGTGTTTTTTTGTTGTGTTTATATGTGCTTGGTGTTCAGCATTATCCTACGTGCTAAGAATAAATATAAAATATAGAGGAAAATCATTGCGGGAGCGGCGTTTTCAGCAGGCGCGATGTCTAATTCTGGGTTATATCAGCGAAGTACATGCATGTGCTGGAACCTCGCGGCTTTTATTTTATTTTATTCTACACAATGTAATGAATTTAGATATTCTGCTTGCAACTGCTCACATTCTAGAACTGCAATTTTACCACCCTAATGTACATACAGCAAATAGGTTGCTAAGCAACAGTAAATGTTAGCGTGAAACATACAATTCTGTTTGGGCATATCAAATTAAAAGCAGACCTTGAAACGCACACTGGATTCGGCTGATAAAAATAAAGCCACCTGAATCACGTTCACATAAAAACAATGTTACTAATATTACACAGAGAGACAAATGGCCTTTATGTGATGTCTGAGCTTTTCAACCCCAATAAAAATTGGGCGCCGAGAACCAACTGCCGCTTTCCAGAATCATCACCTCCCAGTTTGTCATTTTGATAAGACCAAATGGTTGTTTTTGTTTTCAATTAAATAATAAAATGTCGGCTGGAGGCACAGCAGTGCCTAGGCACACTCGCATGGCAGGAAGTACACTGGGAGTTTTCAATAGGAATTAAAGACAAAATGTAGATTTTTTAGGGTACTGTTCAGAACAATTAAAGGCCAACTGCATGCAGAATTAGGCATAGATGGGGCTTTCCCAGTGCTTGACTACCCCACTCAGTAAAAAGGAAATTTCATAAATAAATAAAAATTATTACCTTTAATTATATCAAAAGAGAGTTAAAAAATCAGTACAAAACATGTATAATTCATATATAATAATCGACATCATGATTTGACAGTACAGTATAGTTAGTAAAAAGAGTCACCCCCCCCCCCCCCCCACACACACACACAAGTTACAAGCTTAACCTCTCCCATAGATTCACTGTAATAGCAGTGTACCCATGTACATGTCGGAGGGCAGAGCTATTTCCGACACATTTCGCCTGTATGGCTTCTTCAGGGATATTGGGTGAAGAGGGCTCTCAATAAGAAGTGACAATAAAAAGAAAAACAAATACATACTAATCCAAAATTATATTGATTTTACTTTAATCCACTATTATTTTTTCACATCTTAATTATCATCTGTATATATCATAAGGTAGTTACTTACAAGAAGTTTTGATTTCAAAGGGGATAGCATATATTTGTCTAGTCCCGATGTTTTTCTTTTTATAGTCACTTCTTATTGAGAGCCCTCTTTACCCAATGTCCCTGAAAAAGCCATACAGGTAAAACAATTCGGGATTAGCTCTGCCCTCCGACATGTACGCTGGTACACTGCTATCACAGTGAACCTATGGGAGAGTTTGAGCTTATACCTTGTGTGGGGGGGGTGACTCTTTTACTAACTATACTGTACTGTCAAATCATGATGTAGATTATTATATATGAATTATTCATGTTTTGTACTGAATTTTTTCTATTTTGATATAAATAAAGGTAATAATTTTTATCTATTTATGAAATTTCCTTTATACTGAGTGGGGTAATCAAGCACCGGGAAAGCCCCGTCTCTTCTCTGTACAATATATGCCTATTTCCTGGGGTGTTGGTGCTTGATATGAGTGGTTAGGACGACTTTATACCATTTGCATGCAGAATTACCTTCCTTTAAAGCAGGCAGACATTCTGCTTCCTTGGGAGGACCTCACTGTCATGCACTCATACTTCTATGTCCTCCAAATCATTTACACTATATTACCAAAAGTATTGTGACGCCTGCCTTTACATGCACATGAACCTTTTTTCTTTTTTTAAAAAGATCTGTTTATTTTTGAACAAGAGAACAACACAGTATGCATTGAGCATATACGTACATCGATGAAACCCTCACATCTCTGATATTGTGGCAAGTATATCATCTTCAATCAATAAAGGAGAGTGACAAAAGTAACATAGATGGTACGTCTCTTTTCAGTTGCCACAATAACAAAAGAAATAGACATTTCAAAAATAAAAAACAAAGAAAGCAATGCATTGCATAATGCCATCAGCGCCGGGTAGTCAATATGAGAGAAGGCATGTTGATACAATACTTAGGGGCTTGTAGAGATGTCCAAAGCTGTAGAAGGCTCTGCCAGCCATTTAGCTCAAACCTTATCATATTTACGTTGGCATCCTTTGTTAGTATAAGTGTCTTTATAAAGAGGCAAGCTGTTATTAATCAGTTGTTTCCAAAATGGAAGCGTAGGAGGGGTGGATTTTTTCCAATACAGGGCAATAGCTTTTCTGCCATAAAATAGTGTAAGATTGGCTAGCGTTCGCTCTGCCACTGTGGGCAGAAGATTCTCCCCCAGTCCCAGCAGACACACGTACATCGAAGATTGCAAGGAGGAGGAAACAAAGGAATTCAACAAGGTCCCTACCAGAATCTAGCAAGGAGTGGACAGGTCCAGAATATGCATGAGAAGTCCCCGGGAACCGCACCACGCCGCCAGCAGTCGGGGGGACATGTGGAATTCATTTTGTGAAGTCTGTACAGGGTGAAGTAGGCTCAGTGAACCAATCTAAATAGAATTAAGCAGTCCCTCAAGGAAACCAAAGATCGGAAGTCCCACACATCGTCCCAGTCATCACTGCCTAGATCAGGTATATCTCACAGCCATCTAGCCCTGAGGCCCTCTAAAACTGGGAGAGAAACTGAAATGAAATGGGAGTATAACCTAGAGGTGGGTCTCCATGAACAATCAGACCATAGTACTGTCTCCAGGATTGATTGTCCAATCATTGGGTTTGCTTGTGGGAACTGAACAAGGAAGGCATGGGAAAGCTGGTAATACCGATAATGATATGAACTAGGTAGATTGAAGGTTGAAGTAAGTAAGGAGACAATGCCTGGCTAGTGGCAATCTGTGAAACAAATTAATTTTATATTTAGTCCACACGATGGGTTCCGGTAATTTATAGAATTATCGTAATTTATAGAATTTATAGGGAGGGTGGGGTTCAGCCACAAAGGGGCATTCGGAGAGATTGCTGTTCTGGGGTAATGCTCACATCTCAGACCAGCCCCCAAAGCTCAGATGGAAGTGAGCATTGGAGGAGTCAAATTATAGGGGGCCTCTAAATAAAATAAATTTGAGAGCTTCCAGGGAGTTTGCTACTGTGGCTTCCAGCAGGGTGGAAGGGTTGTTTAGGTCTGGACTCAACTACCACGCGGCCGTGACCAGCTGGGTGGCTATATAGTATTTGTAAAGGTCTGGAAAGGCTAGGCCGCCCTGATTACAGGGATGCATGAGGATGGTCTGTTTATAGCTAGGGTTTTTTGGTCCCCATACAAAGGAAGAGAATAGTTGGTTAAGTCTTGCAAAAAATGATTTAGGGATCCTTTGGGGGGGAATGTCTAAACAAATACGCAAGCTTTGGGGAATTTTCATTTTCAACAGATTAATGCGCCCCAATAGAGATAATGGTAGGGATTCCCATGCCTTCAGCTTCAGCCGCACATCCCCCAGAACCAGGGTCAAATTCAATTAAAGAAATTCAGAGGCCTGGCGAGAAACCATTCCTGAAGTACTTAAAGTTCTCAACCCACTGCAATGTAATGTCAGGAGGGGCTGTATTATGGGCTTCAGAATCTATCGGAAACAGTAAGGATTTAGTCCAATTAACTTTAGGACCAGTAACAGATGAGAAAGAGTTTAATATCTGTAAGGCACCTTGCAGGGACGGTCCAGCATCATTTAGAAACAGTAAAATGTCATCCACGTACAGGGTACCCTCTCCTCCAGGCAGCTAATTCGCAGCCCTTCGATATTTGGTGAAGTGCGGAGGGCCTCATCTACAGGCTCTATAGCGATGGCAAAGAGAGCCGGAGATAGAGCGCAGCCCTGCCGGGTACCCCTGAATAAAGAGAAAGGGGGTGACAGGCCTCCCCCCAATCTGACCGCAGCAGTGGGGTGCCTATATAAAGTCTGTAACCGTTTAATAAAGACTAACGGGAAACCCATTCTGCAAAGCACCTCCCACAAAAAGGGCCATTCGACAGTGGAGAAGGCCTTTTCTATGTCTAATGAAGCAACAACCCGAGAAACTTTATTAAGAATGTGAAGCATGAATGTTAGTTTATAATCTGAATAGATTCACATCTGTGACTCTGCCAGCCATAACCCTAGTTTCATCCAAATCAATGATTGTGGGTGACATGGGCATGGGTAAACGTCTGGTAATGAGTTTTGTCAAAATCTTAAAGTCGGCATTGAGGAGGGCATGTAGGAGGCACAAGAGGATGGATCTTTGGGTGACTTGTAAATTAAGACTACATGAGCATGACTCATGGAGTCAGACAAAGCTCTCTCAGACAGACAATGAGAATACAAGGAAGCCAAGAACGGAGCAAGGAAGTCTCCATGAGCCTTGTAGAATTCAATGGGAAGGCCATTCGGTTCCGGTGACTTCCTGGCAGGGAAGGAACCACACGCACATGAACTTTAATGGCATCCCAGTCTTAGTCTGTAGGGTTCAATATTGAGTTGGCCCACTCTTTGCAGCTATAACAGCTTCAACTCTTCTGGGAAGGCTGTCCACAAGGTTTAGGAGTGCAACTATGGGAATGTTTGACCATTCTTTCAGAAGCGCATTTGTGAGGTCAGGCACTAATGTTGGATGAGAAAGCCTGGTTCGCAGTCTCTGCTCTAATTGATCCCAATGGTGATCTATCGGGTTGAGGTCAGGACTCGCCAGTCAAGTTTCTCCATGCCAAACTCACTCATCCATGTCTTTATGGACCTTGCTTTGCGCACTTTGGGCTGCAAATCACACCCGAATGCAGAAAAAGTGATGCATACACTGCTCTTTAACTGCAATTAACAATACATATGCACCTGCAGCATATCGTAAGAGCAGTGCATTAGAATGTGGTGTTATTTAGCCTCCTTTTAGATCGGATTCAATCAAACTGAGTTGATCATCCAGGTTGGAAAATGATCAATCATTTTGCATTGATCGGCAGAACTGAGATACTTTGTTCATGAATATGATCATATTTTGATTATTATTTTTGGCCACTACATGGAGTCTTCTTTATTAGAGGATAGAGGAGGATTAGAGCAGGAAGTTGAAAAACAACAGACTAAGTCCCGGTTCACACATATGCAATGCGGGAACCCTGCAAATCCACTTCCCGCATCGCATTCAACTCACAGGCAGTTCACACTGCATATGCGAATTGCTAGGGGTGTCAATACAAAGTTAATGATACCCCCAGATCAGTTCGCATATCGCAGTGCGAACTGTCAGTTTGGACATTAATTAATTAAGAGCCATGGTGTGCTGGCGAAAATGTGTATTGATCTGTGATCTATCCAGTGTCCGGCTGGTAATCGTTACAGCACTGGCTACAGATGAGCCTGTGATCCAGGAATGTGTGCGATGGGAATATAGACAGGATTTTAATATAAGGACACTTACCTGTCCAGGGATCCAGCGATTCTTCAATCAGCTTTGAGTGCAGGTGCTTGCATCTCAAGTAAGGGAAACAGGGAGTAAAGCCTTGTGGCTTCACAGTCTGTTTCCTACTGCACATGCGTGAATAGTCCCGTAGTTTTCTGCGACTTGTGATGTGTTCCAGGAGACTGCGGGGGATGGAGGGGGTGAACCTCTGTCTCAGATTGCCGCAGTGGGGGGCGGGATGCAAACAAGTGGATCTTCCCCTTTTGGGTAAAGTTCCACTTTAATTCCTGAGTATAACCTAACTCTTTAACCACTTGCCGACCGCCACACGACTATTTACTGCGGCGGTCAGCCCCTCACAGGCAAAGCGACATAGTACTAAGTCGCTAGCCTGTGAGGGTCTAAGGAGAGAGCGCGCCGCCGGAGGCACGCTCCCGCGCGGTCACAGACCCCCCCGCGCGTGTGACCGGCGGACCCGATGTCCGCCGGTCACTCGCGATCGTCGGGTGGAGAGGGAGAAAGGCAGGCGGCTGATGTAAACAAGCCGAAAATGGCCGAAAATGGTAAAAAATTTTGATTTTTAGCATTCGTAGCAGAGGCTGGGACACTCACCCACCGCCGCAATACAAAGGAGGGGGAAAGGAGATATAGGGTGCTGCAGATCCCCGGAGAATATCTTCCTAAGACCCAATACGATTTTGTATTGCCGAATTGCCCAGTGCCAGGAGGGCACAACAAATAGTAAGAGGCTAATTGTCACCCTTAAGTATATGCTTTTTTGAGAATAAAACAGTATTTCACCATTGGAGGCTATTTTTTTCTTCTTCTATATCTTTATATATCTGGGGGGACTATATGGTCCAACTCGAGTATTATAGGAGCAAGAGATCCAAGCAATCGAGGAGAGGTTTGATCCACCCATAAAGGGATCACAGGCGTTGGGGGTCTTTGTGACCTGCTGCTAGCTGGTAAGAGGCCACGGTTGTCACACCCCAGCACCTGGAGCACTGTGAATGGAAAAAATAAGAATTCACCAAGCACAATTTTGATTGCATGATATTGCCTGGATTTTTAGAGACACTACTTGGAGCACAATTATAATATATTTATATATATATTTTATATATTTTCATATATTTCTATATATATTTTTATGTGATTTTTTGTATGTGATTTTTATATATTTATTCATTGGTGTATTCACTGATCCACATCTTTGTGGATTTATTTACTTTGAGAAGCACGGGCACTTTTTATTGAATTTGCACTGGTATGCACTTTTCTTTTGCTTGTTGCACTAATAGTAGATTAATATCTACAATTTTTACACTTGTAGCATTTTTTTAATCACATCTATTGCACTTTAAATCACTTATAAATTTTTTTATAACACGTGATACATAAATTAAGATCACCAGCGCCCCCTTTACCTATGATATATACGTATTTCAATACTTCTACTCCAATATTTTTTTTTTGTGCTGCATAGTTACTCGTTACAATTATAAAAATTACCACTGCCAGAACAGTAGATGGCAGGTTTCATGAAGTTCAAAACATGTGTATTATCAGTGCATACGAAAATAAATGCTACTGTATGTATAAATAAAAGCTGCATTTGAAATAATAAAAAAACAATATGATGTTCAAACTTTTGACTTCTTTCTTTAATAACTACATAACACAGTACTTGTACTTTTACTTTCAGTACTTGAGTAGCAATTTTTTTTTTTTCAAAACTACTGGTACTTTTACTTTCAATACTTGAGTAGCAAAATTAAAAAAAAAACTACTTGCAATACTTAAGTACGAAAAATTCTGAATACTTTAGTACTTCTACTCAAGTCACTTTTTGATCGAGCACTTGTACTTTTACTCAAGTATGGGTTTCAAGTACTTTATACAACTCTGCCCCAAACTAATCACTCATTCTGTACACTTACCTAATTTCATCAGGAGCCTAAAATCTATGTGTTTGTAGTAATATCTCTTCACTAAAAAATACCAGTGGCCAGCTGAGGGTATTCAACAAAAGTGATCCAGTATATGCTCCCCTTGTTCACGCTATAGCTTAACATGATGCAACAAACAATAAATATAAAATGACATGGGTGGTATATCTCTGAACACCTCTAACAATCTAAACCTTTAAAACACTTGATATTAAAAATAATATGACAACGAAATCATTAAAATAAAGTCAAAAAATAAAAAATACTTCTTACCCCAAAACACAGATTTCCCCTTCTGAACATCCCGCATTATCTCCCACATCAGCGACGACCCGGGCCTTGCGGTCCAAACGCCCCCATTACACACAACGCAAGAACAGATCTGTTTTCTGAAGCGATTTTACCCCGGAAACAAATTGTTCATCAAATGTTATGGACTAAGATCAAAGCGATGGGAGGTTTTATTATCTGTAAAGTCTCCAACGCGTCTCATAAAAGTGAAGAATAAACGATTTTGATCACACCTTGAAAAACATCTCCTTATTTCAGGCAGGCAGATTAAATAGATTGACACGGGCCAACTACAGGGATAAAGAAAGATACTCGTTATGATCTGTCAACTGGTTAGACGAGTGGAGACCGGTAGTCTTAAAAGAGCCGGGGATCTTCTCTGTATCTGCTTTTCATAATAATGTGTCTAAGGAAGTCAATTCTACAGAAGTCGCAGACTGAAACTGGAAGTACCAGACCTTTCTGATGCCTCAGATGGAGTTCAAATCATTATCCCAAAAGCTGCTAAGGGATACCTGCTTTTCAGTATATAAGAAAGAAACAGGGTTTTAGATTTCATAGAAACGTAACAGGAGATCCTCATTACACTACTAGGGCTGGTAATGAGGGAGGAAACGGAGTGATAAGCAGATATCAATGTCCGGATCATGTTACGGGCATCGTACAAAACACTGGGTGCAGCTATTAAACTTTAAAGAGTCGTCTGCTTGTGAGAAAAATAACCGACTACCATCGAACAAGACTACCTGCTAGTATAATCTAGTTATTACCAGAGGTGGGGGACTCAAGTCACTGACTTGACTTAAGTCAGACTTAAGTCACCAGTTTGAGGACTTGAGACTTGCTTGACTAAAATTAATAAAAGACTCGACTTGACTTTGGCTTGGTATTCATGACTTGAGACTTGACTTTGACTTGAGACATATGACTCGAAATGACTTTACTTTTTTAAGTTATTAAATATTTGCATTTTCTCAAGATGTGTTAAAGCAAAATTTTATGTGCCTGTTATGTTTCTGACACCACAGTCACTTAAAACACTTCAGTGTGTTCTGATTTTTAGGACACTGGCTGTTTAACAGTGGAAATGCTTAACATGCTTTTAGTGACTGTGGTGTTGAAACATGACCGGACGAAGGATTTTGAGCTGTTTGGACATTCAAAGTCTTTAATATGCCAAGAAAAAAGCACTAAGCAGTTTTGTTAATGTTGAAAATAAAACAAAACCTTTCCTGACCACTGACTTTTAATTATTATTATTATTATTATTATTATTATACAGGATTTATATAGCGCCAACAGTTTGCGCAGCGCTTAACAAAATGAAGGCAGACATTACAGTTGCACTACAATTTGGAACAAAAGGAATCAGAAGGCCCTGCTCGTTAGAGCTTACAATCTAAAAGGGAGGGTCAATTGATACAAAAGGCAATAGCTGTGGGGGATGAGCTGATGGAGCAAGTAAAATAGTGTTATTAGTTAGTAGCCGGGTAGGCTTCTTTAAAGAGAAGGGTGTTCAGGGATCGTCTAAAGATGGATAGATTAGGGGACAGTCGGACAGATTGGGGTAGAGAGTTCCAAAGAATGGGAGAAGCTCTGGAGAAATCCTGGAGGCAAGCATGGGAAGAGGTGACAAGGGAGCTAGAGAGCAGGAGGTCTTGGGAGGACCGAAGAGAGCGGCTAGGTTGATATTTTGAGATCAGGTTAGTGATGTAGCTGGGGGCAGAGTTGTGGATGGCTTTGTAAACTATTGTTAGCACTTTGAATTTTATTCGTTGGGTGAGTGGAAGCCAGTGAAGGGATTGGCAGAGGGAGGTGGAGGACACTGAACGGTTGGTAAGGTGGGTAAGTCTTGCAGCAGCATTCATTATGGATTGAAGGGGGGATAATCTATGTAAGGGTAATCCAATGAGGAGGAAGTTGCAATAGTCGAGGCGAGAGATAACCACTGATTTAATGGTGAAAATTGGGGTAGATCAGTATTTTGACTTGATTTGGGACTTGACCAAAATAAATGACTTGACTTGACTTGCTTGACTTCTAGCAGGGACTCGACTTGACTTGCTTGCTTTTCGCCACAGTAACTTGGGACTTGCTCGAGACTTGAAGGTTAAGACCTGAGACTTGCTTGTGACTTGCACATGTGTGACTTACTCCCATGTCTGGTTATTACCATGCTTGAGGTCATTGTAGCCGTATTAGTGCACTTGCGACAGAGACAATTGAGTACTGTCCATGATACTTTTTTTATTTGCACTAACATACAATTTTTCAGGACAAGCTTTCGGGGTATGTCGCCTTCTTCAAGATCCAACCAGTACTGCCTGGATCTTGAAGAAGGGGACATACCCCGAAAGCTTGTCCTGAAAAATTGTATGTTAGTGCAAATAAAAAAAGTATCACGGACAGTACTCAATTGTCTCTAGTTATTACCAAAAATACTGCATAGGAAAGGGTGCATAAATTGATATACGCATTGATTGAAACCCACTTTGACAAATCAGGTCAACCAACCCGGCCCCCCCTCAAATATTTAGCTATACCACACTTTTGTACTGCTCTTTTGCTCCATTGCAGCCCTCAGAAAATAGCTGGTGTAGTACTCGGGCCAGAGCAGCCAATCGTCAGTCTCAAACATGTCACATGAAGAAGATCGAAGACCTGTAGGATCCAACTACAATGGTTCAGATCTCTCAAAGGGCTTTCATCCCTCACTCCCAGCACCTGCAATGAGAGGTGGGGGAGTAAATTAACTGCCCCATAGCAGTTTTACTGCTACAGGGCGGCAGCTGTGTGCCGAATCACGTATATACACTATATTCCCAAAAGTATTGGGACGCCTGCCTTTACACGTACATAAACTTCCTAGTCTTAGTCTGTAGGGTTCAATATTGAGTTGGCCCACCCTTTGCAGCTATAACAGCTTCAACTCTTCTGGGAAGGCGGTCCACAAGGTTTAGGAGTGTCTATGGGAATGTTTGACCATTCTTCCAAAAGCCCATTCGTGAGGTCAGGCACTGATGTGAACGAGAAGACCTGGCTCGCAGTCTCTGCTCTAATTCATCCCAAAGGTGTTCTGTCGGGTTGAGGTCAGCACTCTGTATAGGACAGTCAAGTTCCTCCACCCCAAACTCGCTCATCCCTGTCTTTATGGACCTTGCTTTGAGCACTAGTCCAAATCATTTGGTGGAAGGGGGAATTATGGTGTGGGGTTGTTTTTCAGGGGTTGAGTTTGGCCCCTTAGTTCCAGTGAAAGGAACTCTTCAGGCATCAGCATACCAAGACGTTTTGGACAATTTCATGCTCCCAACTTTGTGGGAACAGTTTGGGGATGACCCCTTCCTGTTCTAACATGACTGCACACCAGTGCACAAAGCAAGGTCCATAAAAACATGGATGAGCAAGTCTGGGATGAAGGAAATTGATCTTGCACAGAGTTCTGACCTCAACCCGATAGAACACCTTTAGGATTATTGAGAACGGAGACTGCGAGCCAGGCATTCTCCTCCAACATCAATGTCTGACCTCACAAATGCGCTTCTGGAAAAATGGTCAAACATTCCCATAGACACTCCTAAACCTTGTGGACAACCTTCCCAGAAAAGTTGAAGCTGTTATAGCTGCAAAGGGTGAGACAACTCAATATTGAACCCTACGGACTAAGATTGAGATGCCCAAAAAAAGTTAATGTACGTGTAAAAGGCAGGTGTCCCAATACTTTTGACAATATAGTGTCATTTAGCTATACCACACTTTTGTACTGCTCTTTTGCACCATTGCAGTACTCAAAAAATAGCTGGAAAATAGCTGGTGTAGTGCTCGGGCCTGAGAAGCCAATCGTCTGGGTCAAGCATGTCACATGAAGAAGATCAAAGACCCGTGGGATCCAACTACAGTGGTTCAGAGATCTCGAAAAGCTTCCATCCCTCAACTCCAGCATGGAGCTGTGAGAGAGAAAGTTAACCGCTTGCTGTCCACCCCATCAAAGTTTTACTGCTACAGGGTGACAGCTGTGTGCCGTATCACGTATATATATGTGATTACAGATTTCCGCCTGCAGGCGGCATGCGCAAGCCACCGGCGGGCCGCTTCTGCGATAATTTACAGCAGAAGCCGATTGCTTCTGTGGCACTCGATCGTCAGTAGTACACAGATAACTGAGATATGCCTATGTAAACAAGGCATATCTCAGTTATCAGTTCTGTCAGGGGGGAAGGAATGGATTCTGTGTTCCTGCAAAGCAGGGCTCAGAATATATTGCTTCCCCTTGTAAATGCAGCACACAATTAACACACAAACACTGGCTAGGCACAAAGTTAACCCCTTGATCACCCTAGATGTTAACCCCTTCCCAGCCAGTGTCATTAGTACAGTGACAGTGTATATTTTTAGCACTGATCAGTGAAATAATGTCACTGGTTCCAGCAAAGTGTCAGTTAGTGTTGGAATGTACGCCACAATATCGCAGTCCTGCTATAAGTCTCTGATCGCTGTCGTTACTAGTATAAAAGAATAAATAAATAAAAAGTCCATAAATACATCCCATAGTTTGAAAATGCTATAACGCTCACGTACACCAATCAAAATACGCTTATTGGGATTTTTTTACCAAAAAACATGTAGCAGAATACACATTGGACGAAATTTACGAAGAAATTGGATATGTTTTATAGCACAAAGTAGAAAATATATATATTTTTTTTTATTTTTGGTCATTTTTGTTTATAACGCAAAAAATAAAAAACACAGTGGTGATCAAATACCATCAAACGAAAGCTCTATTTGTGAGGAAAAGAATGACATAAATTTTATTTGGGTAGAGTGTCGCACAGCCGCGCAATTTTCAATCAAGGTAACCCAATACCGTTTCACAAAAAATGGCCTGGCCATGAAGGGTTTTCCGGAGGTCAAGTGTTTAAAGATGAGTAGGTGTTGTTAGGGAAGGGGGATTAAAGCAAACCTGTTTGTACACCTATCCCCAGGCAATAAGGTCCCACAATGGCCTCCGGGAACAGAGATACTGTATCCCCAGCAGGTGGTACTTGTAGCAGGAACCCAGCATGTTCCACCTGCTGACAATCCAGGAGGACAGAGAGTCCTCCATTGATGATTATGGCATGTCGCATAGATAATACTGCACCCAGGTGTGCAAAGCTCTCCTTTTGGTGTAAAGAATACCAATGGAGGAGAGTTAGATGCCAGTGCATTGTCTTTAGAGCAAACACTGTGGCCTTGAGTACTACTCTTATCGCCATTCAGCGTAGGAACCTGGCTACTTGTCCTGTCGAAGGGAGGACAATCACTTTTTCCTGGAGGCAAAGGCACTGCAACACCTAAGTGATGTCCAACAGAATCCAATCCAGGAAGCTGACTCATGACAGGGTCCCCTGACTAGGGGGGGAACCATATGTTCTGGAGAGCCAGATTGAAGCTCAGGGTATGGAGATATCCTGGCAAGTTGGCATGAAAAGACCATACCATTTACCTGAAAAGACTGATGGGTCAGACAGGGGATCACCCTGTCTGGCCCATTGCAATAGAGAGCAATATAGAGGGGGCTGAGCCAATGGAAGACAGGAAGACCATCCCAAGAGGGGATACCTCCAAAGCAGCGCTCTAAAAATAATAAAACACAATGGAATAAAATCGCAGCTAAAATCGCAGATAAAACACAAAAGCAAAGTCCATCTATAAGAGCCAGATCAAAGGTCGGGTAAGAAGAATCAAAAAAGAGTAATAGGTGTAATAGTCCTTATAAGGTGCAAAGATTCCTAATGAATTCCCGAGGAGCCAGGTGCAGATAGCAGAAGACACACACACTCCCTCCACCTTCCAGAGTGGCCTCTCACCTTATTATGGTATTACACGGGCATTGTAAACATAGACACATCACCAACTCCAACCTCTTGACAATCCTTCCAGTTATCAATGAAGGAAAACAATCTGTAGTAAGCATGAACCTACACAGCTTCGTACTGCACACTCCTGGATGTCTCTCCGATGACAGGGTATTAAAAGGAAAAAAAACGCCAGGATAGTGTAATACTGACTTTTAATATGATTAAAACATCACAAAGTGGCCTCTTACTTGTTAAAGATGGACATCAGGCATATAACAATAGAAGGACCGGGACAGCGGGACTCGCTCGGTGTCACTCGGTCTCCTCCGTGCCAGCGGGTGACGTCAGACGCTCGACTCCTCCTCCCTCCTCCCTCCGTCTGACGTCACTCGCTGGCACGGAGGAGACCGAGTGACACCGAGCGAGTCCCGCTGTCCCGGTCCTTCTCTTTTTCCTTATAATACCCTGTCATCGGAGAGACATCCAGGAGTGTGCAGTACAAAGCTGTGTAGGTTCATGCTTACTACAGATTGTTTTCCTTCATTGATAACTGGAAGGATTGTCAAGAGGTTGGAGTTGGTGATGTGTCTATGTTTACAATGCCCGTGTAATACCATAATAAGGTGAGAGGCCACTCTGGAAGGTGGAGGGAGTGTGTGTGTCTTCTGCTATCTGCACCTGGCTCCTCGGGAATTCATTAGGAATCTTTGCACCTTATAAGGACTATTACACCTATTACTCTTTTTTGATTCTTCTTACCCGACCTTTGATCTGGCTCTTATAGATGGACTTTGCTTTTGTGTTTTATCTGCGATTTTAGCTGCGATTTTATTCCATTGTGTTTTATTATTTTTAGAGCGCTGCACTGTTCTACTGTTTATATTTTTGCTACCCAGGTTTTGTTTCTGTGCCTGTTTTAGTGTTCAGCTGCTATCTGATAGGGTTGAGCGCTGATATTTCTTACCATTTGTTGATACCTCCCAAGCCCTACACACCCCTGACTACGGGAAAGTAATAACCTGACTGCTGACAAGGGATTCAATACCACACAGGATGTAGACCTTTTTAGAGAGGGTTTAAGATTAACAGGATCACCCGTTGGTGAATGCTAGTGTAGGGGGTCAGCCCCTTGAATGACTAACTCCATTACACTGTACTTCTATTGAGAAATTCCCACAGACTGTCATGCACCTTTCAGCCACAAGATGTCACTGTTGTTGTCAATGAGAATAAACCACAGTTGTTGTTTTAGGTGAAGGGATGTTTCTGGAAAGGAGGAGGGAGCAGGAAGTTCCTGGGACGGTGTGGTGTTCGTCTCTCTATGGCTGTGCTGAGCTGAGAAAAGGGACTGCGTGCTGTGGCCTTGAGAGGGCATATAGACTGTATAATCCTGGGACAGAGCAACAGGATCTTGCCAGAGGAGACAGAGCTGAACTGTGATACTACGGACAGCAGCTGAGAACCAGAGAAAGAGAGGAGAGAACATCCCAGAGCACCTCAAGCAAGTTACAGAGCAAGGGGCCATACTGCAGTGACCTCCAAGTGACAGAACAAAATAAACTACTTGCAAAGAAACCCAGACCAGTGCATAAGAGACTGCAGCTACAGATAGCAAGGGACAGATCCAGAGACCTGACTACATCCACCATCACAGAGACTGAGATAAAGCAGCTGTACCTACAGAACTGTGAGTGTGCACCGGTGCTAACCTGTGGCAGGGCATAGAGCAGGTTTCTGTAGACAGAGCATTGCAGCAACGTGTCCCGGTTAGCGGGAATCAGATAGGATCATATAGCAGAGTAGCCTGTATTTCTGTGTGTGCGTTGGCGGGAGCGCCATTTTATGTATCACGTTGCAGTTAACTTTGCTGTAAACCTATGTAATCTGTTATTACTGTTAACATCATTCTCCGCCCATTATACTCTGTTGGTTAATAAAGCCGGTATCTGCTTCAGCCTCATTGTCTGCTGTACCGTACTTGAATTCTGCATTGCGGTCCCCTACTCCTCTGACCGCTACACTAGCTTCCAACAACAGATACCTGTGAAGCCCTCTGTGCATCTGAAAAGACATTGGGCCCATATGAGGCACAAGTTTAGATTCCTGTAACAAATTATCACAAAGGAAGCACAAGGTTCCAGACATTTGCTCCATGAAACACGTGCCTACTTCGGCGGTAAAGAGATCCCTTTTGAGGGAGTCCACCCATTATGACACAGCTTGACAGATTAAAGTTACTTTTAACATGGGACAGAGGGCACACCCTTAACCTGTCTAGTGGCATTCCTGTTAAGGTGGGTCACCGGTGTATCTACAGTGGCAACTGTACAACCCCCTGTAAATCAAAGGTGACGCCAGGAGAGTGCAGCGTCTCGAAAACAGTCTCTTCAGAGACAGTCTGATGGAATGTTAAGTCTGAGTCAAAGATGGTGATGGTGGTCAAAGATGGTGACAGGAACCAAAAGGCCCAACCCGATCATAAGGTTCAGGAGGGTCAGAGACAGGCTCTGGAACAGAAGTGTGCAAAATCTGGTGCAATGCTGCAGAGAAACCAATCAGCTTTCAGGTGTTACTGTCAAAGCTTAATTGAACAAGCTGAAGTTAGAAGCTGATTGAATACCATGCATGGCTGCACCAAATTCTGTGTGCACCAGTTTTAGTAAATCTCACCCACTGCGTCCACGGAGCAGTAATGGAACTAGACCCAAGGTGAGGAAGGATTCAGATACTCAGAAACCCAGGTAGTTGGTGCTGATTTTGTTTTTGCAACCAGGGTTGACCAGGTCACAGCACAGATTGCACGAGCATCGCTCCACCCAGCAGATGACATCAGCCTTGGTCCCTAAGCCACAGTAAAACTGGCGGTGGCTAGGATTTTCAATGCCCCTAGCAGGAAAAATCCACAAAGAATAGAAAGGCTAGCAAAAAGTAATTAGACTTCTCTCTGCAGAGCTGAAGGAAAAGCGTCCCGCTTCCTAGGATAGTAGCAAAAAATGGAGCAAGAAGAGGGGTTGTATGGGGAATAGCTTACAAATGTTCTGTTTGCCAGTGTCCTGGCCTCCTGTGGGCGGCAGAATAACACAGCAGTATCTGAATTCCCGGGTCCCTTGCTAGATGATAAAGAACATTACAGAGGCTACAGGGATTGTTGAAGGGAGTCAAAAGGGTAGAAGTAAGAAGGGTAGTTATACAGTGCCTTGAAAAAGTATTCATACCCCTTGAAAGTTTCCACATTTTGTCATGTTACAACCAAAAACATACATTTATTTTATTGATATTTTATGTGATAGACAAACACAAAGTGACACATAATTGTGAAGTGAAAGGAAAATGATAAATGGTTTTCAAAATGTTTTACATATAAAAATCTAAAAAGTATGGTGTGCATTTGTATTCAGCCCCCTTTACTCTGATGCTGTTTTAAAGTTCTACTTTGATTTATCATTTAAAAAAATTAAAAGAAGCGGCTGAATATACAAGCCTAGTTATACATCACCGCATAAAGTGATTTTCATCAACAGTAAGCACCATCAGTTCCATCCAGCACTTGGTTGCTATGGGGGCATGAAAACTGTGCAAGCATTTAATTAGCATTCTGCTAGCAATGCATAACTGTAAAGAGATCAATGTGTTAGGAAAACCATTTGACTTTTCTCTGTTCTCAAATCTGTGATCTGTTAAGGATTTAAAGAGCAACAGTAGGAGAATTCTATATGTTTAAGGGCCACTGACCCAATGAGCCAACTTTTCAGGTATAAGCCTAATGAACAGGTTCCTCATACAACTGGCCTTGCTTTTCATTTCTAATGTTTATAAATGATTTTGTAATTCAACAGCTCCATGTAAACTACTGGTCCTTCTGTACTTAACATCGAAGGGAAAGTACATTCCTTATTTAGGTGACACTAAAAAATATCTTTATTTTCCAAAAATAATCTATACATAGCCACTACTTAAAGGGGCTGTAAAGTCAAAAGGTTTATTTATCTTAACCACTTAAGCCCCGGAAGATTTTACCCCCTTCCTGACCAGGGCCTATTTTGCGATTCGGCACTGGGTGACTTTAACGGACAATTGCGCTGTCGTGCGACGATGTACCTAAACGAAATTGACGTCCTTTTTTTCCCACAAACGGAGCTTTCTTTTGGTGGTATTTGATCACCTGTGCGATTTTTTGATCATGCGCTATAAACCAAAAAAGAGCGTATAATATTTTTCACATTTTTTTTATATGAAATTCCCCCCCAAAAAAATGTAAAAATCAAAATTTTTTAACATTTTCGGCCAATTTCTTTTATGCTACATATGTTTGGTAAAAAAAAAAAATCGCAAAAAGCGTATTTTGATTGGTTTGCGCAAAAGTTATCGCGTTTACTAACAAAGGGAAAGATTTTTGTCATTTATGTTGTTTTTTTTTTTAACGCGTAATGGCGGTGATCTGTGATTTTGTTTGCGGTACTGCGACATTGCGGCGGACAGATCGGACCCTTGACTGACATTTTTGGGGTTACCAGTGACATTTCTACAGTAATCAGTGCTATACATATGCACTGTTACTGTAAAATTACACTGGCAGTGAAGGGGTTAACTTTTTTGGGAGGGAGGGGCTGTGTGTGTCCCTAGGGGTGTGATTCTAACTGTGATTGGCTGTGGCTTGAGGTGTAGGAACAGTGATCAACGGTTCTACATAGTAGAACCCTATGATCACTGTTTCTACACAGGGGAGAATGACAGGCGGCTTGTTTACATTAGCCGCCTACCTTTCTCCCTCTGCACCGACCTCTGATCCCGATCGTCCGCTGGTCACACGCACGGGGGGGTCCGTGACTGCGTGGGAGCGGGAGTGCACCTCCGGGGGCGTGCGCTCGCTCCATAGACCCTTACAGGCTAGTGACGTAGTACTACGTCGCTCTGCCTGTGAGGGGCTGACCGCCGCAGTAAATAGTTGTGCGGCGGTCGGCAAGCGGTTAATGCATTCTATGCATTAAGGTAAAAAATCTTCAGTGTGCAGCAGCCCCCCTAATACTTACCTGAGCCCCATCTCTATCCAGCAATGTCCACAACTGTCTCAGCCATCCTGGACTCCCCTCCTCATTGGCTAAGACACAGCAGCAGTGCCATTGGCTCCAGCTGCTGTCAATCAAAGTCAGCTAGCCAATCAGGAAAGAGAGTGCAGGGCCAAACTGCAGCTCCGTTATTATTTTTATATGGTTATTATTCTTTGATACTGTTGAACAAACTCTACTTAGTCCCCGTTCACACTAAGGCGACCTGTGAGGCGACCTGGTCGCCTCACAGGTCGCCGTAGGTCGCCTTCCATAGGGAAGCTGCGGACCCGTTCTAATAGGAGC
Organism: Pelophylax lessonae; assembly: GCF_965119305.1. Lineage (NCBI taxonomy): Eukaryota > Metazoa > Chordata > Amphibia > Anura > Ranidae > Pelophylax > Pelophylax lessonae. The sequence goes on along the minus strand of NC_138773.1, from coordinate 74,014,511 downwards.
GACACAAGTCGCTCCGACTTAGAAAAAGGGTCTGGAGCTTCTTTGGGGCGACCTGGAGTGACCTGCATTGACTTCAATGTTATGAAGTCTGTGCCGGCCGCTCCGAGGTTGCGGTGCGAGCAGCGCGCCGCGACCTGTGAGGTCGCCCCGGGAAGTCAGTGTGAACGGGGCCTTATTGTACTTTTATCGATGACAAACACTAAATAAACATATTTTTTTAAAAAAAGAGAAAACCAAACATACTCAAATGGAGAACTTCCATATACACTATCCAAAACCCTCAGTTGATCCAGAGGAAGCAAAAAAAGAGGAAGCAAAAAACTATAATAAAGCATGATCCAACTGTTATAATAGTGTCCATCCTTACATCTTATCATGACCTGATTTAGCATTAGACACACTAGTCCTATGCCTATAAGGTGCCAAAGCCAGGAGATGGCTTTTCCCTCTATGATTACTAGTTATACATTTTTTTTTTTTCATGATAAGTAGAAATACACTCATACCATATAAATGCATATACAAACTGTCCCAATATTCCAGGTGGGATAGGATCAGTAAAACAAGAAAATGTTCTTTACAAATGGCATAATCCCAGCACGAGGGTGATGTTTTGGGTGCCAAACATCTTCTTTTTTTTTTTTTTTTTTTTATGTTTTGGGTGCCTACAGCATTCCATCATGAAAATCAGACTGTGTATCTCATTCTATCATTAACAGCCACTGCCTGATGTTATTGCTTAAAATAAATTGCTAAGGCTCCGTTCACATCTAGGCGTTTTGGGGCGTTTTTGGGGCGTTTTTCTGCTCTAGGATCAGCTCTCAAAACGCCCAACAAGACAAATCCTATTCATTTCAATGGCCCCTGTTCACATCTGAGCGTTTTGACGCTGTATACAAAACGCCCAACGCTAAAAAAAGTACATGAGCTTCTTTTTGGGCAGATTACAGGCGTTTTCCATTGATCTCTATTCAATCTAAAAACGCCTGCACAAAAATCGCGGTAAAAATCGCGGTAAAATCGCGGTAAAAAACGCCGCAAAAATCGCGGTAAAATCGCGGTAAAAACCGCGCGAAAAACGCTACGCTCAGGTGTGAATGTAGCCTAAGAGTTTAAAATCATCGAATCATTTCCAAAACGAATCACTTCAATGCAACAACAAATGAAGATATCAGCATCTTCTTTCTACATTTATAGCAGTAGAGCTATGTATAATTTAGCACTTAGTACAAAGGATCTTTTGCTGCTTGCAAAAATGGCAATATTATAAGATTAACCGTTACCCAAACACAGGCAGACATCAAATGGCGAACAGATATATGGCCAAGATTTGCCTATCTGCCAGGAACTGAACCATCATCATCATCATCAGGCCTGGACTGGGACAAAAAATAGGCCCGGATATTTTAGACTGGGGGTGGAGCATGCGTTCAGTGGGGCGGTTGGTGATGGGATATTCAGAGTCGGGCCACCGCACTTTATTGTAAAGGGGACCGCACTGTAAAGGGGCACTGTAATGAAAAAAGTGCCCCTTTACAGTGCAGTCCCCTTTATATCACAGTGCAGCCCCCTTTACATTACAGTGCCCCTAGAAATCACTGCCCCCCATCAAAGTGCCCCTTGCATTCATGCCCCCCCCTTTTTTCTCTAATCACAGTGCCCCCTTTTACTGTCTGCTTCCCCTGTACAGTCCTATCTTCAGAGGCAGGATTCAGCCTGTGTCCATGCCAGGATCTCCAGGGATGCAGATCTTGATCATATTAACACTCTCTGTGCAGACATCCAGCTCTGGTAGAGGAGACACAGGCATGGCTGCACAGCGGGAGGTGAGCAGCAACCACTTTCTGTTTTGCCCCTGTCCAGACAGCAGTGACTGCTTACCTCCCTCCGCCCAGACATTAATAGGCCATGGACCTGTATTAGTCTGCAGCCCTGCATTAGCCAGCTCTATGGCCAACAGCCCTGGCCCACTGGACAAATGCCCAGTGAGCCCTATGACCAGTCCGGGCCTGACCATCACTACAAATGCACACATAGTTCAGTGATCAAGTCTTCCAGAGAGGTTTTAAGATGATGGAAAATATGTATCTGATACCAAATAATTTTAACTTTCCGAAGCACTCACTTATTGATCTAGTTAAAGTGGAACTCCAGACAAACAACTAAATACATATTTTAAATACAAATGTTTACTGTTTTACCTGCCAAAGGATTTGTAATTTAATCTATTCATTATTGTGATAGACATGATATACTGCTAAACAGTACCACCACTTGACAACTCACTTAATTTAGCACTACTGATTCCTGGGTCAGCTCCATGCTCATTGTACAGAAGTGCTAGTGTTCATTTATTGTCCATTGGACAGGCTGCAGGGGGAAAGGTGACACTGGAGGCTGCATTATTATTATTATTATTATTATACAGGATTTATATAGAGCCAACAGTTTGCGCAGCACTTTACAGTGTGGGGGAAGACAATACAATTACAGTACAATTTAATACAGGAGGAATCAGAGGGCCCTGCTCCTTAGAGCTTACAATCTAGAACTATTGCTGAAACACTAAAATAGGTGACACATGTCTGCTTGTGCAGTGTTGCAGAAAGGTGTAAATTATAAGAATAGCTGAGCAGAATTAGTGGCGCAAGAAAGAGGCTATTTTTTACATCAGAACTGATTTTCTTAACAAAAAGCTTGATGCAGCTTAGACGGCGATATGAAAAAAGTCATCAGAAGGTCACAAGCATCTGTGAAAATTCTTCACAAGTGTTTCACATTGACCTCAAATGTGAGCTGTGGATACCTGGAAGTATGCTGCAATTGCCAATCTACGCAAGATATTACAAACCCTTTGACAGGTCAAGGCAGTTCATACAATATATAAACAGTATATATAATTGTAGCTGGGTAGCCGGGAGGAGCATCAGGACTCTCGTGTGTGCAGCTGCGGCTTCTCTCTCACCCCTGGCCGGCTGCCATACTACAGAGCAGGCTGTGTGAGATCCTGCTGCTCTAATTTCCCTGCTCGCTCCCCACCCCCTCCTATCATCAACAGTGAAGTTCATAGAACATAGGGCGCTTCCGTTAGGGAGAATAATCCTCAATAATGAAAGGGGAGGGGGGTTGATTGGCTTCCATGGTCATGCAGGGTGCCACGCTGACACTGGGGCAGCTCTTCTGGAAATTTGAAGCAACTTCAACTGATAAGGCAAGAATGGGAGAAGGCGCCTCTAAGTGCAGCTTAAACTACCTTTATTGGCACACGGAGAATTTAAACTTACAGGATGGACGAATATACAGGCATGTAACAGCATGCAACAGCATCACTGGGGGTTCATTCCTGAGCCCGTGGCTCCGCCTCCCTTTGGGCATCCAGTAGCAAGGGGAGGTGGTAGAATAGGGGACACCAGCCAGGAAAAGTACTTCCATCCAAGGCTGCGGTGGAACGCACGCCTCACCTGTGGAACACACGGGGCGTAGTGACATCAAGGGGGCGGTAATGCGTTTTGGAGCATGCGAAATAGTGCTCCTTCGTCAGACCGATAACAGGAAGAGAAGATGCCTGGAGTTAAATGAAGCATGGGACCAGAAGTGAGGAATGGAGAGAAATATACAGTATTGAGCAGCTGATAGAAGACGGGGCACAGGGGCAGGATGAAATACAAGACTAAAAAAGTCTTGTAACGCGTTATCTCCCCTGACGTCACTACGCCACATGCTGTCCACGGGTGAGGCGTGCGTTCCATCGCGGCCTTGGATGGAAGTACTTTCCCTGGCTGGGCTCCCCTATTCTACCACCTCCCCTTGCTGCTGGACGGCCGAAGAAGAGGGAGCCACAGGGTCAGGAATGGACCCCGAGTGATGCTGTTACATGCTGTTACATGTGAAAAAATGTGATCACAAAATGTGATAACCTATAGCGCTTGCTGAGTGTAAACCAGGTGATTTAGTTATAACCTTATTGGGTACAGTTCATACATAAATTAGTGTGCATATACTTTTTAAAATTAGTTCAATAAAGTTAATGTGCATAAAATATATAAATAAATGACAATCAATAGTCCTTATGACAAAATAATCCACCACACTAGTGATTAGTGATAAAATTATAAAATTATAAAACGCTGTGAAATATTATTAAGTGAACAATCCAAAATTATTTCATAAGGTGCCAAGTGCTTCTTCCTTTTTCCTTAAAAAATCCCTTCGCTGTAGAAATATATAAATTGCCAACTCACCAGACGGTGTGGGTCCTATGTGCCTTACGGCACTAGGACCAATCGTGCTTGAAAGGAACCTTTCCTAGGTTCTAGCAGACTCTCCCTGGGAATGGAAGGCGCCCCTCTGTAGTATCACTCCACTACGGTTAGGCTCCGACTGTAAGTGTATTTCCTCCAGCCACAATGCGCTTCCTTGGGATTAGTCGGAGCCTAACCGTAGTGGAGTGATACTACAGAGGGGCGCCTTCCATTCCCAGGGAGAGTCTGCTAGAACCTAGGAAAGGTTCCTTTCAAGCACGATTGGTCCTAGTGCCGTAAGGCACATAGGACCCACACCGTCTGGGGGAGTTTATCCCAAGGAAGCGCATTGTGGCTGGAGGACATACACTTACAGTCGGAGCCTAACCGTAGTTGAGTGATACTACAGAGGGGCGCCTTCCATTCCCAGGGAGAGTCTGCTAGAACCTAGGAAAGGTTCCTTTCAAGCACGATTGGTCCTAGTGCCGTAAGGCACATAGGACCCACACCGTCTGGTGAGTTGGCAATTTATATATTTCTACAGCGAAGGGATTTTTTAAGGAAAAAGGAAGAAGCACTTGGCACCTTATGAAATAATTTTGGATTGTTCACTTAATAATATTTCACAGCGTTTTATAATTTTATAATTTTATCACTAATCACTAGTGTGGTGGATTATTTTGTCATAAGCACTATTGATTGTCATTTATTTATATATTTTATGCACATTAACTTTATTGAACTAATTTTAAAAAGTATATGCACACTAATTTATGTATGAACTGTGCCCAATAAGGTTATAAATAAATCACCTGGTTTACACTCAGCAAGCGCTATAGGTTATCACATTTTGTGATCACATTTTTTCACATTAGCACTCGCACTTTCATATAGCAGCTGCATCAAATACTAAATCACTTAGCACTTTAATTTAATAATTTATTAATTTATGCACAAAAGGTCTCTGTATAGACCTTCCTCCTTTGGCGCGTGAAATATACCTAGTATATTTTTTCCTCTCACATGCTGTTACATGCCTGTATATTTGTCCATCTTGTAATTTTTAATTCTCAGTGTGCCAATGCTGTACTTAGAGGCACCTTCTCCCTTTCTTGCCTTTTTGTCTTATCACCAGCAGTGAGGTCTGTGAGAGGAAAGAGGACTTGAGATTGCAGCCACAGTGGATGATGGAAATTTTAGCTGTGCAACGGAGGCTTTGGGCTAAAGACATCAATACCCCAGCTGCTTTGGGTAAGAAGAGGGAAGCACAGAACATTTCCAGGGCAATTCAGTGGAGATCTGGGTAGACAATGCAGAAAAACCAGAGTGTGTGTGAACCTGCTGCTGTGCAGTGTCTACACTGCAAGAGCACCTGGTGGAGACTGGAGCTATGTGCTGCATCCATAGAAGCAGAGGACTTAGCCACTGAGAGGCTTTCGTGATGTGGGGCACAGACCTGCAACCCACACTTGTCTGCACCCACCTTAAAACTGATTCTGCGAGCCTTTGAGAGTCTAAACACTGGGACTGAGCCCTGTGGGGGACCTGATTGTGAGGACTGAGATTTTTGAGACAACAGGTCACCAAGCGGACTGGACCGCAGTGCACCAGGTGTGGTGAGAGGAACAACTGAGCTTAACCTCTTACTGCCTATAGTTAATGCCAATAGAGACTGATCCTTACCTAACAGCCCATCAGCCCTTAAGAGCTTCATGTGCACCACTTTACAGATGGGCCCAAACAATAGCTGGCTAATACTGACAATTAGTTGCCAGGTACTTTGTAGCCACCTCCAGGGGTATCTCTTGTCAGGCAAAAGTTCACCCTTTTCTGTTCAGCATCATTAAATATGTTCAGATGTTTGCCTACTGGTTTATGCCTAGTGTTTGACTTGCTTTATTACAATATACTTTATTTAACACCTAGCAGTCTGTGGCCTATTTTCTGAATACTGATATGGTATGGTAATATACTAATGCTAAAGTTATACACGTGTGTGAGCGGCCTTCAATTTATACCCAAGTGTGTCAGTGGGGACCAAGCAGTTTAAAGAGTCATGGCAGAAGAGAGAACCTATCATATCCAGCAGCTCCTGCAGGGGTAAGCGCTACAAGTGGGGGCTTGCCTGGGATACCTCTGTTTTGCATGCATATCACCAAGACAATGAGCTGGAGACAGTCAACATGGACCCTGCTGCCGGCACCCAATCGTGTGGGGAGCAAAATGGCCATTAGGAGTTTAGCATGGTGATGGAAGTCCCCAGAATAACCTGGACGGAAGAGCAGGTCCGCCAAGTAGTAACGGCACTAGTTCCTAATAAGAGAGTGTTCATACTGGACATGAAAATGGATCAAGTCACCACTCACAACCATGTACTACTAAAGTGGAAAAAGGGAGTTCCTATCTGTTTCCAAGGAGCCAATCTCCAGCTAACTAATAAAGCTGAAGCCTGCTTGATTTTGCTGAGAGTGCCAGGTGCAAGCCCAGAGAGCTAAAATCATGCCACACCTACCGAAGAAGTTTCCATGCCAGCAAACTCAGTTACCATAGGGGCGAATTTTTTCACCACTCTGGGGAACCTAATGAACAAGTGTTGTCAGGTTAGCAACATCCACTCAGGGGCCGGCTACAGAAAGTTGAGACTCTTCTCGGGGACTGCTGGGGAAAAAAAAGAGTATGAAACCTGGATGGAATAGGCCACACAGGCTCTGAAAGAGTGGGATATCCCTGAAGCACAGATGAATCAACGTATTACCGAGAGCTTGAGAGGAGTTTTTGCCTATCTGGTATCTCAAGTTCAGTCAAAAGCACTGTACAGCCTATGGTTACCCTAACATGCTACAGGAAGAATTTGGGCGAACAGAGAAGGCTTCAGAACCGATCTATCAATTTGAGCATGCCCTTCAACACCAGGGTGAATGCCTGTCTGAGTACATCAGACAACTAAACAAGATGCCCGTCTGGATACAGCAAAAGACTTCATAAATATTAGCCTGTTACTAAAGTATCCTGAGAACATTAGAACAGTGAGAGAGCAGGAAGCTACAGTATGTTTGAGGCCAACAATGCTGGGGTGGGGCCAGCATCAGCATCACTTGCCAAAGTTGGGTCAGATGGTATGATGGAGGTCAATTCGAGCATAGCCACCCTGAAGTCAAAGGTGTCACAAATAATGGAAATGATAACTATACTGGCAACCAAAATTACTGCGTTGTCTGGCCGAAATGTTCCAGGGCGCAGTCAGTCCTCAACCTCCACAGCTGTTCTTCTGAGAAGCTAGCAGATTCAGTGACTTGCTACAGTTGTGAAGGTGAAGCCACTACAAACGTGAATGCCCAAGTCCCCTCAAGGGAGAAGAGTGCTTACCAAGGCTACATAGAAATTTCCGAGAGTTGGCCAGTCCCGACTTCCTCAGCCAGCTTTCAATCATGTTGCGAAGCAAGAAAGAGGAATTGGCCCCAGCTTTTAAGAGATGCCCCTTCTGACACCCCAAAGAGACAACTGGAGATGCTTGTTCCTGTATCGAGTCACACTGTTCAAGAGAGTTTACGTCAGTCTCCAAGACATCATTAGAAGCGTTGTTTTGGGCACCAGGAATGAAGGAAGCAAGTCAAGTTGACTAGACTTTCTACATCCATCGACACTACCAGAAACCCTGACAAGTTGATAGACCTTTGCCTCTGTGGTACCAGTGTTAGTGAAAGGTATTTACACAAAAGCTCAGCTGCTCAAGTGACTTTGCTAACTTAAGACTTCTACAACAAGCACTTGAATTACATACCTCTGCAAAATTTGGAAGACTTAGAAGTTCAGGGCTTGGAGCAGAGAAGTACCCCTGGGATGGTTAACTGCAGATCAAATGGTCACTTAATCCACCAACCTGTGAACTTTTACATACTGGCCGTTGTGTGTTCTCAGCCGCCATGGTCGCGTTGAGGCAACTGTTGGCCCCTGCTCCTCCCAGAGGTGGTTAGTTGGCAGAGCAAAGACAGGAAAAGCCATCCATTCCAACAGCCAAAAGGGTGCAAAGAGCAAAAAGGGCGATCTGTCCACTCCAGGGACTGAACTGAACTCATGTTACCAACAAATAAGAATATAACATATATATTTTTTAACTTAATCTTTTTAGAATGGCGGATTGAATAAGCTGGTGCTTTTTGGGTATGGACCCGTGTAGTGACTCAGTGCTTCTGTCCTACGTCTCTGTCCCTATCTCGGCTCCTTATCCAGTACTGATTCACCCATCTCTCTCTTCCCTTTTTGGATTGAGTAGGAATGATCTGAATCTTCAGTACAAACCCCCGTACACACCTCCTAGCATGTGATCCTGGAGAATGCCAAAACGATCAAGTTTTTAAAGACGACTCTTTGCAGATCGAATGACACAAAAAAAGACATGGTATGTGTATGACGAGATATGTTGAATAATATACAATGAAAAACAAATGATATATAACTAGAAGTTGTACCATGATATAAAATTAACAATTTTGTTCCTGTTTTTGTAGAACAGTGTAAAATAGTTATAAACAGTCAATTGGAACCAAGGTTTTAAAAATACCCCTGAAGAAGAGTATCATTGAAACGCGTAGGGTCTTCAAAACCACATTACAGGTTCCTCCATGTCTAAATGATCATTGGATCTACCAATATAAAGAGTCGCCCAATTTTTAACGTTTTCTTTCAAAATTGTGCAATTGTGTAATATTTTTGGCCCTCTTGCCAATTACTGTATATATATATTTTATTGTGTTTATTATCAATAAACCATTTCCTTTGGTTATACCTACCTGTGTCGTTACCCGTCATAGTCCCAATCTGGGGGATATTGTCCATATATATGCTTTATACAGGGACTGAACTAGGACACACTGGGTGAGAAGTCTATTGGTGGGCCTTACTAGACATGTGCAGTTTGTTTCGTCCCGAATTGAAATTCGGACAAATTTTTTGTTATTCGGATGTATCTGAATTACAATAATAACAAATTTAAATGAATCTGAAATGACAAAACAAAATTTCGGCTGAAATTCAAATTCAAATAGTTTTTGGAATCAAATTCAAATTTCCGAATAGAATAAAATGGAATAATAAATAAAGGAATACAATAGAAAAGAATATAATATAATAGAAAATAAAATAATAGAATATAATAGAGTAAAAAAAAAAAAAAAAAACTATACAAAATAAAAGAACAGAATATAATAGAATAGAAAATAAAGGAATAGAATAGAATAAAAAAAGAAAATTGGAATTTCAAATAGAATACATTTGAATATAACAGAAAAGAATAGAATAGAAAAAAAAATAGACTAGAAAGCAATAGAATAGAATAGAAAAAATAAATAAATGAAAATAAAAAGAATATAGCCTTCTTCCGAAATTCGAATTTTGAACAGAATAAATTCAAATTTGAATAGAATAGAAAAGAAAATAATAAAAAAGAAAATAAAAGAATAGAGTAGAAAAACAATAGAATAGAATGGAATAGAAAGAATATAACCATCTTCCAAAATTCGAATTTTGAATAGAAAAAATGTGGTTTTGAATGCAATTCAATTCGAATTTGAATAGAATTTGATTTGAATAAACAAAACAATTTCTAAAAACAAATTAAACTGATTTTACTAAACAAAATTATGTAAATAACGCATCAAAACAAAATACACATGTCTAGGCCTTTACCAAGGTCAGTGGTTTATGGTCAAGGACACCCCTCTCCCGCTGACAAATGGTAGGAGGTTCTTTTGCCAAGTTCCTGTTTAAATGCTAATTCTTTACTGTTAATGACTACTAACCTTATTATGTCTCTCATTGTGAGTTCCAAGTTATGTACCAGGTTATAAACATTTTTTTTGTTAGTGGACTTTAGCTTGGGGGACCAAAGGTTCTCTGGTGGGGGGGGGGGGAATTCCGACAGCAGAACAGAAGGAGCGCTGGGACTCTCTTGTGTGTTTGTGTGTGCAGCTGCAGGCTTCTCTCTCCCCCCCCCCCCCAGACAGCTGCAGAGCGAGCTGTGTGAAATCCCACCGCTCTCTTCTTCCCCCACTTGCCCCCCCCCCGCCCTCCTGTCAGTAGTGAGTCCTGTGAGGGGAAAGAGGACTTGAGAGTGCAGCCGCTCTATAGACTAATGTTAATGTTACATATTTGTGAACAGCCTTCAATCTATAAAGAGGTGTACCAGTGGGGACCACACAGTGGTTAAAGAGTCATGGCAGAACAGAGAACCCATCATATCCAGCGGCTCCTGCAGGTGTAAGCGCTACATAATCTTTAGCTTGTCTGGACCTAAAGTAAAACTACAAGTATCTTATTTTAGTTTTGGCTGGAGAGGAGAAAGATTAAAACACCAGTCAGGTTTTTATTGCTGTCTGTGTTCCTATTAGGGTGATTCACCCTATTTGTCCAGGTGACTATCATCAAAGTGAAAGAAAATCCCAAATGTTGGGTTGTCACCAGAACGGGAGAAGGGAGGAAATCTTCCAATGGAGACACTAGTTGTGGGATTCTCTTTAGAAGGCTTTCCTGTCACTTCCTGCTTTGGCTATGGGAAAGGAAGTAAAGGGAAAATCTCCCCAGTGGAACTCAGATGGAAAAAAAAAAATCTGAAAGGGGTAAAAACCCTCCCCTACTCGAAATGAAAAAAAAGCTTTAATGCCTATATGGTCCAATTATTATAACCAAGGACCAAACAAGTTACATCATATGCCGCTGTGGTCAACCCTAAGACAATAGATGACCAATGTTTACAATTTCCATGCTTCTTGTGTATCTGATCTTCACTGGAACCAGAAAGCAGAAAGTATGTACTTACAAATTGCCTCCTCAGTTTGCTCTTCACTCTTTGTCCCTGGGGGTCGGGTGGCTGCAATGGGTAATGACAAGAACTAAGGTGGTTTTCCACAGAAATACTCTTCCGTATGTGGAAGGCTTGCTGGTGATTGGGACGGGTTTCTTCTGGGGAAGAGAAGATCCGTGTAGGGAAGGTGCTGGTGCTTATCTGTCTTTCTCCAGAGCGCCATGAGTCCACTGTGAAGAAAACACATGCAGTGTGAGAAACGCCTCACCATAAAGGCACTAGAAGAAATCATTCATTTCAAACTCCAGCATATATTTTATTATACAGTGCAGTAATCCTTAACCAATACCGGACCTCTCACTAAAATTACCAGGCTGTCTTTGGCTGACCTAGAGAAAAGTCAAAGTGGTGTCAGAATTTGTTATCTTTAAAGTGTATGTAATTCCTAACAATTAATGTCTCTTATTTGCTCCCTTTAGGTCTGCTAAAATACTATTAAAACTAATTTGTTATATCTGATGGCATCACCCAGTTGCTGCAGATTTGTTGACTGCAACATAATGGGAATCTCCCGTTCCACCACATACCAAAGGTGCTCTATTGGATGAGATGTGGTGAGTGTGGAGGCCATTGGAGTGCAGTGACCTCATTGTCATGTTCAGGAAACCAGTGGTGAGCTGATTTGAGCTTTGTGACATGGTGCATTATCCTGCTGGAAGGAGCCATCAGAAGATGGGTACACTGTAGTCATAAAGGGATGGACATAGTCAGCAATAATACTCAGGTAGGCTGTGGCATTTAAACAATGCTCAATTGGTACTAAGGGGCCAAAGTGTGCCAAGAAATAACCCCCACACCATTACACCACCACCAGCCTGAACTATTGATACAAGGCAGGATGGATCCATGCTTTCATGTTGTTTACGCCAAATTCTGACCCTACCATCTGAATGTCGCTGCTGAATACGAGACTCATCAGACCAGGCAAAGTCTTTCCAATCTTTTATTATCCACATTTGGTGAGTCTGTGCAAATTGTAGCCTCAGTTTCCTGTTCTTAGCTGTCAGGAGTGGCACCCGGTGTGGTCTTCTGCTGCTGTAGCCAATCTGCTTCAAGATTCAATGTGTTGTGTGTTTAGAGATGGTATTCTGCATGCCTTGGTTGTAATGAGTGGTTATATGAGTTACTGTTGCCTTTCTATCATCTCAAAGCAGTCTATCCATTCTCCTCTGACCTCTGACATCAACAAGGCATTTTCCTCCACACAACTGCAACTTACTGGATATTTTCTCTTTTTCGGACCATTCTTTGTAAGCCCTAGAGATGGTTGTATATGGAAATCCCAGTGGATCAACAGTTTTTTAAATACTCAGCCCAGCCCGTCTGGCACCAACAACTATGCCACCTTCAAAGTCACTTTCTTGCCCATTCATGCTCAGTTTGAACTTCAGTAAGTCGTCTTCATCACCTCTAGATGCCTAAATGCATTAAATTGCTGCCATGTGATTGGCTGATTAGCAATTTGTGTTACCAAGCAACTGATCAGGTGTACCTAATAAAGTGGCCGGTGAGTGTAAATACTTAAAATCCATCTCTGGATCAACTGCGGGTATAGGATTGTGTATATGGGATTGTATGGTTGGGTTTTCTTTACTGTTTTTTATTTTTTATTGGTTGAGCCATATCGACTTGTATCTTTTTTCAACCGGACTAACTATGAAATAAAAAAATAAAATAAACACACAGAGTATGAATGTCACTGGGTCAGAATGACAACTAAGCAACTAGCATTCTAGAAGTAAGCTATCAGTCGCTTTATAGGTACAGATTTCCCTTTAACCGGTTACCGACCGCCCGCCGCAGTTATACTGCGGCAGGCAGCCGTTCCTGCGCAAACCGACGTGGGTATACGTCAGTCGCGCGCCTGCAGCTAGGGGCGAGCGTGCGCCGCTAGCGGCAAGCTCCTGCCCACCGCTCGTCAGTGGGGACTCCGATGCATGGGGCAGGTTCATTCCCCGCTGAGAGAGAAGAACGGTCAGCTGTTGTAAACACAGCTGACCATTCTTCTCCCTGGAATGATCACATAGCGCCTGTGATCCTTCTATATAGGAACACAGGTCTCTGTGATCATTTCACAAGCCACGCCCCCCCCCACAGTTAGAAACACACCCCTAGGTACACATTTAACCCCTTGATCACCCGCAGTGTTAACCCCTTCCCTGCCAGTGTCATTATTAAAGTAATGGTGCATATTTTTAGCACTGATTACTGTAGTAATGTCACTGGTCCCCCCCAAAAGTGGCAAAAATGTCAGTCAGAGGTCCGATCTGTCCGCCGAAATGTCGCAGTACTGCAAAAAAAATCGCAGATCGCCGCCATTACGCGTTAAAGAAAAAAACACCAAAAATGACAGAAATCTTTCCCTTAGTTAGTAAACGCAATAACTTTTGCGCAAACCAATCAAAAATTTTTTTTTACCAAACATATGTAGCATAAAACAAATTGGCCTAAAATGTTAAAAAATTTTGATTTTTACATTTTTTTTTGGGGGAATTTCGTATAAAAAAATTTGAAAAATATTGTTATTTTTGCAAAATTGACGCTCTTTTTTTTGTTTATAGCGCAAAAAGGAAAAATCGCACAGGTGATCAAATACCACCAAAAGAAAGCTCTGTTTGTGGGAAAAAAGGACGTCAAATTTGTTTAGGTACAGCGTCGCAGGACCGCGCAATTGTCCGTTAAAATCACGCAGTGCCGAATCGCAAAAAACCCCCTGGTCGGAATGGGGGTAAAATCTTCCGGGGCTTAAGTGGTTAAAGTAACGCAGTGCCGAATCGCAAAATATGACCTGGTCATTAAGGTGGCAAATCCTTCCAGTCCAGAAGTGGTTAAAGTATGCGTATTATCATATTTAATGCGTTAGGTTAGAAATTACTGGAAACCCTGGGAGATTCAGTATTTGTACATTCCTTTAACCAAATTCATGAGCGCGCTGGAAGCCCCAAAACCTACAGCACTATTATGCTGTATGGCTTTCGCACCTGTTTATTAGGCAGGGGGGGCTGCCTATCTTAGAAGAGGGCCAAAATTGACCACCTCTGAATCCCATAGTACAGGGTTAATTTACACATTAAGGGCTCTTTCACACGGTCCGCTCCGTAGGCGGATCCGTGTTGCTCAGCAGGGATCGATCCACGATCCCCGCTGAGCCGGGCGGATGACAGCTCCGTCTCCGCTTGCAGAGCGGAGAGGGAGGTGTCTCAGCACCCGCTGCCCTCTATGGGGGATCGGATGAGAGCGGACCGCTTGTCCGCTGTCATCAGATCCGCTCCACTCCGATTACTAAACGGATGGAAAAATAGGGTTTCCATCCGTCCAGATTTCACGCACAGGATCGGATGCGGATGGCAGCGGGTGTCAGTGGAGGTGTCTCCGCTGACACCCGCTGCCCCATAGAGCTGCATGGAGGATCCGATCAGATCCGCCTAAAAAACTGACAGGCGGATCTGATCGGACCGCCCGTGTGAAAGAGCCCTAAAAAGCACACTGGTTAAATACAAATAAAAACTGTAGTAATGGCATGATAAAAGCTGAAAAAATACCAACACAGTAATATGCAAGAGTGATATAAAAAAATCTTTGATGGTTTCTAATAAAGTAGAAGAGTTTTGCATTTGTAAAACAATATGAAATAACCAAGCATCAGAAGTGCAAACTGAGGACGGGGTTAGCAGTGTATGTTTCCTGGAGTGTGTACCAAAGCATTATTTGACAAAACATTTGCGTGTTTCAACTGAGAACAGAAGCAGTTTTGGCAGACTTCGGCACGCGTCTTCCCCCAGTCACAGATGCAATGTCAATGAGTGCGGGATCGCAGCCAGTCTGGGCCTCCTATTTCTAAAACAAGGGTCAGCTTTGAGTGATTCTGCTCCAGCAGGGCAGCAGTGTCACAGATCGCTGTCCCCAGAGGGGCTATCTAGATGTCTGTTCTTACTCATTTATTTTGTAATATCACTGCCTAGATTTTTTCTGTACCTCATTTACTATCTCTTTTTTTAAAAGGATAATCCTCAAATGCTCAACCAGTGCAAAGATCCATGTAGCCTTGACATATCACTCAAAAATCAAAACCACACATTTTTTTTTTTTTTTATTCCACCCTGCATATTGTAAAAATAATTCATTCCATTCACAGGAGATGTGACCCGAACCCCTTCCCACATAGCTACAAGGTGTTCAGTTTCTTGCAAGACAGTTCTTATGAGCTACAATTTTTCGTACTCACAGTAAAATCCTTTTCTTGGAGTCCATTGAGGTACACAAGAAATATTTACCTACATGTTATACTGTAGCCAACTGGAGGATTAGGCACTAGCAAACCAAAAAGCTGTAGGCCAGCCCTGAGTAAGACCCCCCCTAGCACCCGCATGTCTTTGTTTTTTGCAAGTGTCTTAAGAGGATGACCATCTTTTCTTCAGCTCCGCTGTTGTAAAGACTAACCTATTATTTTGCACTCTTGTTTTCTACAATTTGTATTCAGTCAGAAATTTTTCTTTACACAGTTGACGAATGTTTCCTTCTGATTTAAACCCTGTACACACGCACAGATTGTTGGCCAACTGATCGGCCAACTTTTGTCCAGTGTTGTTTGTTGGTTGAAATGTGCTCCAGACTTGCACTGGACTTTTGTTGGCCAACAAAAACCAACTTCAGAAGTGATGTCATGTTCTGGTTGACTTTCAGTGTGTTTTTTCTTCTCTGAGCATGCCCAGTCTTGCTCATCTGATTTTTGTCTGCCGAAATCTGTACTGACTGAGGAACAATCGGCCGTTCTTTGTTGGCCAACAAAAATTTTATAGCATGCACCCCAGATTTTTTTCTGCCGAAAATTTGCAGTTGGTTGTCGGAAGCATCATACTAACAAGCCTACAATCGGCAGATCGGACGTTGGCCAACAATTTACGACCAACAATCTGTGCGTGTGTACGGGGCTTTAGACACATCTTCTGCCGGAGTTGTCCTTTTACAGGAGAAACTTTATATTCTCTGGTCTCAGGTTCAAAACCTTTATGCCCCGTACACACGCACAGATTATCTGAAGACTTTTGTCTTCAGATTTACCTTTTCTATGTAGTGCAAGGGCCTGCCGGATTGCATACAAATCGAAAGTGTTTAGGTTTGACCTCATATTATATGGTTTTGGTAAGTCTACAGACAGAAGTCTTCAGATAATCTGCACGTGTGTACGGGGCATTAGTCTAGAACTCATATCACATCTTTCGTATTTCTTCCACATTCAGTGAAAGACCTTGCAGACTTAGTAGATGTCCTAGCTTTAAGCACAATAAGAATCACAAAGATGAGATGCCTGCAGAGAGAGAAACGTACAGATACCCGCAGTGAGAGAATCGCAAAGATTCCTGCAGAGATGCTCATGAGATTCCATTAAAGCCAGCGACCAAGAAGCAGGATGGCAATTGTCGCTTCCAAGAGATAGGAGGAAAGGGTTTCTTGATCAATAGCTGAACTCCGCAGTCACAAGGCCAGAAATAGCCTTGTATCTGGCATGAACCAAGTCAACTAAGGACTAATTTGTTCCATAACAACTCAACAGTGCATTGCAGATGCCTGGAGTGAAAATGGGCAAAGGCTCAAAGGAGCCTACTCTACCATCAACCCTGGGACTCTAATGGAAAAGCAAAGAGTTGGACATCTTCTGAATTGAAGTGTTCCAACCTAAACCCAGAGAGTCTGAAGTCTGGCCTAAGACATGTCTGGTACCATAAATACAATAAATCCATACAGCAGTATAGAACCCTGTTATAGAAGGATGCTATGATGAAATAGAGGATGGCGCATGAGTCTCAGTCCATGATGTGGTTTGACAAGGTAAAGTCAGGTGTAGAGAGGAACCCAGCAGCAAGAACTCATTGAGGACCTTTATGGCAGATGTACCCTGGTATGGTAGCTATCTTGTTAGGGTGAGACATGATTGAATCCATGGTGGAAATGGACCACTTCGGAATAAAATTCTCATACAAATTCAGCCAGAGCTTAGGGGGAGCTAGGAACTTATTAGGGTGTTCCCAATGTCCATTGAGAAACAGTTGGAAAAGCAGACGCAAAGGGAAAGTATAGGTTGTCTTAAAAGCCCTTAATGACCGAAGGCTGGAAACAGCACTGATAGAAGCAACAGGCTCATTCCCCAGCTTCATAATGTCACGCACCGCATCAAAAAGTTGAAACTGTCTCCTTTAACTTGGAAGTAATAGCGGTAGACAGCGACTCCTCAGAAGTAAGTTCATCAGTGAAGGATTTGAGTGATTTAAGATCAGAGTCTTCATGGCCAATGGCTTAGAAGCTACTATGGTTGTGGAGAAATCAGATATGGAATCTGCTGAAGAGGGTGCAGAAAAGGTATGTGGCCTTCACGATCAGCAAACAACTGGGTAATATGTACTGCATGACCGTAATATAAACCTAAGTAAAGAGGACAGAGGACCCAGCCACAACCAACAGAGCCAGGGAGAGCTCCAAGGAGGAAAAAAAATTCTAACAGCAGAGGACAACGTGATTTCAGGCTGTAGATGTTGGCACTCTCAGCAGGCATGCTGCAAGTAGCATCCAAACTGTTAGTAAAAAGTAAGCTGGGATACCCAGGTGCCCCCCCCCCCCCAACCCTTCCCCATGTGTAGACTTGGACATGAGCCGCCACAGTGCGGATAGGCATGATATAGGCTCAGGATAAGAGACAAGGCCTAAACTACTTAAGAAACCCAGACTGGTTTAAGAAACCCAGACAGCTGGTAGCAGGTGTGGGTCCGCGACCAGATGGATTGGATTGCAGAAGTGACCAGTGTCATTGTAGGCAAACAGCAGGAATGGATCAAAGTTCCACATGGCTCTTTGCAACAGCATCAGGTAGATGCTTCATTGATGCCGTGTGGTAGAAAAGAGTGCATGGAGAGCATGCGTGTGTGACACTGCACCCAACAGATGACGTCAGCACTCTTTCCCACAATGTTAACCCCTTCTGCCACAAGGCATTGGAACCTGGAGAAAAATGGCACCCAGTAACAAATAAAAATGGGAAAGGGTGAGCAATAAGGGAATGTTAGCAGCTCTAAACTTAGAAAGCACTCCAAAGGTAACTTAAACTGAACTGAGTCTGGGTAAACTGTGCATGTGCACAAGAGTTACATTGTTCTTGCAACCTGGTGTACCACCCTCCTAGGTAGGTGCTAGAGAGCGAGTATAGTTTTGGATCTTTTCTGCTTACCAGAGAGATTGCCAGGTAAATCTATATCGTTCTCTGCCTACCAGACAGCAGGATCTGCTCGTGAGGTCTGCTCATGGTGCTCAGATGCAGCTCAGTTTGTCTGAAGTGTTTCACACTGATCCAATAGGGAGGCATATTGGACAGTGGGTGGAAACCTGACAAATGAGTGCACAGACGTTTAGTACAACCCTGGTGATTGACAGAGGAATGTGCCTCCGTGCATGCTGGGATACTGTATAAATGTCAAGAGCACATGTGCTTGGGGTCTTTCAGCTAGAGAGCAGAGTCCCGGAGGGAGGGGGTGGCTGCCCCTTCTCTGTAGAAATTGCCATGTGGCCTCAGGTGGTCGACCTGAGGGCCTAAGAGTTAGAGAGGAACTGACCCCAGAGGCCCTGCAGAGCTAAGAGGAAGGGAGACACTGGAAGGATCAGAGTCCTCATACAGTGAGTACAGATCTGTGTCAAGGGGCCTGACCTGTGAGGGCTTTCCTTCAGCTAGAAGAGTCAGTGGATGGGTGTCAGTAAAGGGGATGCTAGAGAGTGTCCTGAAGATAATGTAATACATCAAGTCTGTTGCTGGAGAGAGTGCAAGAAGACTTAACCGTTTCCATACAAGTGGCAGTATGATTAAAGCAGTGTGTGGACTGCTTCCACAAGCAACCTGGTGAGGCCAAGTTAGAGCTTTCCTTATCAACTGTATATAGTTCAAGTTGGAGTATCCCACTATTCCCATCTCCCATCCAAGTTCCACAACAAATACCAAAAAAACAAAACCCTGGATTGCTTATTGAGTAAGGAGCCACTGGGAGTAAGGATTGGTGAGTGAACTGTCCCCTAGTGACTATCTGCCGGTAATCACAGGAGGCCATTATACAGCTACCCCTGGGGGGACAGTGCTACACTGGTTATAGGATGCCAGGAGTATACACAGTACTGCTTCTGTGCCGTGCAGTGTAAAGAGAAAAAACAAAATTGCCATGGCCCTATTTACATAGGCAGAGCCCTGTCCTGTGTAAATTCATGATGATCGCGGGGTGCCAGCAGTAATCTATTGGCTGGCACCCAGTGATCGACATCTGATGTGTTTAATCACAGCAAGGCTGGGTCACAGGCGGCGCGCGCGTACGCCACTCACCTGGGGAATAAATCTATTCCTTCCTCTAGTGAAAGCACCACACAAAGTACACATAAACACAGGCTAAGCACACAGTTAACCTTTTGATCACCCCTGATGTTAACCCCTTCCCAGTCAGTGTCATTAGTACAGTGACAGTTCATATTTTTTGCACTGATCACTGTATTAGTGTCACTGGTCCCCAAGAATGTGTCAGTTAGTGTTCAGATGTCCACCGCAATATCGTAGTCCCGCTATAAGTCGTTTATCATCGGCATTACTAGTAAAAAATAAAGAAATAAATAAATAAAAATTCCAGTATATATTCCAAAGTGTGTAACCGCTATAACTTTTGTGCAAACCAATTATGGGGATTTTTTTTTTACAAAAATATGGTGCAGAATACATATTGGCCTAAATTTATCAATTTTATTTGGGTGCAGCGTCTCATGACGGTTCTATTGTTAGTTAACCACTTTCGGACCCCGCCGCAGTTTTACGTCGCTATTTTGATGTTAAATACTGGAGTTATGGAAGCAGATAGCTGCCATAACCCTGGTATTTTTTTACAGGGCAGGCGGTCCTCTTTCACATAAAAGTGGCCCCAGTAGCGTATTCGCCGTGGGATCACTTTTATGGGTGGAAGGAGAGGTGCCTACCCCCCCCCCCCTTCCCATTCATATTTCCCACTTACCGGAGCTGTCCTTAGCGGGGAAAATGATCCGATCCTTTACCCTCCTAGGCAGGAAGTCGAGGGCAAGCTGGCCCCCACTCAACTCTTTGGCCTTGGAGGACCAGAGCGACATCATACGTCGCTTCCTCCCAACGGCCTTAAAGGGCCCATTTTTTTTCATGATGGTTGCCGATTACACTTTTTAACTGTGACTATATATTTTTTAGAGCGCCCTAGCACCTTTACATTACATATTCCTTTTTCTCCTCAAGATTAGGGAGTTCTAGTTGCTGCTCCCATTTTCAGTTAGCGCATCCCTTCCCTTTACACATTAAATAGGACCTGTCCTGCTTATTTCTATTACAAGGGATGTTTACAAAAAAAGAAAAAAAAAAGAAAGCGCCCTGTCCCTCCGAACTCGCGCGCAGAAGCGAACGCATACACAAGTCATGCCCACATATGTAAAAGGTGTTCAAACCACACATGTGAGGTATCGTCACAATCGTTAGAGGGAGAGCAATAATTTTAGCCCAACATCTCCTCTGTAACTCTAAACTGGTAACCTGTAGAATTTTTTAAAGCATCGCCTATGGAGATTTTTAAGTACCAATGTTTGTTGCCATTCCACGAGCACAATTTTGAAGCATGACATGTTGGGTATCTATTTACTCGGCATAACATTATCTTTCACAGTATAGGAAACAAAATGGGCTAACTTAACTGTTTTCTTATTTTTTAAATTCAAAAAAGTGTATTTTTTTCCAAAAACTTTGCTTTTGTAAGACACAAATACGGTGTGACATAAAATATTGCAACGATCTCCATTTTATTCTCTAGGGTCTTTGTTTAAAAAAAATGTATAATGTTTGGGGGTTACAAGTAATTTTCTAGCAAAAAATTACTGATTTTAACTTGTAAACAACAAGTGTCAGAAATAAGCCTGGTCCTTAAGTGGTTAAAGTAACGCAAAAATTGGCCTGGTCATGAAGGGGGGTAAATCTTCATCAAGTGGTTTTAAATAGACTATCCTGCTTAAGGCAGGGTGGCTACATATACAGTATGTTATGCTTCTTGCTCAGTGATATATGAATGGAGTAGGGGCACCTGCAGTCCCTTACTGAAAGATCAGGAATATGTACGGTATATTCAGGGCAGCCATCAGGTGGGGGGACAATCCATACACATGTAGGCCCCAGGGGGTCCAGACCTAAAGCTGTGTAAGGGGCCCCAATATTTCTGATGGCTGCCCTGAGTTTATTTAGAACATAAGTGTATACAAAAAACTATGACTGGTGTAGCACTGCCCCCTTGAGGGCTGCTGGATTTTTCATCTTGGGATCCCCCTGGGATACTGATAGCAACTGCAGCATGCACAATTTAACTCTTTACTCTCTGGCTCAGTCAACGAACAGTCTAGGGGATGTAGTTCCACACGACAGGTGTTAGTGAAAAGCTGCCACTGGTAGAGGGGACACACACTGATCCTTACCCCAAATGTTGAACTACTCAAAAGTAGTAAATAAAGCGTTTATGTAATGAACTTCAAGCTGTCGTACTCCTGGAGTCTTTTGGTAACTGTGTCCAATCAAACTATAACACACTCCTTCCAGGACAATACTGTATTCTTTTTGCCAAAAATTTGAAGAGTGAGGCGCGAGCTGAGGAGAGAATTAAGAACCTTGGTTTCACATTTTCAACAAAAAAGAATAGAGTATTGTCCTGGAAGGAGTGTGTTATAGTTTGATTGGACACAGTTACCAAAAGACTCCAGGAGTACGACAGCTTGAAGTTCATTACATAAACGCTTTATTGACTACTTTTGAGTAGTTCAACATTTGGGGTAAGGATCAGTGTGTGTCCCCTCTACCAGTGGGGGCTTTTCACTAGCACCTGTCGTGTGGAACCACAGTCACTGGATCCCTATCTATCAACTTTTCATCTCCTAATGTTATGGACTTTATTTACTCACGTTTAAAGCGCTAAATGTATTTATTATTGTTGATATTGTTTTTACCAGGAAACTGTGCTGGCTGCTCCTATTTGGTTATTGATATCACCTTTTTATTACAAGCACATGTATTTTTTTGTTTATCATCTGGCTAATTTTTGTGCTGCAAGTGTATGTAGTTTTGGATAGAGATATAAGGTTTGGAATCCCTGACAAGTATTTTTTTTACTACTGTTGGGCACTGATGAGGCTGCATTTGATTGACACTGGTGAGAATGCGTTTGATGGGCACTGGTGAAGCTGCATTTGATGGGCACTGATGAGACTGCATTTGATTGGCACTGGGGAAGCTGCATTTGATGACCACTGGTGAGGCTGCATTGATACATTGATCTCTTGTATCATGTCTACAGTCTCTGACCATCTCCTTTATCATGTATGCAGTCTCTGACCATCTCCTTTATCATGTCTGCAGTCTCTGACCATCTCTTGTATAATGTCTACAGTTTCTGACCATCTCCTGTATTATGTCTTCAGTCTCTGACCATCTCTTCTATCATGTCTACAGTCTCTGACCATCTCCTGTATCATGTCTGCAGTCTCTGACCATCTCCTGTATCATGTCTGCAGTCTCTGACCATCTCCTGTATCATGTCTGCAGTCTCTGACCATCTCTTGTATAATGTCTACAGTTTCTGACCATCTCCTGTATCATGTCTGCAGTCTCTGACCATCTCTTCTATCATGTCTACAGTCTCTGACCATCTCCTGTATCATGTCTGCAGTCTCTGACCATCTCCTGTATCATGTCTGCAGTCTCTGACCATCTCCTGTATCATGTCTGCAGTCTCTGACCATCTCCGGTATCATATCTGCAGTCTCTGACCATCTCCTGTATCATATCTGCAGTCTCTGACCATTTCCTGTATCATGTCTGCAGTCTCTGACCATTTCCTGTATCATGTCTGCAGTCTCTGACCATCTCCTGTATCATGTCTGTTTGTCTGTTTGAAATGTAATATTCTAATCTGGAATGATAAACGGGTCACTGTTTTAAACAAGGTTAGGACCGTATAATACGTTAAAAACAGTTCTGTAAGCAACACATTTTTTTCTGGCAGTGCCCCTCCTGAGACTAGACTCTGGATCCGCCCCTGCTGATAGGCAGACAGAGCCAAAACTATACTCTCTAGCACCTACCTAGGAGGGTGCTACACTGGTATACATCGCAGTAAGACTTTGATAGGCATAGTTGGGAATCCCCAACACATTCTGAATAACACATTCATGTTTTAATGTTCCCTGAAGGCCAAGTTGCTGTCAATCAGAGGATTTTATACAGCAGGGTGGCTTGGTGTGATCAAGCAATACCAGGACAAAAAACAAAGAACTAAGTTTGGCAAGCAGTGTACCCTACATGCATTTCCATACTAAATTTTTGAGTTTGACTAGCAGGTACCTTTAATTTCTAAGCAATTTGCTTTGCTTATTATGACTCATTCATTGATGCGGTCCTAGCGTCAAGTATATTTCTCCATGGTAAGCGCATACATGAGATCAGAGTGCTGCCCCTGGCAATGCCCTAATCTAGCTTTCTCCCCAGAAAGCCGGCATCATGCAGGAAATTTGCTTCCTGTACCAAGGTGTTTGTACATAGATGACACAACCATGTACCATGTACAGCCCTCAGCTGCTGCATCCACCTTAGCTGCTGCAAAGTTACTTTCTTAAACAGGTCAATGAGTGATGAGGGGGACAAGGGAAATGCTTCCCCCCTGACTGCAGCAGACTCTTCTTCTGAGATATTATTGCCAGGAACCTTTCCTGGGTGCAGTGAATTCCCTGAAACTCAGACTGCTTTTTGAATTGCATATCAAAGCACAAACTTTTTTCTAGTTTTGGATAGAGTAAGGAAGAATTAAAGTAGTTATAAAGGCTGAAGGTTTTTTTTTTTAAACCTTTCATGTGCTGCTCCCCCACAGCCTGGTAGTACTCACCTGAGCCCCCTCTCAATCCACGGGTGCCACGGTTGTCCCAGGTCTCGCTCTCCTCATTGGCTCCCACCGCTGTCAATTACAGCCAGTAAGTCAAAAAGGAGAAAGCAGGGAGCAGGGCCAAGCTGTGGCTCTACGGGCTTGATCTACTTCAACTGGAGAGTGCAAATTCTGGTGCATGGTAGCCAATCAACTTCTAACTTCAGCTTGTTCCATTAAGCTTTGATGAAAAATCTGGAAGCTGATTGGTTTCTATGCAGCGCTGCACCAGATTTTGTACTCTCCAGTTGTAGTAAATAAACCCCTGATTGTGTTACAGTATGTGCACATACAGCCAGGGCTCGGGAGCGAGTATGCATCAGTGCCCCCATAGCAAGCAGCTTGCTATTGGGGGCACTGGTCAAGG
The DNA here is from genome assembly GCF_965119305.1 of Pelophylax lessonae. Taxonomy (NCBI): domain Eukaryota; kingdom Metazoa; phylum Chordata; class Amphibia; order Anura; family Ranidae; genus Pelophylax; species Pelophylax lessonae. The sequence goes on along the minus strand of NC_138773.1, from coordinate 73,990,058 downwards.
GGAGGAGCCAGGAGCGCCAGCAGAGGATCGGGACTGCCCTGTTTCAGGATGGAGAGCTATGACTAAGACAGATTGAGCTATGACTAAGCGCTAAGGGAGCATGAAATGAGTTAGCTGGTGATATTGTTTCCCTCTATTTCTGTTTTTGGACATGTTTTGTGGACTTGTTGAAATAAAGGTGATTTTACTGGATGTGTGGCCAACCAGAATCCTTTTTTTGCTCATTGGAATCCGTGATGGACGGGGCCAGCACCTGGTCTGTGTGTTAGTGGAGGGAGATTACCTAGAGCGATGTTCGCACACATCTATATTCAGACATCCCAAGTCTCCCGCGACGTGCGGGACTCTCCTGCATTTGGCCTGCGGCTCCCTGACACCCGCAAGTGCCGCGCGATATCCCAGGTGCAGTGTATGCTGTGTCAGTGAAGAATGGAGCCGATGCTTCCTGCGTACTTCTGGCTCCTGTCACAGGATGCACTCCGCCTGTGACATGAGCCATATAGGAAGCATCAGCTGCCTGCCAGCAGTACCAGCCAGCAGTACCCGCCAGCAGTATCTGCCAGCGGTACCCGCCAACAGTGCCTGCCAGCAGTAACCACCAGCAGTACCCACCTGCAGTACATGCCAGCAGTACCCGCAAGCAGTACCAGTCAGCAGTACCCGCCAGCAGTACCCACCAGCAGTACCCGCCAGCAGTACAGCCAGCGATACCAGGCCAACAGTACCAGCCAGCAGTACCAGCCATCAGTACCCGCCAGCAGTACCAGCCAGTAGTACCCGCCAGCAGTCTGCAAAATAGGTAGAAAAGATATGTGCATTAGCGTGTGTAAATTGTTGCAATATGTTTTTTAATAGCTAGTTGTGTTCTGTCATAATAACATGTCATGTCCTTCATACATGTATGAACAAGGACATGACATTTTCTGGCTGCCTAAGTCACATGTGCTAGGGGTGCAACTAGCCCCCAGCACATAATTGTTAATATCCCAGCATGTGCAGTGTTTCTAACCCCTACCACCATGACCACTTCAAATCACTTAAGTGGTAATGGTGGTTAGAGTGTTCCTTTAATATCTCTCAGAAGAAGTAAACCACTGTATACTGATTCCATTTCATTTGATCATCCTCTAGTTGTGTTAAATTGGTGGGGGGAGGGGGTGCAGAGTGCCACCTCTCTGAAATGAGTCTTTTCAGCTTGGGATGTCAGTATATTTCAGGATGGAGAGTGGGGGAAGAAGCTAGTAAATACGTCATTTACCAGTGCATTCCTTTTCTAAAAGAACACAGTGAACACACTCACCCACTGCGTTCATTTGTAACTGAAGCATACTAAACAGTGTTTAGTAAGGTTCAGTTTGTGAATGAACAGGAAGCCAATCAGCACGGGTATGGTGCCAGCTGATTGGAAAAAAGCCAACGTGGTACCAATATTTAAAAAGGGGCCGAGATGTATCCCGGGTAACTATAGGCCGGTCAGCCTAACATCTGTGGTCTGCAAGATTTTGGAGGGGATGTTAAGGGACCACATACAAGACTTTAGTAATGAAAACGGTATTATTAGTAGTAATCAGCATGGATTCATGAAAAATCGTTCTTGCCAAACCAATCTATTAACCTTCTACGATGAAGTGAGCTGCCACCTAGATAAAGGTAAGCCGGTGGATGTGGTGTATCTGGACTTTGCAAAGGCCTTTGACACTGTTCCCCACAAACGCTTACTGTACAAACTAAGGAAGGTAGGTATGGACCATAGGGTGAGTACCTGGATAGAGAACTGGCTCCAGGGGAGAGTACAGAGGGTGGAGATTAATGGGGAGTACTCGGATTGGGCGGGTGTGGAAAGTGGGGTCCCCCAGGGTTCTGTCCTGGGACCTATCCTGTTTAATTTATTCATAAATGATATAGAGGAGGGGATATCTAGTACAATCTCAGTATTTGCGGATGATACTAAACTAAGCATGCCAATATCTTCTATGCAGGATGTGGAAACCTTACAAGCGGACCTGAACAAAATAACGGGGTGGGCAACTACATGGCAGATGAGGTTTAATGTTGAAAAATGTAAAGTAATGCACTTGGGGGCCAGAAACCAGAAAGCAAGCTACTCACTAGGGGGGGAACCTCTGGGTGAGTCTAGGATGGAAAGGGACCTGGGGGTACTGGTAGACAACAGGCTTGGCAGTGGCATGCAATGCCAAGCCGCCGCAAGCAAAGCCAACAGAATACTGGGTTGTATAAAAAAGGGGATTCACTCCTGAAATAAAGAGATTATTCTCCCGCTCTACAAGACTCTGGTCCGGCCACATTTGGAGTATGCTGTCCAGTTCTGGGCACCGGTCCTCAGGAAGGATGTGATGGAATTGGAAAGAGTCCAGAGAAGGGCAAAAAAATAATTAGGGGAATGGAGGACATCAGCTATGAGGAAAGACTACAAGCACTGAACTTATTCTCTCTGGAGAAGAGACGATTGAGGGGGGATATGATATCAATGTACAAATACTGTACTGGCGACCCTAGCATAAGGAACAAAATATTCAGAAAGAGGAGAGACAATAAGACACGTGGCCATTCACTAAAACTAGAGGAAAGGCGGTTTAACCTTAAAATGCGTAAGGGGTTCTTCACTGTAAGAGCGGTAAGGATGTGGAATTCTCTTCCACAAGCAGTCGTATCAGCTGGGAGCATTGATAGTTTCAAAAAACTATTAGATGGGCACCTTGGAGACCACAACATACAGGGGTACACAATGTACGGTTAAAAGCAAACACACACACATCATAGGTTGAACTGGATGGACTGATGTCTTTTTTCAACTTCACTAACTATGTAACTATGTAAGCACAGAGCACTTCCCATTCATTCAATGTCCTGTGCAGCTGAGGCTGCAGAGAGAGGCATGTGTGTTTGAGCTTTGGGGTGCGCACCCAAATGCAATAGGCTAGGATGCGCACACCTATGTCTGTAGACATTGGGAAAAATACCCCCTTACAGATAGTTGTTAGTGGTTACTCATCTGAGAGGCAGAGGTTTCCCATTGCTCTAGAAACCCCTAACAACCTCTGGAGGAACCCTGGCTGGGAAAGGCTGTCAGCAAGAACAGAAATGAAAACAAATCTCTCAAATGAAGCCTAGACAGCAGTAAAAATAAACCCTGACAGGAGTTCTAACTCTTTCCCGTTCTCCAAAAAATGTCTTGTCATACATTTAATGATAAATTGCGGAGTTTTGTTTTGTTTGAAAATTACATTATTGTTGCTGTATATTACAGAAAGCCAAGATTCATAAAGTCACATATGAATTTGTCTTGTGCTGTCAGTACAAAGGAGGACAATTTATCTACTTTTCAAAATGGCGTTCATAACTACAAACCACTCCAAACCTTCTGTATTGTAGAACGTACCAGCTGGTGGCAGTTTGCACGATGTCAGGGTGTCTGTACTGGATGAACATGTGGAAGGGAGGCGGGGGACTCCTTCTTGAAGTTGGGGAACTCTAGTCAGCACTGGAGACTGAGGGATGCTGGGTAGCGTAAGAGATTTCCCAAGAACTGGCCTCTGCAACTTTCTATCCAGGGACCTAATGGGAAAAGAAACACAAAAACTAAACATTAACGACTGCTCACATTCCAAAAAAGAACAAGTATTTCCAAGCTGACATTTCAAACTCTTTAGATACTCCCTCTCGAAAAAGTTGATGCCAACCACTGGTGATGATTTGTTTGTAGATTATAAACCAGTAGCAAGAAAGGCTTATAATGGGTTTTACAGCTGAGCACTGGAAAATTATGGTTGACCTTTTTTCAGGAAGAGTTTTGCAGCCATGATAATAAGGTTGTTTTATAGATACTTGCTTTTATTACATGCTGATGTAGCACCCTCCTAGGTAGGTGCTAGAGAGTGTATAGTTTTTGGGTTTCCCTGCTTACCATGGGGACTGTCAGGCCAACACAAAGTACTCTCTGCCTAACAAGGAGCAGTGATCCATTGATAGGGTCTGCTCAGTGTGATCAGATACTGCTCATGTTGTCTGCCTGTTTCACACTGGTCCAATAGGAAGGGGCATATTGGACGGTAGAAGGAAACCTGACAAATGAGAGCATGGGTGTAGATACAGCTCTGGCCGTTGGCAGAGGAAGGTGCCTCAAGGCATGCTGGGTGACTGTATTTATACCAAAAGAGCACATATGCCTGGGGTCTTCCACTGGAGAGCGGGTCCCGAAGGAAGGGGGGGTCGCTGCCCCTCCTCTGTACAGGCTGCCATGCGGCCTCAGGTAGTCGACCTGAGGGCCAGAGTTGCAGAAGCTGCAACCCAGATGTCCTGCAGAGCTGACTGGGAGAGGGATACACCTAGAAGGATTTGTTCCTGGTTACTGTGAGTACAGATCTACGTCTAGGGGCCTGTTTGGTGAAGGCCATCCCTTCAAGCTAGTAAAGTCAGAGGATGGGTGCCAGCTGAAGAGAATACTGGTTAATGTCCTGAAGAATCAGTGTTCATTAAGTCTGTTGCCAGAGCAAGCTAAGGACTTTTCTTCCATAGAAATGCTGTATGGTTCAGCAGAAGGTCTGCTATTCAGTTTAACCAAGCGAGGCCAAGGGAGAGTTGTCCTCCTCTGTGCATAGTAAAAGTTGGAGTATCCCACTAATCCCTTCTACTATCCAAGTTGTACCAATAAATACAAAAAAACAAATCCCTTCGACTGGTCATTGGATAAAGAGTGGATGAGTGTGCACCTGGTTCAGTGAAAATATCCAAGCAACTGGCTGCAGGATAATCAGAGGGAGACCCAGGGAAATCTATACTCAGCGACCCCTACGGGGGCAGTGCTACACAAGCATTTACTATCATGATTTAGCATTTATAACTGTGATAGTGTACATTTTGACAGGAGGGTAAGTGTGAGGTTCAAAGTCAGAAAGTCAGAAAGTTTTGAACAATTCCATGATCAAGAACCTGCCCAATCCTTCCTGTCTTTCAGTAACTCATGACTGGTCCATTTCTGTGAAGGGAAGCCTTAATGGCCAAAGTGAGGCACAGTAGAATAAAGGGGAATGGGCCAAGCTCTTGTTCAAAATTTACACACCAACTTACCCCAAAGAAGTCACCTGGTATGTCATACTACTGGTGTTTTACTAACTTTTCATGACTTTAAAGCGGAGTTCCACCCTGGATTTGTTTTTTTTTTTTTTAATACCCCCGGGACAGTCAGGGCTAGTGCATTCCACAATGGCTAGCCTCTGATCTGTCCCGGGTTGCACTTACCTGCAAGACGAAATACTTACCTTGCAAACGTCTTGTCCAGCGCTGCCATCTCAGATGTGGGCAGCTTGAAGCCAGCGCGTCCTCTTCGGCGTCTTCTTCCGCCTTCTGTGGTCCCACGATGCTCTGCGCCGGCCCCGACGTCACTTCCGGGTCGCGCGCGTCACCCCTCCACAGCTTCTGGGCATGCCCAGAAGCTGTTTAGAAGGGGATGACGCGCGCGACCCGGAACTGACGTCGGGGCCGGTGCAGGCGCAATGATTCCTGGGAGCTATGACGTCCAGCTCCCAGGAATCATTGCAGAGCCAGGAAGTGACGACGGGCCGCGGCCGAGGAAGGAGGAAGAAGGAAGTAAGGTAAGTATATTTTCTTCGCTACGAGGTAAGTAAAAAAAAAAAAAATATGCGATTATCCATTTCTTTTTCAGGTGACCCGGAGCGAGAAGATGGAGGTAAGTATAAAAATAGGGTGGAACTCCACTTTAAGTGAACTTTTGCCCTGAGAAAACCAGTAGATTCACATAGACATACCATGAACCAGTAGGTTCACTTTAATAGCAGAATATGGGAACACTAATGCCTCGTTTCCACTGAGCGGATCGGTTCGGGTCGGTTCGGTACGGTACGCTATTTTGAGTGTTTCCATTATGAAAGTGGCCCATACAACCGAACAAAACCGCACCATTCCTGGTCCTCCTTCAGATTTAGGGCCATAGGAAATGGTACGGTACGGTTAGGGCAGAGCTACTGGCGTTACACGATACATTCCACTGATTGGCGGACAGGGAAACGTCAATGCTCACGTCAAACGAAAAGCTCAGTCCAGATAATAGTCCAGACTTGCAGTGGAAACGCTCACCTGAATAGGCCGGACCATTATAACCCTTCCAAACTGTACCGACCCGAACCGTTCCACTCAGTGGAAACGAGGCAATAGTGCAGAATTTGATGCCTTTATTACTAATTAAAAAGCATAAAAAATGACCACTCACATGTGTAGAAGGTTTAAAGAGCATAAATGATAGGCAACCATCACAATGGCACCATTCTACTCTCCTATAGAGCCCGAAGTTGGGGTAGTATAAAGCTGACACATCTCACCACTGAGATGCGGCTCAAACAGTTCACACCCACAGCTCCCTCTTTGCTGATCCTGTCGGGTCTTTGAGGTGTATACCCCCCATCTCCAAACATCCCCAAACTGCACTCCTGTGATCTACAGGAAAAGTACAGCCAAACAAGCTTTAACTAAAAAAAAGGTTTGTAAACACTGCAATAGAGTAAAAGGAAAGTAAGTCTAAGGAACCAAGAGCTATGTCACGTTTTCAAATCATATGATACTATTGTTATTATAGTATTAGTATTATAGTAATAGTATTGACTATTTAAATGTGGATTTTTCTCTTGTATAGGGCAAATTTCTTTGCTGCCAAGATATTGAGGTCCTGAGGAAACAACTATGTGAAACGTGTCGACCTCTTGGAACATTTTGCAAGGACATGTTGATTTCCTAATATATAGCGTATATTGTACCAAGTCAATATAAATATATGGTTTTATTGATGGTTTTTAAATGTTTTGCATTTTTGTAATAAACACTGGTATTTTATTATAATCATATGTGGCTCTCCTTTTGTTGCTACCAGTAAAGTCCAAAATCTTATAGCTTGTTAGTACAAATCATATGACCTCGAGCTGACTTCATTTTAGTGTTCAGGCTCAGTATGGCACAGTAAAGATACATACACACGAGCCGAAACTGACCGACATTCGGCTCTTGTGTACGGCATCTTCTTTCGTAGGGGCATGATCGGAAAAAAGTATGCCAATCAGCATCCAATCAGCACTCTCAACCAGAGCTGACTGGTGGGTTCTTGCAAGGGGGCCATCCCCCTGTCAGAACACAATAGCTCAGCGGGGGAGATTGCTGTACAATGCTAACATTGGATTATTAGTACAGGATCTCTTCAGCTTTTTTTATTTTTTTTTGTTCAACACAACTACTATTGTGTATCCGGCTTTACTGGAGGAATCTCCAGTGTCAGCAATTCAAGCCACTGCAGCACCCACGGCTGCCTGAATACCCGAACAGTGACTACATCTGATTGGCTGCAGTCACTGTTCAGCCAATAATTTTGACCCAGGTAAGTAGATTTTCAAATGAACTTTTGTTGAGCCAGGTGGTGCTGATAGTGCCACCCGTGGCTCCAACTTCCACATACGAGCCATCTTTTGCCAACTTACACACCTTAAACACCTTAAGAAATCTTTTTTAACCACTTGCCGACCAGGCACCGCAGATATATGGCGGCATGTCGGCAGGTTCCCGCAAATCGCCATACCTGTACGGCGGTTTGCAGGTGTGATCCTGGGGGCGGAAGCGCACGCACGTGCCCATTCGCCAGCGGGGAAGCTGACCTGTAGGGCCGGCAGCCACAAATGCGTAATGTGTAAACACAGCGGACCGTTGTTCTCTCTGCTATCAACACAGGGGCTCCTCTGTTCCTCCTATTTAGGATCACAGGTCCCTGTGTTGATTCCACAAGCCCACCCCTCCCCCCCCCACAGTTAGAAAACACCCCCTAGAGTCACATTTAACCCTTTGATCGCCCCTGGTTTAACCCCTTCCCTGCCAGTGTCATTAGTACAGTAACAGTGCATATTTTTTTAGCACTGATTACTGTAGTAATGTCACTGGTCCCCCCAAAAGTGTCAAAAATGTCAATTGGATGTCCGATCTGTCCGCCGCAATGTCGCAGTCCTGCTAAAAATCGCTGATCGCCGCCAATACTATTAAAAAATAAATAAATAAAAATAAATAAAAATCACATAAAATCTTTCCCCTAGTTTGTAGACGCGATAACTTTTGCTCAAACCAATCAAAATACACTTATTGGGATTTTTTTTGCCAAAAATATGTAACAGAATACAAATTGGCCTAGAAGGATGAAAAAAATTGATTTTCAATTTGTTTTTATTGGGAATGTTATATAGGAGAAAGTGAAAAATATTGGTTTTTTTTTTAGAATTGTCTTTTTTGTTTATAGCACAAAAAATAAAAAATGCAAGGATTATCAAATACCACCAAAAGAAAGCTCTATTTGTGGAAAAAAAACCATCAAAGACATCAATTTTATTAGAGCACAGCGTCGCACGACAGCTCCTTTTTCAGTTAAAATAACGCAGTGCTGAATCGCAAAAAATGGCCTAGTCATTAAGGGGGTAAATCTTCCGGTCCAGAAGTTGCTAAAGAAAATCAGTTAAGATCTGTAAATATAACCCATTGACAGTATTGTTTTGTTTCTGGTGATATGGAAATCAGCTAATTTCCTAGACAAAGATAACTTGCTTGTTACTACTGAGAGGAAGCTTCCAATTCTTTCATGTATGAATGACTGCTAGAGGCACCTGGGCCCCAAAAATGAATGGCTGTTCTAAAAGAGCATTGGGCTTATGTTATGCGGTCACACTTCATCTTTAAGGCATATCTGCTGTATTTGCATAATGACGTTGTAAGGCCTAATGATCTATGTTGAACTGGAAACCATCCATGAACAAAAGCCATTAGAAAATTAACACTGGAATGAAGACAGAGCGCTTGGAAGGAAGCAAGTTTGAAATCTCTTTGATATCAGAACAGTATCAAGCGATGCTGGCACAACTTGTCACCTGGCTGTATAGAAAGCGCATTGCAGTCATTGTCACATTACACCGGCACATTGCAAAGTGACAAATTAATGATGAACAAGTGACAGAATCTTGCATACACTGTGGTGGAAAGGGATAAAAATATTGAGCAAACAAACTGAATTTAAACTTCCTAAGACTGAACTGTTCCGTAACCTGCAGGTAAAGCTCTTTGTAGCTTCAATGATCCATCCCCTACAGGCCGGATGACCTTAACTTTTTTTGAACAAAGGTGCAGAGATTGTCCCCACTACTCCCCAGGCTTGATTTCCTTGTTGTACAACTCACTTCTAAATGGCCCTACGCTGTCTCACTATGATGACATACGTATGTGGGCATCAGACCTTAAGCCCTGTTCACACCTGAGCGTTTTTTAGCTTGTAAAACCCTCATCTCTGAAGTCTCAAAACGCCCAACAAACAAAATCCCATTAATTTCAATGGCCCCTGTTCACATATGAACGAAGCAAAATGCCTGAAGCCCAAAAAAAGTACATAAGCTTCATTTTTGGCAGATTACGGTCCCTTTCACACGGGCTTTCCGATCTGGTCCGCCTGTAAGTTTTTCAGGCGGACCTGATCAGATGCTCCATGCAGCCATACAAAGCAACAGATGTCAGCGGAGCCATCTTTTTTTTTTTTTTAATTGTAATTTTTATTGAAAATATAAACAGGTAATTTGAACAGACCGGGGGTAGGAAACCCCAAAGACAACAACATTGCAAGGCAATTAAAAAAATGGTCCCAGTAGATATATGCAAATAGAAAAGAACAAAACAATACAAAGCACACATCAAGCCATAAAAAAAACAAATATGTAATTGACCTGATGAAACGAAAGGTTAATCAGAAGGAGACCAAGATATACTCATATCAGGGCAGAATCCTGAAGGTCCCAATCCGCCCAGATAGCATTAAAGCGAGAAACTTCATCATGGACCGTAGCCGTAAGGAATTCCATCCCCCGTATCTCCAGCACCAAACGGTGAAAAAGGGCAGCATCAGGAGATCCCGTCTGTCGCCAGTGCAACGGGATTGCTCTCCTGGCCGCAACCAGAAGGTGAGATATCAATCGCTTGGTAGGCTTGGAAACCCCAGGGAAAGGAAGGCCCAAAAGATAATGAAGGGGATCTAGCGGAAAGGACAGGCCCGTCACACACTGTATCTTTGACCCCACCATGGCCCAAAAAGGTTGTATGAGAGGACACTGCCAAAAAATATGATACAGCGTGCCAGTGCCGCAACGCCAGCAAGTGGCCGGGCACGATGGGTCAATCCTATGCAATTTAGCTGGGGTTCTATACCAAAACAACAAAATTTTCAATGTGGTCTCTCTCTGCACCACACAACTGGAGGACTTAAAAGCAGCCAACCAAATTTTGTCCCACATCTGCAGTGAAATGGGTTTCTGTAGTATTTCAGACCATTTGCGCATATAGAGGTGAGTATCCTCCGCCAATGGCTGAGCATCATGTAAAATATTGTAAATAGTGGATACTAAACGTCTCTGGTGAGGCCCCTGCGCCGTCAACTGTTCAAAGGCCGTGGGCCTCTACAGAGTCAAGGATCTCATCATGGAATGTAACAAGTGACGAACCTGCAGGTAAAAATAAAAAGTACGTTTAGGGATGTTAAATTTCTCCCGCAAGGTTTCAAAGGGATATATGGTGCGGGAGACCCGGTGAACAAGATTACGAAGCTAAAACAGTGGAGCCTGCATCCATGTGTAGCGGGCATCCTCCCATTTACAATTGTTCATTAGTAGACTGTATAACATTTTGAAGGAACTCGGCTCCATCTAGTGGCCAAACTGCCACACTGCAGCTTGGTGGTTTTCATCAGAAGTTTCTAGTGGCCAAACTGCCACACTGCAGCTTGGTGATGTTCATCAGATACTACGATACCCACAATTCAGTGGGAACACCAGGGTGCATTGCTTCACCGCACAGCCTTTTGGGGGAAGCTTTATAAAGGAAGGGAGGAGCCAGGCTCTCTCTCTTGTCTCCTGACACAACAGCTAGAAGGAAGCAAGTGCTGTGGGCTGATGCTGCGGACTAGGCCTGAAGCCTGAGCCTGAAGTGACGGAGTGGAAGCATTTCATCTGCAGTAAAGGAGCCTTCCCAGAGAACCCATTGATGCTCTGCAGAGACTGGTGTTGCCCACATCTAACCACAAGCGCGGCTGGTGACAGAAATCGGAGGTGGAGAGCTCGGGAAGAAAGAGGCCGTTTGGTGAGCAGGGCACATGCCCAAATCTGTTTCTCGCTTGGAAGAAAGTAACTTTAGCCGGTGCTAACTACACTTCAGATAGTACGCAGTACACTCAGCGGCCTAGTGCACCTTCCAGGAGACTAAGCATTTAAACACAAGTACATAAGGTGTCAGGGGCCTATATATGCACCACTAAGAAGATTAATACGCCCAATTACGCAGTAACATTGCGGGTGATTGTAACCTTTTTTTTTCTCACCCCTTTTGACTATATATCCTTACTTTTGGATTACAAATAGCTTGTGCACCAACGATTGCTAGCGAAGATTCCAAACCAAAAGGAAGGAACTGTGTATGGGATTCAAATAGGTTCTGCCTACCTGATACAAGAGACTAGACGTGTGTAAAGTATAGCCTGCATTGGGTAAAAGAAAGCCTATGAGTTATCTTTTAGTTGCATAAGTATACAAAAATAGCTATCTTAATCATATTGTTTATTATTGTGTCAATAACTTTATCTTTCTTAGTTGACTCTTGTGATGTCTTTTGGAGTCAACTTGTACTTTAACTCTCAGTAAAGCTACTTTGGTTAAGCAAAAGTCTGTGTGTTGCACCTTGTGTCACCCAGAGGGACTGCGGCTGGAGAAAGGTAACAAGTTATTATTACTTATTGGGGTGATATATCCTGAACTGTGTTCTCCTGTAGCCATTTGGTATTATAGTCCCATTTCGTGTCAGTTGTGCCTAGGGAGGGTTCGAGCCAATTTCAGGGGTTGGAAGGCAGGACGTAGATGTTATACCTGAAGGGTTTCACATGTACTGTCACTTTAAGGCTGGCTCCACCCAGGAGTGATGACAAGGGTCAAGGGGCAGAGTGGCCATCTTTAGACACATGCAGAGATGTATTGATATGCAGAGCTGTCCTGTAATGCTGTACAGTGAGTCCTGAATAAACAACCGTTGTTCCAGACCAGAGTCCTGTGTCTCTCACAACACGGAGAATATAACAGTGGCGACGAGGATGGGATTTACAAGGTTACTATCCGTGTGAGAAAGGAAAGGAAGAAAAAAAACTCTGGATTGTCAGGAATACAAAACCCACAGAGCCCAGCAGGAAAATGTCATTGATCGGGACATTAAGTGAATTTGATGGCGAACAGACAACGTGGATTTCTTGGACTGAAAGATTAGAACAATATTTCTGTGCAAATGCCATCCCAGGCGACAGGCAAGTAGCAGTTTTTCTGACACTGGTTGGTGCTAGGACATATGACACTCTTAGGGATCTCCTTTTCCCTGAAAAACCAGCAACCAAGACTTTGGCAGAGCTCCTGACACTGTTAGGGAATCACTTCCAGCCTAAACCACTAGAGATTGCAGAGAGATTCAGGTTCTATCAGCGGCAGCAGCAGCCGGGTGAAGATATTAAGGCTTATGTGCTCGCCCTTCGCAGACTAGCCTCAACCTGTTCTTTTGGGGAGTATTTACCAACTGCACTGAGGGATAAGTTTGTCATGGGACTAAATAGTGAGTCTAGCCAAAAGAGACTGTTAACAGAGAAAGACCTTACCCTTACAAAGGCAATTGAGATAGCTTCAGTGATGGAAATGGCTGTGAAAGATACAGAAGCTTTGAACCCCCAGAGCAGAAGGGGAGAGGTTAAAGAGGAAGTTTTCAGAACAGCAGTCAAGCAAACTGCAGCTAACTGTAAATATAGACCCTCACCAACCAGGACGTCAGCTTGCTACCGTTGTGGGAATACAGACCATGATCACAAAGTCTGCCGGTTTAAGGATCAGCTCTGTCATAATTGTGGAAAGGCAGGCCATCTGAAACGAGTCTGCCATAGTAAGAAGGTGCGAAATAAACAACCTCTGAACCCCAGGACAAAGGCATATATGGTGGGAAGATATCCATCGTCATCGGAATCAGGGGATGAGGAAGTGCTCCACAGATTGGACATACATCATATGCATTCAGCACCCTCAGCAATGACTGTAGAGGTAACCGTGGAAGGAAAGAAACTCAAGATGGATGTAGACACAGGAGCAGCAGTTTCAGTTATCACCCAGAAACAATGGAGAAAACTTCTGATCCGAACAACTGTCCGTCCAACACCAATAAAACTGCAGACATACTCAAAGCAGATACTCCACCCACTGGGGTACGTGAAAGTACAGGTATCCTACAAGGGTCAGACAAAGAGAATGCCATTGTATATCCTAGAACATGGGGGACCCCCTCTCTTTGGGAGAGACTGGATTGCTCACTTTGGCATGCCAGACATCGCCATTAACCCCTGCAACACTGTGACCATCACATCAAGAGATAACGAGGGATGGGTGGAATCCCTGAAACAGCGATTCCCACAAGTCTTTGATCACCATTTGGGAAAAATAAAGCATGACTGTGTGAGACTCAGGCTGAAACCCAATGCCCAGCCTAGGTTCTTCAAAGCTCGGACGGTACCTTCCGAGCAGGTGTGGAAGCTGAACTAAGCCGGCTGGAGGAACAAGGTGTCATCTCAAAGGTAGAGCACAGCGAGTGGGCATCACCAGTTGTACCAGTAAAGAAAGCGAATGGGGACTTACGCATTTGTGGCGATTTCCGCATGGCACTAAATTCTCAACTGGAGATAGACCAGTATCCCCTACCCAGAGTAGATGACATTTTTGCCTCTCTTGCAGGAGGTCAAAACTTCACCAAGCTTGATCTCAGGCAAGCTTATTTACAGTTTGAGGTCCACCCTTCGTCCCGCAAGTTTCTAACAATCAACACTCACAAGGGACTGTATGAATACAATCGGATGGTGTTTGGGGTAGCCTCCGCCCCAGCCATTTGGCAACGCAAAATGGATGAGATTTTGGCGGACATTCCTTTCACACAGTGCCTGTTAGATGACATGCTCATCACGGGCCTGACGGACCAGGAACACAAGCATAACGTGGAGCTTGTGTTGGCGAGACTGCAAGAACAGGGTCTAAAAGTGAACTTGGCGAAATGCCAATTCATGGTACCTAAATTGGAGTTTTGTGGCCACCTTGTGGATGCAGAGGGTATACACACCACGGAAGCCAAAGTTGATGCTTTAGTAAAAGCTCCAGCCCCGACCAACGTCCAGCAGCTGAGATCATACCTGGGCTTGCTGAACTATTACCACAAATTCCTGCCGGATCTAGCACACACTTTGTTTCCATTAAACAAGCTTTTGGAGACACACTCCAGATGGAACTGGTCGGCTGCATGCCAACGTGCTTTTGAAGTTTCTAAGCGAAAGCTGTTGGCGTCACGCATGCTCGTGCACTATGACCTCCAAAGGCCTCTCACCTTGGCTTGTGATGCCTCACCCTATGGTCTAGGGGCTGTACTATCTCACGTTTTACCAGATGGGTCAGAGAAACCTGTGGCATTCGCCTCCAGGTCCTTGACAAAAGCAGAAAGCAATTACTCTCACATTGACAAAGAGGCTCTGGCGCTCATATGGGCAATTAAGAAGTTTCATCTTTACCTGTATGGTAGGGAATTCACCATACTGACTGATCATAAACCACTCCTTCAGATCTTTAGCCCTGACAAAGGCATCTCCCAGACGACTGCAGCCCGTCTTCAACGCTATGCCCTATTCTTGGGAGCATATAACTACAAAATCCAGTATCGCAGCCATGATGCCAACGCTAATGCAGACGCCATGTCCCGTCTGACAAGGACATTAACAGACTCTTCTCCACCTGTCAAGAGTTGTCGTTACACCAGCCTGTCCTTTCTGTCTTCCGGGGAAGTAGCAGCCCATACAGCCAAGGATACCTTCCTTAAGACAATACTCTCCTGGGTACGTTACGGTTGGCCTGCAACTGTCACACAGGATTATGAGCCTTACTTCCGTAGGCGTCTGGAATTAACTGTGTCTGGCAACTGTGTTTTATGGGGAGACCGAGTGATCGTTCCACAGACCCTCCGGAGACACATTCTGGAATTGCTACATACTGGTCATCCCGGGGGCACACGTATGAAACAAAAGGCCCGAGGCTATGTGTGGTGGCCGAACCTCGACTCCGATATCACGACATATGTGAATGCGTGTGCTGGATGTGCACAAACTGCGAGAGACCCTCCTCGAGGGTGCGTCCAGCCCTGGACTTGGCCCACGGTTCCCTGGTTTCGCCTACACTTGGACTTTGCAGGCCCGATCAGAGGACACACCTTTTTGATCATTATTGATGCCCATTCAAAGTGGCCTGAGGTCGTTCCTGTTACTCAGCCAACGACTAAGGCGACGATTTCCATACTGTTACATCTCGCTGCTACGTTTGGATACCCCAGAGAAATTGTCACAGACAACGGTGCACAATTCACAAGCCAGGAGTTTCAGGGTTTCCTGACTGCCCACAACATCAAACACAAGTTGACCGCACCTTACCACCCGGCTACAAATGGTCAAGCAGAAAGGTTTGTACAGACCTTCAAACGCTATTTCAAAGCTACTGTGGCTACAAGTAAACAACAGTCCCTGTCACCCCAGCAGCTGGACTCCTTCCTTTCTGCTTACAGAACCACACCACATGCAACCACTGGGAAAACTCCAGCTGAACTTCTTTTGGGTCGGCAGCCATGGACTGTTTTGGATATGCTCCGCCCTCAAACGGTCCAGGAACATGTACGGCAGTCCCAAGACAAGAGGGTCGAACACGACGAGATTCCCCGGTTTACAGCCCAGCAAAAGGTATGGGCCCGATCTTATGGCGCTTCCAACACTCGTTGGCTTCCTGCTATCGTCGCAGAGACTTTGGGACCCAAAATGTATAGGGTCTGCCTGGAAGATGGTTCCATTTGCAGAAGGCATGCGGACCAATTGCGTCCTCGTTCTCAGCTGCCCGAATCCCTGACATCGGCTGCACCTCCAGTGTCTCAAGGATCTGCTCCTACCGGATCAGGAGGCATTGAGACTGATGCTTGGGGAGACTCTGAACTTTTGAACTCAGCTCCAACAGAGCCCTCCAGCCCTGGACCAGAGGTCTGCTCACCCTCTGAGCTAGGGAATCCCCTCTTGGCCCCGCCGGTGTCCATTCCGGCCAGCCCTGCTTCCTCCAGCCCCGAGTCGCTGGGTGCCCGTCCTCAACGACACTGTCGCCCTCCTGACCGGTTTCAAATGCAAGACCGGTTACGAGACTTTCGACGGGCCCGCCGAAAGTGATCCGCTGCCATTTTCTCCCCGGAGCTTCCCTGGAAGTTGTTCTCACATCCGGACATGGAAGAAACCATGTAAATCTCCTGAGTTGGAGGACTGTATTGGACAATTATGAGTACTGTTTTATGCCTGTTCTTGTTTTGTTGTTTTTTGGTTTTTTTTTTAGGTATGGATGGAAGGTGTTATACCTGAAGGGTTTCACATGTACTGTCACTTTAAGGCTGGCTCCACCCAGGAGTGATGACAAGGGTCAAGGGGCAGAGTGGCCATCTTTAGACACATGCAGAGATGTATTGATATGCAGAGCTGTCCTGTAATGCTGTACAGTGAGTCCTGAATAAACAACCGTTGTTCCAGACCAGAGTCCTGTGTCTCTCACAACACGGAGAATATAACAGTAGACCCAATAATCTAATCAGCAGCTCCTGCGGGGGTGGTGCTACACGTGGGGGCTCGTCCGGGATATCTACGGTCCTGCAACAGTTCCCTCTCAGTGACAAAATCGCTGTTCGCACAGAAATGGACCCTGCCGCTGCAGCCCGGTGGTGCAGAGAAGAAAATGTCCTTATCGGCCATGGTCTGGTGATTGGAATCAAGGGAGAGAACTGGACAGAGGAACAACTACTCTCAGTTCTGAGAACATATTCCAAGGACAGGAAACTTTGGGTGATGGACATGAGGACAGATACCACCAATCAACACACCTACGCATTGTGTGAATGGAAGAAGGGGGTCCCAGATCACTTCAAGGGCACCAGCATAAAAACTATAGATCAAGTAGAGTTATTCCTGATACATCCAGAAGGTGAAGAGGAAGACCCTATACCCACTACTACAGGGGGACTGAGCACAGAAGAAAGTGCCAAAAAGGAGGGATTCAGTGCACCACCTTTGACTACCCTTAGCTCAGAACTATGCGCTGTCCTGGGGGAAATAGTAGCCAAATGTAACAAGGATCCTCCAAACTATCTGATGGCTGGATACAGGAAGCTCAGGACTTTTTCTGGGAAGCAACCTGTACCCTCAGTGGAAGATGGATTCGAGGAGTGGCTAGATAACGCTACTCAGGCCTTGGAGGAGTGGGAGATACCAGAACAGCATAAGAAGCAGCGAATCACAGAGAGTTTGAAGGGGCCTGCATTGGAGGCCGTACGCAACCTCAAGCTAAGCAAGAAGGATTGTACTGCACAAGACTATCTGGATATTCTACAAGATGTGTTTGGCCGGACAGAAAAGGTTACTGAACTTCTTTACCAACTGGAGCACTGTTACCAGAAGGAAGGAGAAAAACTGTCTGAATTCATCGGGCGTCTGGATAGGATCATACATCAGATTCTGTTAAAAAAAGGGTTGGATCCCCCGGAAGGTGGATGAGACTCGAGCACAACAGGTGCTGAGGGGAGCTCAACCTCTAGACCCTATTGCTATACTGTTGCGAACTCGCCAGGACGGTGGCATCCTGGAGTACCCTGATCTGATCAGGATGGTCCGGGAAGAAGAGGTCATGTTGGATAACAAAAGGAAGAGCCAAGAACGGGAAACAACCGCCCGAGTTAGAGTGATAAGTGCGGAAGAAGGCGACTCACAAGTTGAGCTCTTAAAGACTCAGGTGTCACAGCTAATAGAAATGGTATCCATCCTGAACAGTCAGGCATCTGCTCTATCTAATAGAAACACAGAAGAGAAGCCTGCTAAACACCCTAGTTCCAGTGTTGAACCAGAACAGAAACCTAGGAGGCCGATAACCTGTTTCAATTGTGGAGGGGTAGGGCATGTCAGAGGAGTATGTCCCAGTCCAGAGGAGGCTGCCTTCAAACACCGCAAGCCGGCGGAAAACTTCAGAGGGCTCCGGTGAAGGAGTCAACCGGGCGCCCAACAGTTTTAATGGACTCCAAGAGATCCCTTAAATTTAAGAGCCACAGTCAGGGAGTAAGGCCCTCTTTAAATGCCTCTCATTCCACGACTTGGGCCGATAAGAGGCGGGAAATCAATGCACACCAGGCCCAGGAGGAGATGAGGCCCGGTAGAAACTCAAAAAGGAAAGGAGTACGGGTGCAGGTAGCTGAGCCCGGCAGAAGGGCTACTCCAAAAGAATTTCCTGTCAAGCTAGTGGGGCCTTCCCCTGTAGTCTCAATCCAAGTGGAAGGAATTTATACAAAGGCTTTACTGGACACAGGAGCCCAGGTGACTCTCCTGTATAGGGATTTCTACGATAGACACCTCAAACATCTGCCCCTGCAGAGGCTGGAAGACCTGGAGATATGGGGTATTGGAACACAAAGTTTTCCCTATGACGGGTATTTGCCAATCAAATTAACTTTTGACCCCTCCTTGGCCGGCAAAGCTGAAACCTTCGATACTTTAGCAGTGGTATGCCCTCGCCCACCAGGGGCCAATAAGAGTTCCCTCATTATAGGGACCAACACTGACCTAGTCAGGCGATTGCTGACACAACTAGTCCAGGGACAGGATGCCCCAACTCTGAAAGTTCATCCCATGTTAAGGCAGGCCTATCAACGTCTAGGTCTGGAACAGAAGGCCCCTGCCGAAGGAGTTGGAAAGATCTGGAAGCTGGATAAAACAGAGAAGGTGTTGCAGCCGGGAGAGGTGACCTGCTTGAGGGCTTCTGTCAAGCTCACTTGGAAGCAGCCAGGCCCTTTCATGGTTCTTGAATCAGGCCCATCGGAGGCACAGAAAGGGATAGAAGTGATCCCCGAAGTGATCCCATTGAAGGCATTACAGAAAAGTCATGGGAAGGTTTTGGTGAGTGTCAGAAATACTGCTACTACTCCGGTGAAGGTGCCGGCCAGGGTGCTGTTGGGCCAGGTGAACCCGGCCACCCCAGTTGCCCCATCAGATTTGAAGAGGGAAGACGGGGGCGAAATCACCATAGAGGAGCTCTGCTCTGGAAATACGGCCCTCCCACCGGAATGGAAGAAGAGAGCCAGGGCCCAACTGATTCGATGGAAAGAAATATTCTCTAGAGATGAATTCGATGTGGGGTGTGCAAAGAGTGCCACCCATAATATCCGTCTACATGAAGATAAACCCTTTCGGGAGAGAGTCCGACGGGTTCCCTTGGGTGACTTAGAAGATCTACGGGAGCAGTTGGGGGAACTCAAGAGAACAGGGATTATTCGAGAATCCAGGAGCCCGTACGCTTCTCCAATAGTGGTAGTCCGGAAGAAAACTGGGTCCCTGAGGCTCTGTATCGACTACCGAACACTGAACAGAAGGACTATTCCAGACCAGTATACCACCCCCCGGATTGAAGACGCTTTACAAAGTTTGTCAGGGGCCAAGTGGTTCAGTGTGATGGACTTGAAGAGCGGATACTACCAGATCCCCATGAACCCTGAGGATAGGGAGAAGACAGCCTTCATCACCCCCGTGGGGTTCTTTGAGTTTAACCGCATGCCTCAAGGGTTGTCAGGAGCCCCAGCCACCTTCCAAAGACTGATGGAGAGAACTGTTGGAGATATGAACCTGATAGAGGTACTGGTATACTTGGATGATATTATTGTGTTCGGCAGAACCCTAGAAGAGCATGAAGAGAGGTTGGAAAAGGTCCTAAAGAGGTTATATGAAGAAGGCCTGAAACTTTCTCCGGAGAAGTGCCAGTTTTACCAGTCCTCGGTCCATTACCTGGGTCACATTGTGTCTGCAGAAGGAGTGTCCACCGACCCAGAGAAGCTGGATGCTGTTACTTCCTGGCCGAGGCCCACAAATGTGACTGAGCTCCGATCATTCCTGGGTTTCTGCTCCTATTACAGGAGATTTGTGGAAGGGTTTGCCAAAATTGCCCGACCCCTCAATGAATTACTCAGAACCGAAGGGGAAGATGATGTTCCAGAACTAGTCAAACCAGTGAAACCCGCCATGGGGCCTAGAAAGCCCAAGGAATCTATTCAGGATCAGTGGACCTCGAAATGTGAGGAAGCCTTCATTCAGTTGAAGAAGAGCCTGACCACTGCCCCTGTGTTGGCCTACGCAGACCCCTCAAAACCCTACGAACTACATGTCGATGCCAGCAGAGATGGGCTAGGTGGGGTGTTGTACCAGGAGCATGACGGTCACCTGCGGCCCGTTGCTTATGTGAGCAGAAGTCTGATACCTTCCGAGAGGAATTACCCCACACACAAGCTGGAATTCCTGGCCTTGAAGTGGGCTGTAGTAGACAAACTGAAAGATTACTTATATGGAGCAGAATTCATAGTCAAAACGGATAATAATCCACTTACCTACCTGCTGACCACTGCCAAACTGGACGCTACAGGACATAGGTGGTTAGCCGCTCTCTCTAGCTTTATGTTCAGTTTAAAATACCGACCAGGTGTTGGGAATAGGGATGCAGACGCCCTCTCCAGAAGGTCTCATGCCCCCAACGATCCTACTGAAGAATGGGCTCACTTGACCTCAGAGGGAGTGCGCGCCCTATGTCAGGGAACGGAATTTCGATCCAGTGGAGGAGCAAGAGCCGAAGAGATTGGGGTCTCAGCTGCTGGAGTACCCAGGTGTTATTGCAGGGTGACCCAGGTTGAAGAAGGTTTGCCTAGGCTATCGAAAGGGGACTTGAGGAAGGAGCAGTTAAAAGACCCTTTGGGGAAACTTTTGCTGAAGGCCATAGAGACTCAGCGCCCTGAGCTGCTTCTAACAGACTCCCCTCAGGAAGCCCGATTGTTGCATAAAGAATGGGACCGGCTACAGATACGCCAAGGGGTGGTCTACCAAAGGGGCCCCTCTGATGATCTGGAAGAGAAGTGGCAACTGTTCCTACCAGCTAAATTCAGGGAAGGAGTCTTGGCTGCTCTCCATGACAATCATGGTCATCTGGGGCCTGAAAGGACTTTCCAACTTGTGAGAGACAGGTTTTACTGGCCCTGTATGCGGGGTGAAGTTGAAGGATACTGTCGTTCTTGTGCTCGCTGCATCCAGAGGAAAACTTTGCCACGTCAAGCAGCCCCAATGGGCCATCTGCAAAGTCAGGGGCCTATGGAACTGGTGTGCATTGATTTCCTTTGCCTGGAGCCTGACTTGAGTGGTCAAGGGAATGTCCTTGTGGTAACAGATCATTTCACCAGATACGCCCAGGCGTTTCCAACAAAAGACCAGAAAGCCACAACAGTGGCCAAAGTATTAGTGGAAAAGTTCTTTGTGCACTATGGTTTACCGCAACGCCTCCATTCAGATCAGGGAAGAGACTTTGAAAGCCGGCTGATTAAGAAGTTGCTAGACTTGTTAGGCATCCAAAAGACTAGGACTACTCCCTACCACCCACAAGGGGATGCTCAGCCTGAACGGTTTAACCGGACTCTTTTGAACATGTTGGGGACCCTGAGCTCAGAAAAGAAACAGCACTGGAGTAAACATGTAGCTGCCATCGTACATGCCTACAATAGTACTGTCAGTGATGTTACAGGATACTCCCCATACCGATTAATGTTCGGGCGGGAGGCTCGGCTGCCAGTGGACTTGGCTTTCGGCATATCACCTGATCACACCTCAGCAGCATCTCACAAGGGGTATGTGGACCGGTTGAGGAAGAGCCTAAAAACGGCCTACGAAAAAGCCCAAGTCTCATCTGATCAACGGGGGCTGAGAAATAAAAGAAACTTTGACCTGAAAGTTAGGATCCAGGATTTGCAGCCAGGGGATAAAGTGTTGTTGAGGAACTTGGGTATCCCTGGGAAACACAAGTTGGCTGACCGTTGGAAATCCCAGCCCTATGTCATCTGTAAGCAGCTGCCAAACCTTCCTGTGTATCAGATTAGGCCGGAAGGGAGAGTGGGCCCACTGAAGACTTGGCATAGGAACCACCTATTACCTCTCTCAGAAGCAGTTCGCCTACCTCCTGACCCAGTCTCACATGAAGTCCCTTCAACGTCTCAAGGGCACAGGCCAGTTACCAGATCTCAAACAGCATTTCCAGATGTGAGGGATGGAGATTCTCCAATTGAAGATCTGGAAGATGAAGAGGAGGTACCTGATTGGATGTGGTCATCTCAGTTACCAGAACCCACGACTGAGTACCTGTCTTCATCCGAACTGGTTGAAAGAGGAACCCTTCGGGCAGAAGCTCCTGAATTTGTGCCTTTCCACATGCTTACAGAAGAAGTAGCTGATGGTGAAGATCCTGAGGAGGAGGTTGCACCTTTCTCTGTAGAAGAATTAACTGCTTCTGAAACCCCAGAGTCCAATGCGTTGGGACTAGAGGAGGAAGCTCTTGAAGAATCCCCAAGAGCGGCTGGTTCCAGCACTTCTAAGATTGTGACTCCCAAAGAACAGAGGGAAAGAAGAGTCATTCACCCACCCAAAAGACTAACTTACGACCAATTGGGGAAATGCTCGGAAGAAGCTGTCCTTACTTCTAAGAGAACTCTTGATCAGCCTAGTTCTTCCACTGCAGATTTAGTGGAGGACAACCCTAGCTCACCCCCAGGCACATCTGTACAAGCCACTCAAGTGTCGGGGGTTTGTGAACAGAACCACCTTCTCTCCCCCAACAATTGGTGGGAGGTTCCGCTGTCGGCCCTGTGTTTTAATGTGCAGTTGTTGGGTTTGAACTCTGCTTCTGATAAGGGACATGGTTTACCGTTGTGCATGAGTTAATTGTTTTTTTTCCAACGTATGTGACAGGATACATGCTGTCGTTATCTTTGGGGACCAAAGTTTCTAAAGTGGGGGGAGTGTGTAGCGGGCATCCTCCCATTTACAATTGTTCATTAGTAGACTGTATAACATTTTGAAGGAACTCGGCTCCATCTAGTGGCCAAACTGCCACACTGCAGCTTGGTGGTTTTCATCAGAAGTTTCTAGTGGCCAAACTGCCACACTGCAGCTTGGTGATGTTCATCAGATACTACGATACCCACAATTCAGTGGGAACACCAGGGTGCATTGCTTCACCGCACAGCCTTTTGGGGGAAGCTTTATAAAGGAAGGGAGGAGCCAGGCTCTCTCTCTTGTCTCCTGACACAACAGCTAGAAGGAAGCAAGTGCTGTGGGCTGATGCTGCGGACTAGGCCTGAAGCCTGAGCCTGAAGTGACGGAGTGGAAGCATTTCATCTGCAGTAAAGGAGCCTTCCCAGAGAACCCATTGATGCTCTGCAGAGACTGGTGTTGCCCACATCTAACCACAAGCGCGGCTGGTGACAGAAATCGGAGGTGGAGAGCTCGGGAAGAAAGAGGCCGTTTGGTGAGCAGGGCACATGCCCAAATCTGTTTCTCGCTTGGAAGAAAGTAACTTTAGCCGGTGCTAACTACACTTCAGATAGTACGCAGTACACTCAGCGGCCTAGTGCACCTTCCAGGAGACTAAGCATTTAAACACAAGTACATAAGGTGTCAGGGGCCTATATATGCACCACTAAGAAGATTAATACGCCCAATTACGCAGTAACATTGCGGGTGATTGTAACCTTTTTTTTTCTCACCCCTTTTGACTATATATCCTTACTTTTGGATTACAAATAGCTTGTGCACCAACGATTGCTAGCGAAGATTCCAAACCAAAAGGAAGGAACTGTGTATGGGATTCAAATAGGTTCTGCCTACCTGATACAAGAGACTAGACGTGTGTAAAGTATAGCCTGCATTGGGTAAAAGAAAGCCTATGAGTTATCTTTTAGTTGCATAAGTATACAAAAATAGCTATCTTAATCATATTGTTTATTATTGTGTCAATAACTTTATCTTTCTTAGTTGACTCTTGTGATGTCTTTTGGAGTCAACTTGTACTTTAACTCTCAGTAAAGCTACTTTGGTTAAGCAAAAGTCTGTGTGTTGCACCTTGTGTCACCCAGAGGGACTGCGGCTGGAGAAAGGTAACAAGTTATTATTACTTATTGGGGTGATATATCCTGAACTGTGTTCTCCTGTAGCCATTTGGTATTATAGTCCCATTTCGTGTCAGTTGTGCCTAGGGAGGGTTCGAGCCAATTTCAGGGGTTGGAAGGCAGGACGTAGACCCAATAATCTAATCAGCAGCTCCTGCGGGGGTGGTGCTACACATGTCCACACCCATCCCACCTGCAAACTATCAGGAATAGAAGGGTTAAACAAAACACTAGTGAGCGGTGGGCATGGCGAAGAGAGAGAGCACTTACGATAACACCTAAGCCATACATCTAGGGAACAAAGCATGGGGGCAAGACACATACCCCTCAAAATTCTATGGAGATTAGCTGACCACAATAGAGAACAAGGGTGGACCGGGAAAATCACACCCCGCTCAATCTCCGACCACCGGTTGGGGGCCACCAGAGAAGACCAGGAGGCTGCCACCCGGAGGTGGGATGCAAAATAATATTTAACTATGTCTGGCGCCCCCAGCGGAGCCATCTTTGCTTACACCGCTGCTATCCGATCCGATCCTGTCCATGAAATCCAGACAGATGGAAACCCTATTTTCCGTCCGTCTGGAGGATCGGAGCGGATAAGATCAGATGAAAAAGAACAGGCGGTCCGTTTTCATCCGATCTCCTATAGAGGAGAGCGGGGATCTGACAGCTCCATCTCTACAAAGTAAACGGAGACAGAGCTGTCATCCGCCTGCTCAGCGGGGATCGGCGGATCGATTCCCGCTGAGAAAAACAGAGTCCGTCAGGCACACCGCCTGTGTGAAAGGGGCCAAAAGCGTTTTTAGTCAGAGGTCAATGCCTGCCTCCAAACACCTGCAAAAAACACCTGAAAAATGCCCGAAAAAACATCTGAAAAGCGCCTAAAAAACGCCCCAAAAAAATGCCCAAAAAACCCCCGAAATCGATATGCTTAGGTGTGAATGGAGCCTTAACCAGCCCCGGAAGGTTTTAACCCCCTCATGGCCATTTTTTGTGATTCGGCACTGCTTTATTTTAACTGACAATTGCGCGTATGTGCGACGCTATACCCAAATAAAACGTATGTCCTATTTTTCCCACAAACAGGGCTTTCTTTTGGTGGTATTTGATCACGTCTGCGGTTTTTATTTTTTGCGCTATAAACAAAAAAAAGACCTACAGTTTTGAAAAAAAAAAAAGCAAGATTTTTTACTTTCTGCTATAAAACATATCCAATAAAAAAAAAAAGTACAAAATCTAATTTATTCATCAATTTAGGCCAATATAAATTTTGCTACATATTTTTGGTAAAAAAAAATCCCAATAAGTGTTTATTAATTGGTGTGCACATCAGGGGCGATCGAAGGGTTAAGTGTGCTCCTATGGAGTGCTTTCTAACTGTGTGGGGGAAGGACTAACTGGAGGAAAACAGAGATCCGTGCTTTTGCTTAGCAGAAACACAAGACCTCCATCTTCAATTGTAACAGTACCAACGGTGCTGCCTCTCCTCCGAATGATCGGTTGGTCCCGGCGGACGTTGTGGCTGCCGGACCCACTGATTGGCTCCCACTGTGTCCAATCACAGCAGCAGTGGGTCCCCAGCAGCATGTGCGCCCCAGACCCAGCGCACGAGCCGACGTACAGGTACGTCAGTTCGTGCAGGAGGGCCGCCATGCCGCAGTATATCTGCGTGGGTCGGTCCTCAAGTGGTTCATATTATTATAGATCCTGAACAATGGAACCAACTCTTATACACCACCAAATGCAGCCCTCAGAATGCCCTAGCCATAAAAACCAACTATAAAGACTTCTACTGTTGGCACCTACTACCAGCCCACTTGGCACATTTTACCCCAGGTTACACAGGATGCTGTTTTCGCAGCTGCCCAGTCCCAGCAACTTAAAGTGTTACTAAAACCAGGACCCTGCATTCACTATATCTGGTCTCCCACAGTACACAGAACATGGAAATGCAGTAGTTTTAGTAAATATAAACTGCTAAATACCGTTTCTCATCAGCAGTTAGAGCAGGGGCAGCCCGTCCATTGAGGGCGCAGGGGCGCCGCCCCCCCTATCCAAGCGTCCGGTCCCCTAATCTACATGCAGGGCACCGGACGCATGGATTCCAATGGGGCATTTTTTTTTTTTAAGCACGTGATTAGAGCCAGAGGCTCGAATAGGCTTCAGAAAAGGGTGGGCTCGGGGCGCAGAGCACTGCACCCGGAGCCCATCCAGTTGTGTGACAATAGCGAATGAATATTCGCTATTATCACACTGACTCTCCTCCCAGCCAATCAGGCCAAGAGGGTTGTGAGACCCCTTTCCTGATTGGCTGAAAAGAGAAATAGACGGACGCTATATACGAGTGAAGCAGGGGCGGTTTGGGGGTGCCGGATCTGATGAAATATTACTATGCAGCGCAGTTGGCTCAAATAGTGAAATTCCACACGCTCCACTCCCCTACTGCATGGATGCAGCTGGAAGCCAGCTCTGTCTCTGATAAGACGATCTCCCATATCCTATGGGTGTCGCCCAAGGAGCGTCCCCCTATTCTGTGTCTGGCCCTGTCACACTCCCTGGCCATCTGGGATCGGCTATCCAAATCCCAGTATGTCATTTCATGCAATAGACACTGGGAGGCGCGTGCGATCGCATGCTGATTGGACACAGTGGGTGCCAATCAGCAGGTTGGGCAGACCTAAAGTCTGCTGGGCACTGGCGATCTTACCCGGGAGAGGCAGAGCGGCGATCTGCCTATGTAAACATGTTTGCGCATATATGCATTTGGGCAATTTCGTGCGCTATAAACAAAAAAAGAGCGACAATTCTGAAAAAAACTATATTTTTTACTTTCTGCTATATAATATTCCCAAGAAAAAAAAAATTAATAAAAATAAAAAAATGTCATCATTTTAGATCAATTTGTATTCTGCTACATATTTTTGGTAAAAAATCCCAATAAGTGTATATTGATTTTTTCAAAAGTTATCGCGTCTACAAACTAGGGGAAAGATTTATGTCATTTTTATTTATTTTTACTAGTAATGGCGGCGATCAGCAATTTTTAGCGGGACTGCGACATTGCGGCGGACGGATCGGACCCCTAACTGCCATTTCTCACACTTTTGGGGGGACCAATGACATTACTACAGTAATTGGGGCTAAAAATATGCACTGTTACTGTACTAATGACACTGGCAGGGAAGGGGTTAACACCAGGGGCGATCAAAGGGTTAAATGTGTCCCTAGAGGGTGCTTTGT
Organism: Pelophylax lessonae; assembly: GCF_965119305.1. Lineage (NCBI taxonomy): Eukaryota > Metazoa > Chordata > Amphibia > Anura > Ranidae > Pelophylax > Pelophylax lessonae. Next base: position 73,962,644 of record NC_138773.1, on the reverse strand, counting down.
AACTGTGTGGGGGATGGGCTTATGGAATGAACACAGGGACCTGTGTTTCTAAATAGGAGGAACACAGGATCCCTGTGTTCATTGCTGACAGAACAACAGTCTGCCGTGTTTACAACAGCAGACCGCCATTCTGTCTCCACAGGGAGCGATCGCGGGTGCCCGGCGGCAATCACAGCCACCGGCCCCGTGGATCAGCTTCCCTGCTGGCGAATGAGCGCGAATGAGCAGCACGCATGCGCCCCAAGGTACGATTCATGGGAACCTGCCGACCTGCCACCGTATATCTGCGGTGGCTGGTTGGCAAGTGGTTAAAAAAGATTTCTTAAAGCGGAGTTCCGGCCACAAAAAAATAATTTCAATGAACATACCCCCGGGACCGTCAGGGCTAGTACATTCCACAATGGCTAGCCTCTGATCTGTCCCGGTTCGCACTTACATGCAAGAAGAAATACTCACTTTTAAAATTCCTTCTCCAGCGTTGCCATCTCTGTTGTGGGCAGCTGAAGCCAGCGCGATCCTCTTCTGCGTCCTCTTCCGTGTCTTCTTCTCCCAGAATGCGCCTGCACGGGCCCCTCTCGTCACTTCCGGTGCGGCGCCGCATTCCTCCACAGCTTCTGGGCATGCCCAGAAGCTGTTTAGCAGCGTCGCACCAGAAGTGACGAGCGGGGCCGGTGCAGGCGCATTGATTCCTGGGAGCGATGACGTTCAGCTCCCAGGAATCATTGCAAACTGGAAGTGATGGCGCAGGCCGCGGCCGCCGAGGGAGGAAGTGGAAGAAAGGTGAGTATTTCTTTCTACAATAACAAGGTAAGTAAAAAAAAAATAAAAAATCCTAACTATCCATTTCCTTTTCAGGTGAAGAAAAGCAAGCGGATGGCCACAAAATTGATTATGTCGATTTTGTGGCCGGAACTCCGCTTTAAGATGTTTAAGGTGTATAAGTTGGCCAAAGATGGCTCGTATGTGTAAACTGGAGCCACGGGTGGCCCTATCAGCACCACCTGGCTTGACAAAAGCCGAACGCGCAGATCAGCTTCCCCTGTGGCGAATGGATGCCCCCACTCGCGGTCCCGTGTAGCGACATACAGGTACGTCGTTTCGAGGGAACGAGCGGACCTGCAGCAGTATATGTACAGCGGCTGGTCCGCAAGTGGTTAATCTCTATAGAGAGGCTGACAGCTGCTGCATTTGAACAGCGCACTGAGTACTACTAACGAATGCCTAGAACACAGACTTCTTGCATTCCGGGCATTTGTCCCTGGGCACATACTGCCCCAAACATTAGTAGCACTTGGTGGACCATCCAGCCACAGGAGCTTTCAGCCTCTCACAGAGTTTAACAGGCTGCAGGCAGTGGGGATGGACGGTGCTCCTGTTCCCTCCACCTGCACCAGAACTGCGGAGCCTCATGCAGCGGGCTGCGGGGCTAAACACCTAGTGGGCATGGGAACTTAGACTTCTGTGGTTCCTGAACCTTTCTGATTCTGAATAGTCTTACAAAAAGCACATCTGCATAGGGTTTGAGCATCCTCTCATGAGATTTGATATCCTTAGCTTTCCCAAGATCCTAGGATGAGAGCCACCAGTGCCTACAGGAAGCAGACAGAAGTCAGGACATAAGTCTGGGAGTTTTTTATATTTTTCTCCACTATTTTAATTTTTTAGTGCTTTCAGTTAGTATTTTTTTTAAAAAGAGGGGGCGGCAGGGGGGAGCAGTATTCCGTTTAGACAGATCTAATTTACAGGAAGTGCCATGGGCACTTTATAGAGAGGATAATTGGTTCATTCTCTGCCTATAAGTGCTCCAAAAGACTCTGTGGTTTAGCAAGCAAAAGACGTTTGTGTTTTGTGAGCCGTTCTCCATTTGCATAATGGAAAAAGACAAATCGTTATCACAATTAAGAGTCAGAAGCAATTGCTGGTTCTTTTATAAGAGGTGTTTGTTTTGAAAGTTCTTGTAGATTACTTTTCCCGGAAATACCGCACAAAATCTTCAATAGAGGTACATCAACATAAATATCGCTTTAACCACTTAAGGACCAGGCCTATTTCTGACACTTGTTTACAAGTTAAAATCAGTATTTTTTGCAAAAAAATTACTTAGAACCCCCAAACATTATTGTAGAGCAGTGATGGTAAACCTTGGCACTCCAGATGTTTTGGAACTACATCCCATGATACTCAACTACATTGCAGAGTGCATTAGCATCATGGGAAATGTGGTTCCAAAACATCTGGAGCCCCAAGGTTCACCATTTCTGCCTCAGAGAATTAAATGGTGATCGTTGCAATACTTTATGTCACACCCTATTTGGGAGCGGTCTTACAAACCCAATTGTTTTGGAAAAAAATTGGATATTTTTCTTGCCATAAAATCCTTTTCTCTGTTCATTGATGGACACAGCTCCAGAATCTTCCTAACCATTGGGTTATGCTGCCCCCTACAGGAGTAGGACACTAGGCAGGAAAAAGCTTTACCACGCCTATGGGGCAGTCCCAGGGGATATACTCCTACACTCTGCTATAGGCATTCAGTTTTGTTGCAAGCAGTGTCAGAAGAAAAATAACCCAAATCAATAGAGTGGTGGGTGCTGTATCTGTCAATGAACATCAGAGAAAAGAATTTTACGGTAAGGCAAAAATCCAATTTTCTTATTCGTTCTTTGACGGACACAGCTCCAGAATCCTCTTAACCATTGGGACATCCCAAAGCAGTGTTAAACATGAGTGGTAGAAAAAACACAGCAGAAAAAAATTCCCAAAAGGCTAAACCTAGCCAATCAGGTAACATTGAGCTCATGATCAAACTATGGGACTGCGTGTATTTTGGAGTGACAGGGGGTGTGCAATAAATCTACTAATCATACAGTACTGCACTATCCGGGTCTTTATTCCTTTTTACCCTATGGCCGGAGGTGACCCGAATCATTAGGACCACAGTACCATCTGAATCCTCTGGGATCGTACCCCCTGGAGGGGGCTGGTAGTGGAAGTGGTCTTCAGCAGAGGTGATCCTTATCTCGGCAGGAGGGACGCACCCATATCTGGAGATTGTCTCCTAAAGCACGGTTGGTCTTAATGCCGTATGGCATATAGGACCCACGTTTTCTGGTGAGTTTGCAATTTACTTACTTCTCACGGTGAAGGGCCACTTTGGAGGAAGAAAAGGAGCAGAGCACTGGCACTTTATATATTTATTTATTTATTTATATTTACTTCACAACAAAATTTTGGACTGCCTTATTTTTGAAATCACATTTCTTTTGAAGTCAACACTGTATGGACTTTCTTTATATGATTTTATAGATTACGTGTAGATTGATTGATTATATATATTTATTATTTATTGTCCATTCTCACTATATATAAATAATTTTATTAATTTGGTCAGCAAGCGCTATAGGTGATCAGTTTGATCATTTTTTCTCACTTTGGCACAAGCACTTTCTATAGCTGCTGCTATTTATTTATGGTATTTATTCAATAGAAGGTGACACACATTTAATTTAATCTATTTCTAAAGTTTATAATTATTCACAAATTTATTACGTATTTATTTGTATCACGATATTATTAGGGACACATTTCTATCACAATACCCACAGGCGCAGGAAATATACTTGTATATTTATTTCCAACCTTGAGCTCATCCAGGAACAACTGGAGCTCACCTGAAAACAATACAACCCCAAAGAGAACCAGGTCCTCTCAAACAGCGGTTTGCAAAACCTTGCAGGCAAAAGCAGAATTCGCAGATGCCCCCCTAGGATTTTTAGACTTAGGGCACAGGGAAGGCAACACGATGTCCTTATTCACAGGGAAACCAGAAACAACCTTAGGAAGGAAAGACTGACAAGGGGCGAAGCACCACTTTATCTTTGTGAGCCACCAGGTAAGGTGAATGACAAGGCAACGCCGCCAGCTCCAACACCATGCGTGTAGAAGTAATAGCCACCAAGAGGACTACCTTCTGGGACAATGTAAGCAGAGGAAGCTCACAAATATTTTTGAAAGGAGGTTACTGGAGAACCGACAGCACCAAATTGAGATCCCACGGAGGCAACGGAGACTGAACTGGAGGAGCCAAGTGGCAAACCCCCGGAATAAAGGTGCAAACCAAAGAATGGGTAGCCAAAGGATGGTAAAAGAAGACAGCCAAGGCTGAAAACCTGGCCCTTGACAGTACCCAAGGCCAGGCGCTGCTCAACACCTCGTTGGAGGAATGCCAAAATCCAAATCACTGAAAGGGAACAGGGATGACCCCCCAAGAGACTCACACCATGCAATGTACATCTTCCAGGCGCAATGGTAAATCTTCCTAGAGGTAGATTTTCTAGCCTTTAACAGTGTGGGAATCACGGTTCAGACAACCCCCTATCCTTTAGCCTCTGCTTTTCAACAGCCAAGCCGTTGAGCCAGTGACTGTAAAGCAGGATGGAAGATTGGCCCTTGGGCCAAAAGATCTTCTCTGAGAGAAAGTCTCCAAGGGGCATCGGTGCCTGGCCGTACCAGACCAGTCTGGAGCCACTAGGATGACTGGATCCCTTCTGCCTTGATCCTTTGCAAAAGACTAGGCAGAAGTTTTAGCACAGGGGAAAGGCATATATAAGATGATACTGGCCCCAAGGAGCCCCCAGTGCATCCGTGGCATCGGCCAGAAGATCCCAAGACTTTGCCACAACTCTATGTACCTTCCTGTTGAGATGAGAGGCCAACAGGTCCACCTCAGTAGTTCCCCACCAGAGACACAGCTAAAGCTTGGTCATTTACAAACGCTATGGCTATGGCATTGTCCCATTGAATCCTTACCAGGCACCCTTAAAGGCGATTTGTTCAATGAGCCAGACAAATCTTATCGCCCGAAGTTCCAGTATATTGATCGGTAGTCTTGACTCCTCTAGAGTCCAGACCCCTTGAGCACATCTGTGCCCAAAAGGCCTCCCCACCCAGACAGGCTGGCAACTGTGGAGACCACCGTCCAGTACAGGGGAAGGAAGGATTTGCCCTGTTGAAGTGCCAGAGAGCGAAGCCACCATATCAAGGACCCTCTCGTATTACGGCTCAACAGGATCAGATTGTCTAGTGACTGTGGATTCTTGTCCCACTTGGCAAGAATCTCTCTTTGCAGAGGTCTTGAGTGGGACTGTGCAAACGGAACCGCCTCGAAGGTAGACACCATCAGGCACAGCACCCGTATGCAAGTCCTTGAAAGATGACCGACTGCTGGACAACAGGAGCCAAATCGCATCCTGCAGCTTTTGGAGTTTTTTCCCCTGGAAGAAACACCCTGGCTGAACCTGAGTCCAGAGTCAGACCCAGATAGTCCAACTTGGTGGATGGAACCAGAGCAGATTTTTAGAAGATTAATTTCCAACCGAACCGGTCCGTACAGTAATTTCCAGGTTGTCCTTTAGAGCAGTCAGAGACTCTGCTCGCAAAAGAAGAGTGTCCAGGTACCCAGTACTGCAATCCCCCTGCCGCTACAATGCCAACAACGGGGCCAACACTTTTGTGAATACCCGAGGAGCTGAGGCGACCAAGAGGTAATGCCACGAATTGATAATGCTCCTCGCCCACGGCAAAATTAAGGAAACGCTGATGACCGACATATATTGGAATATGAAGGTAAGCGTCCTTTGATGTGGGGATGCTACTTTTTTTTTTTAACAGGGACTCTTCTAAGGTATCCTGTCTAGCGAAAAGCTTATGTCAAAGGGGTCTTTAAAAGCAGGAGACTCCTCCACTGGATTAGAGTGGATTTATTCAGCCTGGAACCTGAAAATCCACCACAGGTTAGACTGAGGATAAGACCGAAACTCGATCTTGTAGCGGGACCAAACCATAGGGCGTGACTTGCGAATGCGTCCGCTTTTGAACGCGAGCTCAGAGGGACGGAGCACTTTAAATTTTTATTTTTTTTTTGGTTTTATTTTACCTTTTCTTTTTTATTTTTACACTGTCCCATTAAAAAAAAAAAAAAAAATTTTGATCACTTTTATTCCTATTACAAGGAATGTAAACACCCCTTGTAATAGAAATAAGCATTTCACATCTACACATAAAAGCAAAAAAAAAAAAGTCATTTTTTTAACATGAATAAAAATGGGCCTTTTAAGGCCATTGGGAGGAAGCGACGTATGACGTCACTCCAGTCCTCCAGGGCCATAGAGTAGAGTGGGGGCCATCTTGCCCTCATTCGACTTCCAGTCTAGGACCTGAAAGGACCAGATCGTTTTCTCCGCTGCCAACGTGGAGAAATAGACCGGGAAGCGGCACCTCTCCCGCTGCCACCGCTGGGACCACTTTTATGTGAAAGAGGACTGCCCGCTCTGTAAGAAAATACCGAGGTTATGGCAGCACTGGTATTTAACGTCAAAGTAGCGACATGAAACTGTGGGGGCGGTCCGGCAGTGATTAAAAAACATTCTGGCCCTTAAAGTGATACGAAGGATACACGGTTTATTTACATTGTCCCTTCTATTTCTGTTTGTGGATGTTGGCACTGTAATTATTTTAGGGCCAGTTCACACCACATGCAGTCCAGCGCGTTTTTTTCTGCTTAAAAAATGCATAGAAAGTCAGTTATATGGTTTTCAATGGCATAGTTCACACCAGTGCTTGCAGTTCTAGTTCCAGAAAAAAAAGTAGAACATGTTGCATTTTTCCTTCACTGGACTGTACTGGAACGCTGTAAAACACTTCAAAAACACACTGGAATGCACATGTCCTAAAATATAGGAGGAAAAAATGCACTGGACTCCATCAAAAACAAACCAAAAACGCGTAAAAATCCCACTGGAACGTATCAAAAACGCGCATGCAAAAAAGCAACTGAAACGCATCCAGACTGCGTTTCTATGGTGCGAACTAAAAAGAAAAAAAAAAAAATCTAAGTACCTTTTTCCTAATCGATATACAGTTGTCGCATGATCCAGATGTTTCCCAGCATGTCTGCAGGGAAACATAAGCAGGAGGAGCTTTTAGTCCTCTGCTGCTGGCCACATGTTCAAAATGAAAAAACAGCCTTTGGAATACAGAGTGTAGCAATATTTCCAGGCATTGGGCCTGATATGGGTCCGCTATTGTTACCGGTAACACTTCCAACACATTTAAGTTGAAAACCCAAGTGTGAGAACTGAGACAATGACCATTCCGCCATTTTTGGTTTGTTTTGTTTATTTTGTGATGGGGATGGGAGAAGGGAATGAGTGGGATACTCCTCTAGCTCAATTAGGTTCAACTGGGACACTGTACAGAAAAATGCCTGTTAGCACTGTCTTGACGCCAGCTTAATGCCGGCCAGCGCTCCCTGGCGCTTGAAGATACTGTTCTGCTGAACTGTGCTAGAACTTCGACTTTAACATACACTGGTTAACTCAGAAGATTCAGGACTGTAGGAAATTTGACTCCTGACACTCTGTTTAGCTCAAAAGTCCGGTGAACAGCTCCCTCCAGCCCTTCACTGACTGAGGTAGCTCCTTGTAACTGCCTGTGCTGCTGCAACTCTTAACACTGTACACATTAACTCTTCAGGGCCCAACCACTGGCGCCTCCTTTACACTGCAGGGTCCTCTGACTAGGCACCCCCTCTGACACTTCAGGGCCCTCTGACTAGGCACCCCCTCTGACACTTCAGGTTCCTCTGACTAGGCACCCCCTTTACCGTTAGCTAGCTCCTGGATCCCTTGGACCTTCACTGGAGTGGTCCACTCACAGCTAGGCTAACCCCCAGGGGCAGTTCACAGTACTCACGAACTTGGAATGCTTTCCTGGAACTAGGCCCCTCTTGCTCCGATGGTCCTCAGCACACCAGTTCCTTTCTGCAGGTCAGCTCAGCTCTCTGCGCTGTCAGGCAAGCCGCCGGAGACACCAGATTCTTCTGACGGGAGGAGAGACAGCCGTACTCTCCCTCCTGGGACTCTGCTTCCCGCCAAAGATGCTGCGTCATGCGTTCCCCTCAAACTTATACCAACTCCCAGAATCCTCTGTGGCAGAATCTGCCTTCTGGGGTAGATAAAGGCCTGAATGAGCCACTGATTGGGTTTCCTCCACTGCCCTATGGGAATCCACTCATAGAGCCAGTGGGAAGACTCCCCTCTCAGCAGACACACCTGGGAGACATGACAGCCCAGCTGAAATCATGGCCCTGCTGTTAAGCAGCCAAGGCCCGCTATACTTTACCTAGCACCTACCTTGTAGGGTGCTACAAGAGTAAAAATAAGTAGATAATCTCAATAAACGGTTTTAAATTCTCATAAAAATAAACACTATATTACCAAAGGTATTGAGACGCCTGCCTTTACACGCACATAAACTTTAATGGCATCCCTGTATTAGTCTGTAGGGTTCAATATTGTGTTGGCCCACCCTTTGCAGCTATAACAGCTTCAATTCTTCTGGGAAGGCTGTCCACAAGGTTTAGGAGTGTGTCTATGGGAATTTTTTACCATTCTTCCAGCAGCACATTTGTGAGGTCAGGCACTTATGTTGGACGAGAAGGCCTGGCTCGCAGTCTCCCCTCTCATTGATCCCAAAGGTGTTCTATTGGGTTGAGGTCAGGACTCTGTGCAGGCCAGTCATGTTCCTCCACCCCAAACTTGATCATCCATGTCTTTATGGACCTTGCTTTGTGCACTGGTCCAAATCATTTGGTAGAGGGGGGATTATGCTATGGGGTTGTTTTTCAGATGTTGTTCCAGTGAAGGGAACTCCTAAGGCATCAGCATACCAAGACTTTATGAACAATTTCATGCTCCCAACTTTGTGGGAACAGTTTGGTGATGGCCTCTTCCTGTTCCAACATGACTGCACACCAGTGCACAAAGCAAGGTCTATAAATACATGGATGAGTGAGTTTGGGGTGGAGGAACTTGATTGGCCTGCACAGAGTCCTGATCTCAACCCAATAGAACACCTTTGGGATGAATTAGAGCGGAGACTGCGAGCCAGGCCTTTTCGTCCACATCAGTGCCTGACCTCACAAATGTGCTTCTGAAAGAATGGTCAAACATTCCTGTAACGGATCCACTGGCACCACGACCTGGTACCTCTGTTGACGGATGCTCCTAGTGCTTCCAGAGGGCTCCAAGCACTCCACCAGACACTGTAACAACGTCAGACCCCACAAACCGCCGCAGCTTGGTCGGGGTCTGGCCGTCTCCTACCCACCCTGGACCTACGACAAGGCTCCATGTTCTCGTGGGTGACCCTCCTTTTCCCGAGAGAGTGAAGCAGGAACAAGCTCTTACAAGAGCTTAGTGATTATCCAAGGGAGTATGAAGAGCATAGCAATCTCCTGTAGCATAGCCCCCCCCCCCTCCCCAAACATGAGTCGAGACTTCATGAAGGGGTAAAAACAAGACTGTTTATTGAACAGACACACACTCAATTTATACACACATAAGCACATCCCCCTTCTCCTCCAATTACTACACACGGGTCAGGGGTTGAATGATTACATTATCACATGCAGATGAAAGTGTATACAGGAACAGAATTAATCCTGAACTAATTAGCTGGCCATCTGCACAGAATGAGGTCATTAACATTTAACAATGGGACAGACACAATCAACATTCCATTTCAATACACAAACAATAGGGAAGCCTGTCAATGACAGTCTGTGTGTCTCTCTCACAGACAAGCGCACAGAATACACATTATCTAGGAGGCAGACTTCATGGCAATGGTCTATAACAGTCTAAGTCTCCCAGTGTAAAGTGGGAATAAATCTTTATATTTCTATATGATATTGCTGACAAATATTACTGTCCCATCTGAAGCAATTTAAACTATTAATTATCTGTGTTTCACTTCCAGTGACGGTGAATACCGCCACAATTCCTATAAACACACTCCTAAACCTTGTGGACAGCCTTCCCTTCAAGACCAATACAGGGGCCGTGTGATAATTTTGCGGGACAGTCTACTGCTGGAGCATGGGGGAAAATGTCATTTGCTGGGGAAGTAACAGATCAGGTAAGTAAAAGTCCTTCTCCTTTCCCATAAACTAAACAAGCAACAATCCATTGTAGTGTGGGTGCAACCTCACTGCAGAGAATCATTTTGAAGTTTCCCCGAGTTGGGCTTTAAAGTGCATCAAACCCATCAAGAAGAATTTAATATTTTTCCATTTTTAGCTATCTGATAGCTGTATAAAATTTTATTTTATTTTATTTTTTTTTCATTTCTTTAAAGTTGGTGCCAGTAACACATTCCTGTGCTATAATTGGACTACAGAACATTGCCTACTCTCTTTTTCTCCACACTATAGGTGAGAGTAGTTTTGTAGTGCACAGATATAACGGGAGCACAGCTTATTAGAAGCCTTGAGATAACACTGCAGAGTGCACAGGACAGCACTAGATTTTTGGCAGGATCAACATGTTTTTTTTCCAATTGGCAAACAAATATAAAAAAAAAACAACACTTTTAGTTGTATATTTAATTAAAATAAAATCAGAAGGTTATTTATTTTTAATTATATTAATATATTCTATGCATTTAGATAAAAAGCCCCATTTCTATCCAGCGATGTCCACAAGTCCCTCGGCCGTCCAGGACTATCCCTCCTGATTGGCTGAGCCATTGGCTCCCACTGCTGTCAATCCAAGTCAGTTAACCAATCAGGAGAGAGAGGGACGGGTCCAAATGGCAGCTCCCTGCCTGAATGGACATATGAAGCTGTGACTCAGCTTGGGTCACCCATAGTCAGCTGCTTGCTGTGGGGGCACTCGACAGGATGGAGGGGCGAGGAGAACAGAAGAGGGACACGAGAAAAGGAGGATCCGGGCTGCTCTGTGCAAAACCAACTGCACAGAGAAGATTGGTATAACATGTTTGTTATTTTATTTTTTTTTAAATGAGACTTTACAATCTCTTTAACAAAAAGGAATCAAATAAGAGAAGTTCATTGTTAGAGATTGCACACATTAAAGGCCCACTTTGACAAGCTATATTATATTCTGGTAACTATACGTGGTTAATATCTATAAAAATAATATTCAATATACGAATTCCTTTTGTAGTTCACGTGCTTCTATTTATAATTTTCTCCTTCTCTCTACATTTACACGCAGATTATGCTCTCCAGGAAAGATGATAGTGATAGGGCTGAGACAAACAATACAATACTGCTGGTGGTACTTAGAATGGTCAGATTCATAGGAGTGCGCAGGGTGTGTGCCAGGTGTGCCTGGGCACACACTATTCCCCCCATGCGGCACATATTCCACCTGCTGATATTTCACCAAAGCCCTAAAAAAAAATTGTAAAATAGAAATAAATAAAAAAAATAAAAAACTACTGACACCAACCTCTGCCCTACTAACACCATCTATGTTTTTTAAACATTTGGGGTGCAATAGGCTTTGCACATCTATGGTAAGATTCTATTCATGTGATTTAACCACTTGCCGACCGCTCACATTGAGGGTACTGCGGCAAAGTGGCTCATTATCGCCCAGCGACGTAGACCTACATCGCTGGACTCCCCCCCTTGAGGGTGGCGCGCGAGCGCCGCCGGAGGCTCGCTCCCGCTGTAGTCAGACACAGCAGGAGTCAGGCATGGGGAGGAGAGGCGGTGATCACCGCCGCTCTTCCCCGATCGTCGGGGATCGAGTGTGGAGATCCGCCCGCTTGTGTAAACAAAGCGGGCGGATCTCCTAAGTGACAGGCAGGGTTAGATTGCAGGATTCAGCATAGCTGAACCTGCGATCTGTGCCTGTGTCCCACAGTCCCCTCCCCCCACACACGTCAGTAAGCACCAGGCATACATTAGCCCCTTGATCACCAATAAAATGTAACCCTTCCCTGCCAGTGTCATTTTTACAGTAACAGTGCATATTTATAGCACTGATTACTGTAGTAATGTCACTGGTACCCCCAAAAGTGCCAAAAATGTCAGTTAGGGGTCCGATCAGTCTGCCGCATTGTCGCAGTCCCGCAAAAAAAAATCGCAGATCGCCGCCAGATCGCCGCCATTACTAGTTTAAAAAAAAACAATAAAAATAACATATATTTCCCGTAGTTAGTAGCTGCGATAACTTTTGCGCAAACCAATAAAAATACGCTTATTGCGATTTTTTTTACCAAACATATGTAGCAGAAAACAAATTGGCCTAAAATGGTAAAAAATTTTGATTTTTACATTTTTTTGGGGGAATTTCATATAAAAAAATGGAAAAAATATTATTTTTTCAAAATTGTCGCTCTTTTTTTGTTTATAGCGCGAAAAGTAATAATCGCACAGGTGATCAAATACCAAAGAAATCTCTATTTGTGGGGAAAACAAGGACATAAATTTAATTTGGGTACAGCTTTGCCGGACCGCACAATTGTCCGTTAAAATAACGCAGTGCCGAATCACAAAATATGGCCTGGTCAGGAATGGGGTAAAATCTTCCGGTCTTAAAGCGGTTAAAAATACGCTCATTGAGAATTTTTTTGTCAAAGACATGTAGCTAAATACATTTTGGCCTAAATATATGACAAAAATTGAATATATTGGATTTTTTTTAACTGTCAAAGTAGAAAAATATTGTTATTTTTTCAAAATTGTCGCATTTTTTAATTAATATCGCAAAAAAATAAAAAGCGCAGAGGTGATCAAATACCACCAAAAGAAAGCTCTGTTTGTGGGGAAAAAAAGGACGTAAATTTCGTTTGGGTACGGCGTTGCATGACCGCGCAATTGTCAGTTAAATTCGCACAGTGCCGAATCGCAAAAAGTGGCCTGGACGTAAGGCAGGAAAATCCTCCGGTGCTAAAGTGGTTAAAGCAGAACTCCAGGCACAAAATATATTCCTCAAACCCAGATATTATTATTGAGTATGCAGCCCCATACACAACAAACTGCAAAGCGTGGTCCGACACCTTTCTATCAGTACCAGCATGAACTTTTTCAGCAATTTGAACTACAGTAGCTCTTTTATGGGATCGGACCACACAGGCCAGCCTTTGCTGCCCACATGCATTGATGAGCTATGGCGGCCCATGACCCTGTCATTGGTTTACTGGTTTTCCTTTCTGGGACCATGTTTGGTAAGTCCTAACCACTACAGACCGGGAATATCCCGCAATAGCTGCAGTTTTAGAGTTGCTCTGACCCAGCCATTTAGCTATTACAATTTGGCCCTTGTCAAAGTCGCTCAAGTCCTTACTTTGCCTATTTTTCCTGCTTTCAACCAGAGATGTATAGTAACTAAGTAGAACTACTTCACTACTGTACTTAAGTACCGAAAGGCGGTATTTGTACTTTCCTAGAGTAGAATTTTTTTCTCCTACTTCCACTTTTACTTCACTACATTTTTTCAATGATTTCAATACTTCTACTCCGATATTTTATGTTTTGTGCTGCATAGTTACTCGTTACTATTATAAAAATGACCACTGCCAGAACAGTAGATGGCAGGTTTCATGAAGCTCAAAACATGTGTATTATCGGCGCATACGAAAATAAATGCTACTGTATGTGTAAATAAAAGCTGCATTTGAAATAATAAAAAACAATATGATGTTCAAACTTTTGACTTCTTTCTTTATTAACTACATAACACAGTACTTGTACTTTTACTTTCAGTACTTGAGTAGCAAAATTAAAAAAAAAAAACTACTTGCAATACTTAAGTACAAAAAATGTTGAATACTTTAGTACTTCTACTCAAGTCACTTTTTGATCGAGCACTTCCACTTCTACTCAAGTCACTTTTTGATCAAGCACTTGTACTTTTACTCAAGTATGGGTTTCGAGTACTTTATACAACTCTGCTTTCAACACATCAACTTCAGGGACAACATGTTCACTTGCTGCCTAATATATCCCACCCACTTTCCACTGCTGCCACTGTAACAAGATAATCATTCACTTTACCTGTCTGTGGTCATAATGAAATGGCTGATTGGTGTTTGGCAATAATAAGCAGTTCTGCCCCTCTTTTTGGCCAGCCACTGTTCACTGGCATACATAGTTACATTGCTGCTTGCTGAGAGAGTTAGCCGCCCCTAGCAAGACATGAAAACTGGCTTAGATCTTGACTGTGTCAACCATCTCTTGTCACTTACACCCTTATATCATGTCACTTTTTTTCCTTTGGGAAGACAAACTGTGTCATGACATACTGGAGCTCATTTATTATTTATTAAATAAGAACACAAGAGCACAGCGTGCCAATAGAATTAACATTTCTGATGTCATTTTTCTTGCGGGGAGTTAGAAGGTAAAAGCTAATATTTGGATCCCATAGCTTACCTACACTATATTACCAAAAGTATTGGGACGCATCCCAGTCTAAGTCTGTAGGGTTCAATATTGGGTTGGCCCACTCTTTGCAGCTATAACAGCTTCAACTCTTCTGGGAAGGCTGTCCACAAGGTTTAGGAGTGTGTCTATGGGAATTTTTGACCATTCATCCAGAAGTGCATTTGTGAGGTCAGACACTGATGTGGACGAGAAGGCCTGGCTTGCAGTCTCTGCTCTAATTAATCCCAAAGGTGTTCTTGCGGGTTGAAGTCTGTACTCTGTGCAGGCCAGTCAAATTCCTCCTCCCCAAACTCGCTCATCCATGTCTTTACGGACATTGTTTGTCCACTGGTGCGCAGTCATGTTGGAACAGGAAGGGGTCATCCCCAAACTGTTCCCACACAGTTGGGAGCATGAAATTGTCCAAAATGTCTTGGTATGCTGACGCCTTAAGATTTATTTTCCCTGGCACGTAGGGGCCAAGCCCAACCCCTGAAAAAGAAACCCACACCATAATTAACCCTCAACCAAATGATTTGGACCAGTGCACAAAGTAAGGTTCATAAAGACATGGATGAGCAAGTTTGGGGTGGAGGAACTTGACTGTCCTGACCTCAACCCAATTGACCACCTTTGAGATAAATTAGAGTGGAGACTGCGAGCCAGGCCTTCTTGTCCAACATCAGTGCCTGACCTCACAAATGCACTTCTGGAAAAATGATCAAACATTCCCATAGACACACTCCTAAACCTTGTGGACAGCCTTCCCGGAAGAGTTGAAGCTGTTATAGCTGCAAAGGGTGGGCCAACTCAATATTAAACTCTATGGACTAAAGCTGGATTCACACTATACAATTTTTTTTAGATTTTTTTCCTTTAGATTTACCAAAACCATGTAATATGAGGTCAAACCTAAACACTTTCAATTTGTATGCAGTCAGGCAGGCCCGTGCACTACATACTTAAAGGTACAAACTTTGTATAGTGTGTATCCAGCTTAAGGATGCCATTAAAGTTAATATGCGTGTAAAGGCAGACGTCCCAATACTTTTGACAATATAGTGTATCTACAAACCAAATCCTTGGACACTGCAGTTCCATTGAATTTCACTTTTTGGCCTTATCCTTCTGCTAGTGTTCCATGAAAGGACTCCATCATTACAAAATGATATCGATTCTAAGATTTATTAGATTTTATCAGTGTCTAAACTGTATTTTATCAGCACTGAACCTGTATAAATAAAGGACACTTACTGAACTGAAAAATGATGTGGGCTACCACAGTTCTTTACCTCTCCAGGAATTCCCTAGCTGTCTTTCTGACCCAGTGAGGTTGGTTTACTAAAGGCAAATAGTTCCCTTTGCAACGGAAATTGTACGTTAACCACTTAAGCCCCGGAAGATTTTACCCCCTTCCTGACCAGGGCCTATTTTGCGATTCGGCACTGCGTGACTTTAACGGACAATTGCGCGGTCGTGCGACGCTGTACCTAAACTAATTTGACGTCCTTTTTTTCCCACAAACAGATCTTTCTTTTGGTAGTATTTGATCACCTGTGCGATTTTTTGATCACGCGCTATAAACAAAAAAAGAGCGTCAATTTTGCAAAAATAACACGCACGGGGGGGGTCCGTGACCATGCGGGATCGGGAGCGCGCCTCAGGCAGCGCTCGCTTGTTCCCTAGAGCCTCACAGGCTAGCGACGTAGCCCTACGTCGCTTTGCCTGTGAGGGGCTGACCGCCGCAGTAAATAGTCGTGCGGCGGTCGGCAATTTTCCCAAAAGCTTAGTGAATGAGGTGACTTTCATCATCTAATCATGTGCAAGCAAAGATGCTGTTTTTGATTTACCTTGCACATGTTTGAGTATTCTTTGCCAAGTGAAACTTCACCAAATTCACTAAGTTCTTGGGAAAATTCCCTTACGAAGTGAACAGCCTATCTGCCTTTTGTAAATATCCCCAATGTCTTTAGTAATTTCTAAGTGAAAGTCCAGGAGTAAGCATGCATCAGTGATTCTAAATTTACTCCAACTCGGACTTTGCTCACTGTATGTGTCTTCTGGGTAAGTGACTCTAAAAACTATTGAATCAGAGATACCCAGGCAAGTAGCATTTTCACAAGCAGGACAGCAATGGCTGCCATCATTACTTTTAGTAAAAGATTCTTTGGAGATAAATAGCAATCAAGCAACTCTTCTCTTTATCCTCTTACTCCAATATTTCTTTCTTTCCCCTCTATCTACCTTCACCACTTTATTTCTATGTCCCTTTTTTTCTTTGTTTTTTTTTACTAATTTTTCCATTTTCCACTCCGCTTAACTCATATTTGATTACCAAATTCTATTATATAACATACTCCAAAAACTTGAACAGTGTGCTTTTATCATTTACTTCTCATTTATATTGCATGCCTGCACAAATGGACAATCATGGACACGCTTGAACGACTCTTTCCAAACTATCACATATTCCCACTAGCCAGTAGTCCACAGAGGGAACCTAAATAAAAAAGAGTAGAAAGGCCATAGGCCCTAATACTCCTGATTTGCTAGAATCGATTCCATAGCATCCCATGTCTACCTGAGTGTCTGGTCAGACAACTAATTTTGCTAGGCGAAGCTGACCAAGAAGAAACTTGAGTCAGCTAGACCACAACAGCCTGCTTAGGTTGTGCAATGACTTCTGAGTGTGCCAGACAGCTCAGGAATTCTGTCCCACAATGACTAAAAGGGCAGGGTGTGAAGAAACCCCTCCATAAGAATGGGTAAAGGAAGAGAAAAAAACTCTGGTATTTGGCTGGTGAGTTGAAAACATCCTCCCTAGTACATGAGAAATACTGTATTTTCTGGCATATAAGACTACTTTTGAACCTCAAAAAAATCCCCCAAAAATGGGGGGCCGTCTTATACGCCAAGTATAATATCTCCAAGGTAACCTAAGTATAAGTATTACCGGTAGATGTAATCTCTCAAGACCCTGGCTGTGTGTGAATCCTGTACCAGTATACCGTATGTACCGTAGCTTTGGCTACATACAGTGTACCACGCTGAGCCAATCAGGGAGAGCGATGTATTCTATTATTGAATGCAAAGCCTGCTCAGATTGGCGGAGTAACATCAGCCCGCCTCTCTGACTCTGCCAATCCAAGCAGGCTTTGCATTCAATAATAGAATACATCACTCATATATAATATGACAGCTTAAATGCCCAACGAAAACCAAATAAAGGTATAAGCTATCCCAAGCGCTTCAAATGAGGACCACTCACCAATAAATAAATTGGCTATGCAGCTGCTTAACTAAAACATATGGAGAAAGATATATAATAGATAGATACTCAGCAATATCCCTATATATATATAGTAGCGCAAACTTGTCAAGAAGCAAGTGCCAAAAAAATACTGTGCCCACTGCACAAAAGTCCGAAATGCAATAGATGTGACATAGGCAGCAGGAAAAAGTTCAGAAATGACTCAAACAGTCCATAATCCTTCACTCTATCTCCTGGGATGATAATGTACGAAGACGTGTTTCTCAAAAGGATCACCACCACCACCGTGCTCCAAGGGGGGAGGAGAATTGCCCACTCACCAGATGCTGTGGCCCAACCCACTTTCGTGTTTGAGCATTCAGGCTTATAATGATGGTCACTGGTCCAGAGTATCCACAACAGGAATCGCACCAGCGCAGTCAAAAAAAGCTCAGCAGCATATGGGGAGGAGAGAACATAATCCCAATAGTGTGATACCGCTCCCGGGGAAGAAGTGGAAATCACGAAACGCGTCGGGGCGTGACCAGGCGGTGTAACCAGGCTGTGTAAGAGGAGTTCGGATTACCCAGAAGGCGCGGCGTCCACGGCGTGGAGCCTGGACATCATCTCCCGAAGGGCATCCCTCCCCTATTCGTGACTGTTTTTTTGCGTTTGATGACATACAAGACATGTGAGTGTGTTACCTTATGTTTTATTTTTATTTAATAAAACCCTTTTAAACGGTATCACGCTATTGGGATTATGTTCTCTCCTCCCCATATGCTGCTGAGCTTTTTTTGACTGCGCTGGTGCGATTCCTGTTGTGGATACTCTGGACCAGTGACCATCATTATAAGCCTGAATGCTCAAACACGAAAGTGGGTTGGGCCACAGCATCTGGTGAGTGGGCAATTCTCCTCCCCCCTTGGAGCACGGTGGTGGTGGTGATCCTTTTGAGAAACACGTCTTCGTACATTATCATCCCAGGAGATAGAGTGAAGGATTATGGACTGTTTGAGTCATTTCTGAACTTTTTCCTGCTGCCTATGTGACATCTATTGCATTTCGGACTTTTGTGCAGTGGGCACAGTATTTTTTTGGCACTTGCTTCTTGACAAGTTTGCGCTACTATATATATATAGGGATATTGCTGAGTATCTATCTATTATATATCTTTCTCCAGAATACATCACTCACTGTGATTGGCTCAGTGCGGTATACTGTATGTAGCAGAAGCTACGGTACATACGGTATACCGGTACAGGATTCCCGCACAGCCAGCGTCTTATGATTACATCTACTGGTAAAACTTAGGGTACCTTGGAGATATTATGAGAGATTACATATATTACAGTACTAGGGTACCTTGGAGATCTATGAGAAATCTGATGTTTTTCAATGGTGTTGCCTTGCTTCGGAAGGGGGGTAGTCTTATACGGCGAGTATAGCCCAAAACCTATGTTTTAACTTGAAAATTAGGGGGTCGTCTTATACGCCCAGTCATCTTATACGCCGAAAAATACGGTACCTCTGGCAGCAAAGCTATCGGAAACCCTGCTAAAGAGAAATTCTGCCTATTCCTAATATCTAGCCTTACCCTAGGGATGCTCCTAAACCCCAAAATTCAGTGAATCCCCAGTGTTTGTAGCTCAAAAATAGGGCACTTATTTATTCAATCAAAAGCAAATGCCTGGTTGGACGCCAAAACAAGAGAAGTAACTTGAGTCCTTTCCTCAATATGCACCAAATCCATCAGAGAATGAAGACCTAACCCTAGTTGCATGAGACCCCGTAGTCAATAAAGAGCTCTTTATGCCTTTCTGAGGTTACCTTAAACAGAAGTTTAGTGTACTCTGCCTGCTGCCCATAACATGACCTTGAACTGCTGCTCAAGGTCTGAGGCATAGGTAGAAGGTTGAACCTTCCCTCTGTAATCAAAGGGTACCAGGTGAGAGGGACCGGTGTCCATGATTGGCCCCCTATAAAGATCAATATGTGTGAGACCAATGCTTACATCATTATCCCGCAGAGGGACAAGACTACTTTTCCTGAAATAGGAAGGACTACTCACCATTCTTGGTGGTGAATACACAGTAGTATCTCAATGGTGTCAAACAAAGCCTGACCCAGGAGACCAGCCTTAGGCAGAATCCTACAAAGTAAATGGAACCAACTGTTCTGTAAGACCAGAAGGCAGCTAAGGGATGAAAGGAAGGACCTTCCAGGAGAGAAGCCCCTGCCTTACCATCTGCCTGAAGATAAGGCTGAGCAGACACACCAAGGACTATCTGGTCCATTAAAGCAGACTACTCAGGAACCAAATCTGGGCTGGGGTAGGCCAAGAAATAGGGTGGGATAAGGTAACATCTGAGAATGGTCCTTCAACACCTGACACTCTTGCAAGGGAGCAGAGGAGGAATACAATGTGTCTTATAATGAGGGCATTAAATGACCACTTACTTGTATGCCACTGCTTCAGATCCCTGACAAGGTAGGGGACAGTCAAGGTTGGTCCTAAATGACCTAGTGAGATGGAAGGTCCCTTTGGAAATGGAAGACACTGAGAGGTACTGAGATACCACTATGATTAACAGGAACACAAGGGACACAGGAAAGGTGTCACAATCAGGTGGGGCACAAGAAAACCTCTTCCTGGAGCTTTCTGCATTGAAGTTGGAATGTTATATAGACTTTCATGTGATCCATGAAGTGAAGGTGTTATCTAGGCTGGATCTGTTTAGAAAACATCCCTCAAAGGCCAGGCTATGAGGCTACTTATGCCTCGTACACACGCATCGATTATTGGCCGGGAATTTTCGGCCAACGTCCGATCGGCTGATTTTCGGCTTGTTAGTATGATGCTTCCGACAACCGACTCCGACTTTTCGGCCGAAAAAAATCTGGTGTGCAGGCTATAAAATTTTTGTTGGCCGTCAACACAACGGCTGATTTTCCGTCAGTCAGAACAGATTTCGGCAGACAAAAACCTGATGAGTAAGACTGGGCATGCTCAGAGAAGAAAAAACACACGGAAAGTAAACCAGCACATGACATCACTTCTGAAGTAGATTTTTGTTGGCCGAGAAAATTCGTGTGCAGTCTAGGCACATTCCAACCAACAAAACACCACTCTGGACAAAAGTCGGACGATCGGTCGGCCGATAATCGTTGCGTGTGTACTAGGCTATAGGTTACAGGAAACACAGGACTGAGGACAGAGCCTGCCAGAGTAAAACTAAAACTTGAAATCCCAGCAGGATCCTTTTATGTACGCAAGTCCTCCACCAACCAAATCATTTTCCTGGTAATGTGAGTCTCTTACACATCAAGTAGAAACAAAGGATTGGGTATACACAACTGTTTATCAAGTCCCCTCTCACAGGGGAATCATTGTGAGATAGCCTCAGGTGGGGCTCAGGACCCTTCAGAGTGCTTCAAGTATACATAGAGAAATACCTGAAACCGGTGTAACAGAAAGATATGTACACAGCTATAGGAGGAAGTTCCATGGCTGGAGAAAGCAGGCTGAAGCTGCGAATGCATTGTAGTACGCACTGCACCAATATGGGCCAATTATGACCCGTTATAATTATTTTTTTTTTTAATAAATTCTTTATTTAAGAAGAAAGGCAACTCTAAGAAAGCATATAATCAAATTAAAAATAAATATTATTACAGATATACCATAATCTTTGCATTAACAACTGTAAATGGCAATAAATGCACTTATGAGTGAGTAATTTGCACTAGAACAGAGCAACAATTAGGCTCCTAGAAGAAAAAAACTTTATAATGAGTTATTCTTTCTTGGCAAATGTGCTGTTCTGAGTTTTGCCCTTTTTAAAATTTTGTGACATTAGGGTATTCAGAGGAAGGAAAAAAAAGCCTTGATGAACATAGAGAGAGGGGGTTGACAACCTTTTATAATTCTGAGGTCATTGCAAGAGACTGCGGTACCTCAAAATAGTCTTTTTATTTATACTGTTGGAGCTATGAATCTGTTTCAGAGATGGTCATAGCGACCGGTGGCCCGGCCTGTTCTAAGGCCTCTGGAAGGTCAAAGATAGGCCTGCAGGGGATAGCACTGGGGCACACTATGCCTCGTTTCCACTGAGCGGTACGGTACGGTTCGGTACAGTTCAGTACGGTTCGGTACGGTACACCTTGATCAGGCTTGCGTTTCCACCGCCAACAGTACCTAAGCTCAACAGTACATCAACAGTATTGCTCCACCCTGTTGGTACGGTACTAATGTGCTTGGTACCCAAACAAAAAAGTGGTACGGTACGGTTCGGAATTAGGGTACCATTTACAACTTTTGACAATGGAAACAGCAAAAATTGCGTACCGTACTGAACCAAACCGTACCGTACCACTCAGTGGAAACGAGGCATTAGAGCCTCCGCAGTCATCCTCAAGAAATCAACATATCAGGCAACAAAGTGTACAGTGGCTGCAGTATGGGCCCCTCACCCAACAGAGCTAAAGAAGATACAGATGATGCAGACCTAATAACTAAAGGATCACTGGAATCCAGATCGCAGGCATTGGTTTCCTCAAAGGAAACCAAGTAGATGTAGAATATAAGCAAGGGTCCCCTATAATAGCAGAAATGATCCCCTTTTGTCTATGTTCAGGCATACAGCAGCCACATGGCAGCAAACAACTTGCTGATGGTGTTGGACAGCAGATGTAACAAGTTCACTGTAGACGGGCAGTCGGAACAAGCCAACATTGAAGTTCCACTTGACACTTTGCAAAGCAGGAGTAGCAGTGGGATAATGCTTCCTCTCTGCTGAATGGCAGGACAGGGTGACAAGGTCCCTCAGCATTAGCCCTTACTGCAGGGAGAATTGGTGGTGTGAAAACAGCACAAGGGTGCTATAGCAAGGTATCTGCTATTGCTTCAGCCAGACCAGCCTTAAGCCCCGTACACACGTACCGATCGTCGGCCGAACGATCGGCTGTCTTTTGTCCAGGGCTGTCGGTGTCTGTTGAAAAGTGCAAAAGACTGCACAAGAATTTTGTCCGCCGACTACAGCCGACTGCAGAAGTGATGTCATGTAATGGTTAACTTTCCCTGTGTTTTTTCTTTTCTGAGCATGCCCAGTCTTGCAAATCTGCTGTCTGTCGGCCGAATTCTGTACTGACTGGCGAACAATCGGCCGTTCTGGTTTTCATGCTTGCAAGACAGATTCTTTTCGGCCGAAAGTGCGCTGTCGGCTGTCGGAAGCATCATACTAACAAGCCGAAAATCGGCCGATCGTTCGGCGGCCGAACATTTTCGGCCGACAATCGGTACGTGTGTACGGACCTTTACTCACACAGAGTCTACATAGACAGGATCAAACCTGAGGCTTTGTCATGGCTCTAGATCTGGAAGAGACTTTACAGCTAACTAGCACAGAACACACTGCAAAGTACCATATATCAGATCCCCGTGCCCATTTGAGATCACATTTTGATGCATTTGCATTATGTTTGCTATACATTTGATATGTTTACCACACATTTGCATGAAGTTGCATGGAGGAATAAAAGTACAAACTGAACCCAGACTTTAACAGATCTAATAGTCCATATACTCAAGCACTCACAGTATATCAAAATCCAAAAGTATGTTTCTTTTTAAATAGAGAAGGCATTGGTTAAAACCGTTAGGCTTTTTCTACCGTGTCCCATTAAGGAGATTTCCTATAATTTCCTGTTGTGGAAACAAGCGTAAAATTTTGGCTTTCCAACCACATTCTATCCCTGTGACAAAGTCACCACGACAAAGAAGAATCTCCTCAGGGGGATATAGGTAGCAAGAGAACAGCTATTCTAACACCCTTACCACTCTATCCAAGGATAAAAAAATCAAGAAGTCCACAAGTGCAATTTATTGTATACCTTGATTGAGTGATAGTACAACAGTAGCTCCCACTCCTCCGTCCCGTGCTGCGCCCAGGTCGGATATCCTCTCGTGATTTCCTCAGACTGAAATATTCCGTTAACTTTCCAAATGAAGACATGCTGCCACTCTAGAGGCTCATCTGCCAATGACCTGACCCTCTGCCCACAAAGTCTGGGCAGGTTGGATGATGATCCTGGAAGCATTCCCTGAGACAGCCCAGCGGAGCTGCCCTTCAACAACCAAAGCTTCCAGTCTTGACAGAGGTCACATCGGGACAGTAAAATCTGAAGACGCTATGGTTTTCATGTTAAAGAGAATAACCAACCAGAAAGACACAGCATAGTTCCAACATGTCATTAAAATAAAACTCCAGCCAAAACCCTGTTTAGTTTAGCCAAGTGGTGGAGAGTTAGAAACTTTGCCAGTTTGTTTTTTTTTTGTTTTTTTAAACCCATGGCCTCCTTATGGAAGTTTCTACTCCCTGTGTGGTCAGAAAATGAAGAGAGAAGATTGATTTGCATACCTGATAAAAGCATGGGAAGAAGAAATGTGTTGTAAAACCTCAAGCTCTAACCAGATTTTTTTTTTTTTCTATCATGGGAAGCAAAGTTTGTAACTTGGTTTTAATAGATCAAATAAAGATGCAAGTTTTATTCATCATAATGGGATATGCTGATCAACTTTGATTTTACCCTATGAATTTACGTCTGAATGTAAACCCATGTACCGTTTTAAGTGGAAGTTCCTATAATTACCTTATGAATATTAAACAGCCATACATTTCATGCACTTTTAGGAATTTATAGCACCATTTTTTGATTTCTGTCCGTACTCCTGTTGCCCAGGAATTAGTAAGGGAAACTGTTGCCCATTTATGAGCAAAAACATGCAACTACGTCTTTGACAGCATCAGCACCCAGAAAAAGTGTCTCCTAGTCAGGCTTTGACACCATGAATTGCATAGTGTTGCTGGTAAATGGCCATCAGTTTCCAGTGCTAATGTCTGGATAACTTGACTGTGGACAGATGTCAACCATGGTGCTATACATTTAATAATGTAAAGAAAACAAAGAAAGGGCGCACTGACCTAGCGCATTATCCTCAATAAAAGGCTTTATTTGTGTAATATTTAAAAATGGCTACTCACAGACATAGATGTAAATATATCATATCGAGCTCATTTGCCCAAATGTCCGGGTTAGTCCATATAATCGTCCATAACCGATGAGATGACGGCTGACGCATTTCGAGGCTCAGCCTCTTCCTCAGAGCCACTGTTTCAAGACTTGTTCCTTGGTTAAAATAGCAATGCAATGATCCAACCCCTCCCTCAGGTATGAGAGACCTTTAATAATGTGCATGTTTTAAATGGCCATTTAACATACAGTACATAGAGTAATTCTAGGGTGAACTTCCACTTTAACGTGACTGAGAAGAACCACAAAGAAGGGGGTGAGTTGGCCTTTCTTAGAGAAAAGACATTTTTCCAAAGAGGTCACCAACAACCAGAAAAAGACACACCCTACTATTTGTAGAGTGGAGAATAGTTACAAATTCTGCCACATTTTAATTATTGTTTTTGTCCCCGTTGGAGACAAAAGAAAGTGGTCACCAAGAAAGGTTTGGTAAGGTTCCATTTTAAGAAAACAAGGAAAACTTGAATTCAAACGAGACGTTCACAAATTGTACAAAAGACCTTTTTGGCCTCGACTACTGATATAGGGGTTTATTTACCAAAGCTGGAAAGTGCAAAATTAGGCTCACTTCTGCATAGAAACCAATCAGCTTCTAGGTTTTATTACCAAAGCTTAATTGAACAACCTGAGGTTAAGTGGGGTACACACTATAAGAAAATCGGGCCTCGTTGTTTCACAGCAAATCGGAACCGATGAAAGAATTTTCTTACGAAAATTCGTGCAAAAATTCTCGTACGACAAAGGCTTTTTTTGTTGTTTATTGTTTCTGATCATGTGCAATCTTTGTTTTCTGATTTTTCTTGTACAAAAAGTGTACGAAAACGGTACACATTAAACGAAAATCGTTCATTTTTTCCCGTACGAGAAACATGACTGCTGAGGCGCATAGGCCAAGAAACAAAGTTAACGTAATAACCCAACACCCCCTTGCCCCCTCCCCATATAAATAACCACGCTTACCACAATTAAGTTGGAAAGGGCCAGGCCACAGCTTTTATTTATTTTCCAATAATAAACCAGAACACGTCTAGACCAGTGCCAGTCACAGTTGTACTGTGAGCACTCTTAGTCATTAACATAACTTCCAAAAAGGGGTAAGGGGCTGTCCTTACCATCAGTTCTTGACAGACAGCCTACCCCCCCAATTTACAAACAATGGCGTAACTCATTACCGGAACTTTAGCACTGGCAAGGTAAAAACCGCCACAAAAGCTGTGACAGACCGACCGAACGACAGGGTGGGGAGGGGGGTGGTCAGCTCCAGTGGCGTAGCGTGGGTTGTCAGCGCCCGGGGCAATGCAAGTAATTTGCACCCCCTACACAAACCTACTAGACCACTACACAGGCCACTACACTGACCACTACAGAGACCTACCTTATTCCTACACTAACCTACCTGATTACTATACTGACACCTACACAGACCTACCTGACCACTACACGGAGCTGCCTAATTACTATACTGACCTACCTGACACCTTCACTGAACCCCCTACACTGACACCTTCACTGACCCCCCCCCCCTACACTGACCACTACACTCACCCCCCCCTACACTGACTCCTTCACTGACCCTCCCTACACTGACCCCCCATACACTGACACCTACACTGACCCCCCCATACACTGACCCCCCTACACTGACACCTACACCGACCCCCCCCATACACTGACACCTATACTGACCCCCCTCTACATTGACCCCCTCATACACTGACACCCCCATACACTGACACATACACTGACCCCCCTACACTTATCCCCCTATACTGACACCGACACTGACCCCCCCATACACTGAGCCCCCCATACATTGACCCCTTTACACTGACCCCCCTACACTGACACCGACACTGACCCCCCCACATTCTCACACTGACCTCCCCTACACTGACCCCCCCATACACTGACACCTACACTGAGACCTATACTGACCCCCCCCCATACACTGACACCCCCCTACACTGAGACCTATACTGACCCCCCCCATACACTGACACCTACACTGAGACCTATACTGACCCCCCCATACACTGACACCTACACTGACCCCCCCCCCCATACACTGACACCCCCCATACACTGACACCTACACTGACATCCCCCCCTACACTGACCCCCCCATACACTGACCCCCCATACACTGACACCTATACTGACCCCCCCTACACTGACACCTATACTGACCCCCCCCATACACTGACAACCCCCATACACTGACATCCCCCCTACACTGACACCTACACTGACCCCCCTACACTGACACCCCCCCCCCATACACTGACACCTACACTGACACCCCCCCCATACACTGACACCTACATTGACCTCCCCCCTACACTGACCCCCCCCATACACTGACACCTATACTGTCCCCCCCTACACTGACCCCCCCATACACTGACACCTACACTGAGACCTATACTGACCCCCCCATACACTGACACCCCCCATACACTGACACCTACACTGACATCCCTCCTACACTGACACCTACACTGACCCCCCTACACTGACACCCCCCCCCCATACACTGACACCTACACTGACCCCCCTATACTGATACCCCCCCATACACTGACACCTACACTGAGACCTATACTGACCCCCCCATACACTGACACCCCCCTACACTGACACCTATACTGACACCCCCTACACTGACCCACCTCACCCCCTCCCATGTCCACTTTACTGGGCCCCGGGGGCAGGCAGCAGATCACTTACCTTGTTTTGTGTCCAAACACTGGCGACTCGAGAAGGTGATCCGGAGTGGAAGGAACAGCGTGTCGGCGGCCGGCCCGGATAGCAGGGGGAGACTCCGGAAGCAGTGCTGCACATGCACAAGACTGTCATCTTCACCCACGAGTCCGACCAGCCCCGCCCCCTGGCCGCACGTAACACCTTCAGCGGTCCGCCACTCTTCCTGCACCAAGCAGCAGTCACGGAGCCAAGAGGAGAAGTGCGGGCGGGCGGGCCGCTGGACGGGGCATCATAAAAATAAAGGGACACTATGATCCCCGCGGATGGCGGGCGTGGGAATGCGCCCCCCTAAATGTTGCACCCGGTGCGAGTGGCCCCCTCAGCACCCCCCACGCTACGCCACTGGTCAGCTCTTCACCGCGATTCTTCTCAAAAAGGACCCAGAATTCCTTGGGAAGGTCCTCTTAACTGAGCTCAGGCCCATCCCCATACCCAAGGCTCCGTCCAATCCATTTGATCCATATCTCTTCCTGCTTGGTCCCAACTCCTGGCCATGTCCCCATCAGTCAAGGCTCTCTTTCCCTACAGGGGTCAAGACGCCTTCATTTTGGAGTTTGTCCCTTCGAGAATTTTCATACGAAAATTCTGAAACGTCTGTAGAAAGTTCTGTACACACTATACAAAAATCATATGAAAATTCTTTGGACGAAAATGTTCCCCCGATTTTCTTATAGTGTTTATGAGCCTTTAGAAGCTGATTGGCTACTCTGTACATCTGCACCAGCTTCTGAGCGCACCAGTTTTAGTAAATCCACCCCATAGTGTCTACAGCTGATTGGGCTTCAGGGCAGGTTAGAGTGTTGAGGGTAAGATTGGGGGTTTTTGTAACCTATTTGCTAACAAAAAGATACATAAAAACTGATTTAAATAACTACAAAAGGCAACTCATGACTTTGCAAAAAATGCACACAAAATTGAATCTATTTCAGATTGCTACAGATGCAGATGCCTGTTTATGACCACTAGAATATCCGCTGTGCATTGTATTTAAACATATGTCATCCTTCAAAATAAAAAAACAAATTCCAAGAAAAAAATCCATACAACCTTCCGACCCACCTTACTCTCCAGTCAAAACGCACTCTGCTTTTGTCAGTTGCAATTCCACAAATTTCTGATATGTTAAATTATCATACATTGCAAACACAATAAAAAATGAAAATGTTCTTTAAATGGAATCCCTTTTGTTTGTGATAAGCCTCTGTAGGGCTAGTTGGTGATATGGCTCAGAGCTGCCTGATTGTACTAGTGCGGCATAAGTAGAGCTGTCAGTTGCTATGTGAACACTCCATGGGTGTGAGGCCTTTTTAACTCAAATTTCTTCCTTTCTTATTAAATCTACCCCTTCTGCTTTTAAATTCTTGTTTCATTAAATCTATTGTCTGTTGTTTCATGCGATTATGTATGTTTTATTGGGCAGGTTTAAAAACAAATTCCAGGAATCTTGGAATCTTTTTATTTTTTTACTTATTTATAGTTTAGGTGAGTATGCATTTAACAATGTCAGGGGCCGTAACATTTGCCGAAGAAAGAATTGGAAATGACAACACACAAATTCCAGGAATCATTATTGTACATACACTATATTGTCAAAAGTATTGGGCCGCCTGCCTTTACACGTACATGAACGTTAATGGCATCCCAGTCTTAGTCTGTAGGGTTCAATATTGAGTTGGCCCACCCTTTGCAGCTAAAAATCTTCTGGAAAGGCTGTCCACAAGGTTTAGGAGTGTGTCTATGGGAATGTTTGACCATTCTTCCAGAAGCGCGTTTGTGAGATCAGGCACTAATGTGGACAAGAAGGCCTGACTCACAGTCTCCACTCTAATTCATCCCAAAGGTGTTCTATCGGGTTGAGGTCAGGACTCTGTGCAGGCCAGTCAAGTTCCTCCACCTCACTCATCCATGTCTTTATGGATCTTGCTTTGTGCACTGGTACGTAGTCATGTTGGAACAGGAAGGGGCCATCCCCAAACTGTTCCCACAACGTTGGGAATATCTTGGTATGCTGATGTTTTAAAGCGGTTATATCCTCACCAAAAAAAAAAAAAACCCTGCAAGACAAAGGTATAATGAGCTAGTATGCATCGCATAATAGCTCATTATGAAATACTTACCTTAAAACGAAGCCCTGACAAGGACGCCCGGACACCGCTGAGGGAGCTGTCATGCTCCCTCTGCGTCTCTTCCCGGTTCAGCGGCTCCGGCGCTGTGAGTGACCGGAGCCGCGATGATGTCACTTCCGCGCATGCACGCGGGAGTCCCTTTCCGGCAAGGAACTCTGAAGGTCCGCCGGACCTTCAGAGCGCATGCGCCGCTAGTGTCAGTGGCAGCATGCAGGGCGAATATCTCCTAAACCGTGCAGGTTTAGGAGGTATTAATTGTACCTACAGGTAAGCCTTATTATAGGCTTACCTTTAGGTAAAAGTTAAGTATACTATGATACTACCGGTTTAAGAGTTCCTTTCACTGGAACTAAGGGGCCAAGCCCAACCCCTGAAAAACAACCCCACACCAAAATCCCCCCTCCATCAAATGATTTGGACCAGTGCACAAATTAAGGTCCATAAAGACATGGATGAGCGAGTTTGTGGTAGAGGAACTTGACTGGCCTGCACAGAGTCCTGACCTCAACCTGATAGAACACTTTGGAATTAATTAGAGTGGAGACTGCGAGCCAGGCCTTCTTGTTCAACATCAGTGCCTGGCCTCACAAATGCGCTTCTGGAAGAATGGTCAAACATTCCCATGGACACAATCCCATACCTTGTGGACAGCCTTCCCAGAAGAGTTGAACCTGTTATAGCTGCAAAGGGTGAGCAAACTCAATATTGAACCCTACGGACTAAGACTGGGATGCCCTTAAAGTTCATGTCAATGTAAAGGCAGGCATCCCTATGTTTTTTGACAATATAGTGTACCTTTTTTGCATACTTACATGGTCAAGCTTAGCACAGTGTAAGAATGCATATCTAATAAGTTTTATTACACTGCCTTTAGTTGATCATCCAGTAATTTATTAATTTACTAATTTGGCATTTTCTTCACTATATCTTTTTAAGACCCATGTTATACTTATTTCATTTTTACCAAGATAACTATGCACTTCTGATATTTTATTAATTCTATTTTATTCCTATGTAATTTGAAATTCAGCAGAGGTTTATCTTCCCGCTTTGATATATTTATTGCATATAACGAAGTTTTAGATTCATTCATTTTATACTTAGTTTTATGATCTGTCACCATCCATTTAGAACACTATTTTTACCTTATCATATGCATATCTAATATCTAACGGGCTGCTGGGGAAGCTGACCATCACTGTAGTAGTCAGCACTACTACAGCTGTAGCCATGATCTTTTTGGGTCCTGTATGAACGGCCTTCCCTCAGCACAATGACCTCAGGGGGAGTTGTTCGGTTGGCACTTCTGCCATTCATACCCTGTATTTTTTTTTTCTTTTAATGAAAACAAGGTGTTCTCTTACTGGAGTTTGTGACTTCACCACCCGAAGTTTGCCCCTTTCACACGGAGCGGACCCTATTGTGATCCGCTCCAGCACTTTTTTTTTTTTTCATGGACACGAGTGACATTTGTGTCATCCGGTCCGAATGTCCGCATATCATCCCATCCGTTTGCGGATGATATACGGACATAATGCATGTCTATGTGATTGCGGATGTCAGCGGATGACACCGCTGACATCCAAATTTGCGTCCTTTCCATCTTTTAAATGGAAGAAAAAATAGGGTTCTGTTCCGTTTCAAAAAATGGAACAGAACTGAAAGGACGCAAATCGGATGTCAGCGGATGGTCATCCGCAATCCCATTGACATGCATTATGTCCGTATTATGTTCCGCAGAGGTTTATCTTCCCGCTTTGATATATTTATTGCATATAACGAAGTTTTAGATTCATTCATTTTATACTTAGTTTTATGATGTCATCATCCATTTAGAACACTATTTTTACCTTATCATATGCATATCTAATACCTAACGTTTTTTAAATGGAAGAAAAATAGGGTTCTGTTCCGTTCCAAAAAATTGAACAAAACTGAAAGGACGCAAATCGGATGTCAGCGGATGGTCATCTCATTGACATGCATTATGTCCGTATATCACCCGCAAACGGATGGGGTGATATACGGACATACGGAACGCCCGTGTGAAAGGGGCCTTCCTCTCCTCGCCTTGTATTATTTTCAAATACATTGCAAGCTATTAATGGCAGCAGAAGTGCAAGTGAACTTCTGTGGTCAGTGTGCAAATAGAAAGCCACTTGCACAGGTCCTGGAAAATTGCAAATATCACTGTAGTAGCACCAACTATTACAGTGAGCTTCAACTTTCCCAGTGGTCCCTCAGGTATGAGATATGCATACTTACATTGTGCCAAGCTGAACCAATAAAGTATGAAATACAGATCATTGCTGAGGTCTGCATCTCCTCAATGCAGAAGATGGAGTTACTATATCAATGGCAAATAGTACAATAATGGATACACATCTTTAGAGATAGCATGGCTAATGTAACTTGATAAGCAGAAAGATGTGACCAGTGATGCGTGTATGAGAATGTGAGAAGCAGAGAAGAGAGAAACTTTACCTATATAAGGAAGACCAACTATATAATAAAATGACACCTTTAAACACAAGCCTTTTCCTTCATCCCCAAACATCATATCCATCTTACAGGGAGGGAGTGACACCATAGGGGCAGGTGAATTGTGTCTTTGCTATATAATTAGTCTGGGATGACCCATAAGGAGTAGTCTCCTGCTAACCCTTTAATACTAATGACCAATCATTGACTTCTACACAAATTCCAGGACAAAGGCGTGGGGCACCTTTGTTTTGGTGATGTCACGGGGTAAAGGCTATGACAAGCAGCATCAGAAAAAAAAAATTCAAACAGGTTCATACTTTTTTTACAGACATATCAAGATGCCAACATTAGACCATTCATTATGATCTATATTTTATTGGCAATGTTTTAGTAATAATTTATGTATTGCATAGCTACATGTAATAGCCAATCCGTAGATGTGGTGACTGCGTTTGTTTTCTTTTTTTTTAGGCTTTTTGTCTAGCTGGTGAACTGACCAGTAGGTCTGCTATTGTTCAACGCCCTTTAACCAATTCCATACCGGGCAGATTCCGACACTCCTCACCTACATGTAAAAATCATCATTTTTTTTTACAACTCCCAAACATTATATCTTTTTTTTTTAACAGAGACCCTAGGGAATAAAATGGCAGGCATTGCAATTTTTTATGTCACACGGTATTTGCGCACCAATTTTTTTTATTGCGATTTTTTTTTTAAAAAAATAAACATTTTCATGAATTAAAAAAAAAAAAGTAAAGTTAACCCAATTTTTTTGTAAAATGTGAAAGATGATGTTACGCCGAGTACATAGATAACTAACATGTCAAGCTTTAAAATTGCGCACACTTGTGGAATGGCGCCAAACTTCGGTACTTAAAAATCTCCATAGGCTACGCTTTAACCTTTTTTACAGGTTACCAGTTTAGAGCTACAGAGGAGGGAGGTCTTGTGCTGAAATTATTGCTCTTGTTTTAAGGTTCATGGTGATACAGTACCTCACATGTATGGTTTGAACGTCGTTTGCATATGCGTACGCGGCCTACGTATGTGGTCCCTTCTGCGCACAAGCACGAAAGGAAAGGAGCACTTTCATTTTTTTATTTTACTTTTTTTATTTTTACCTTTTTCCTTTTTGGTCACTTTTATTTCTATTACAAGGAATGTAAACATCCCTTGTAATAGGAAAATAACATGACAAGTCCTGTTTATAAAGAGATCTGGGGTCTATAAGACCTCTTGTCCCTGGGGTCTATAAGACCCCTTGTCTCAGGCTTTCCAGCCAAGCACACAGCAGTGTTTACAACTGCCGGGGCAGGACATGACGTCATAACGTCGCGCCCAGCCTCCGAGAGTCATAGAGCTCTATGGTAAACTTCCACTGCCGGCAGATCTCTTCTCCGGCTCGCCAATCGCACGGGTGAGCCGGTAGAAGCACCGGAAGTCCAGTGGGAGGAAGAACTCCCGCTGCCTGTAAAAACAATCAAGCGGCTGAACTGCCGCTATGATTGTTTTTACAATGCAGGGAATCAGGGCAGAAAAAAAAGGTATCTGAATGATGCCTGTAGCTGTAGCATCATTCTGATATCTCCACTCAAACCTAAGGACGTCATATGACAGCCGGTGGTATGGAAGTGGTTAACAGAGCAAGCTATCCAGCAAAAGTGTCAGTTGAAGGGTTGTAACAAACTCTTTACCACTGATAGGGGTGCTTACAATGGTCAGCTTTTAATTATGTATAAAACTTTTATCCCAAATGGAAAAGAAAACTGTTGCAGTAACAGCTTATAAAGTCTTAGCTGGAGTTGGGCTTTAATTTGTTAGTCAAATATGTCTAAACTTGCTAGTAAATCTACTTCTTCCCAAACTGGCAATGCTGCTGTCTAATGGTGTCTCTGTGACTCCTCCCCAGAGTGAAGGGAAACAAGCCTAAAAAAGAAAACTAATGCAGCCACCACATCTAAGAATTGCTAAATTGCAATGCATGGAACTTTTGATTGAGGTTTAGATTTGCTTTAAACTGAGTCTGTGCTTTGCTCAGGCACTGGAAAGCAACTGGATCACTTTACTGCAGACCTGCACAGACACATACCTATACCCAGGGCATTTTTTTAGTGGAAACACGGGGGAACACAGTTGCGGCACCTCCAGCACTAAATGAATGTATGCAGGGGTAAGGGGTAGTGGGGTGTGCTCAAGGGTCCAATGAGGCCAGCTGTTGGAGGATGTATTGTTGCTGGGGGGTGTTATGTTGCTATCAGATCAATTGTTGCTATGAGGGATCTACTGTGGGAGGGTCTATTGTTGCTGGCTGCTAGAGGGTCTAATAATACTGGCTGTGGGGGATTTATTGTTGAGGGAGGGGGTCTATTTTTTCTGGCTGCTAGAGGGTCTAATAATACTGGCTGTGGGAGATCTATTGTTGAGGGAGGGGGTCAACTTTTTGCTGGTGGGGTCTATTGTTCCTGGGGTGAGTCTGTTGTTGGGAGGTGGAAGTTTGTTGCGAGGTGGTATTCTGTTGCAAGCGGTCTATTGTTGTTGGGGGGATCTATTGTTGTTGGGGAAGGGGGTGTATCAGTGTATCATTGCAGGGGGATCTATTTTTGCTTGGGGGGGGGGGCTATTGTTACTGGCTGAATAGGATCCATTTTACTGCTTTTCCTATTTTAATTACCAAATTCCATACAGATCACAGCATCACAAAATTATACTTGGTTCTGTTTCTCTAAAATAGATGGTTCTGGGGGTGGAAACAAGGGACGATGTTTGGAGGAGGGTAGGGGGCGTAAACAAGGGGTGACTTGTGTGAGGAGGGTTCCTGCAACTATTCCTGCTGCCTATACCTATCTTCCTTTCACTCCCCTGATGCTCCATTCAGCCCCTGGGGGCAACAAAAAAAAAGCCATTTGTAAAGAAAGGCCCGAAGCAAAAAATAAAAAATGGACGAAGGGCAAGCATGACCAGGTTAGCAGGGTAGTCTGGCAGCGATAGTGTTTAATTGAATATTATCAGGAGTGAACGTGTGGAGACAGTGATTGGGTAACATGTAAGGTAGGGAGGGGCAAGATAGGTGGGGTCGTTAAGTTAGTGGGGCGCTTGGAAGAAACGGACGAAGAAGAAGCTTTACAACCTCCCGCCTCTGTGGATGTTGGACGTGTTGGGGGGTTGTAGTGGTAAGGCGGTTGGGGTCCTTCGAGGCATCCAAAATTTTCCTGTGTAATATCAGAGTAAGGATCCATCTATGGTGTGCTGTCCTATGGTTAATCCCAGTTAATTTAAGGAAATGGAGGTGTCAGGAGGAAATTTGTTATTGTCCTTGAGCCGGTGTTCTGTGGCTGAGGACCCTTAAGTGGTTCCACAGATACAGTTTTGTGTTGGTTCGGTAGTTCCTCCAAGGATCGGATTATTGTCATTGTTCTATATTTCTGTTCTAAGGAATGTTTATATGTTGTTATAGTTAATAAATGGCCGCTACGGCCAATTTTACTCCAGTCGTATCTTTTTAGTGCAAAGTTGGAAGTGGGGTTCAGAGGGCTATAGAGGTCAATGGGAGTAAATTTGGCACTACCTCTGGAATGCCTTAATCATGTACAAGTTGTCAGAGTCATAATTTGCACAGGGCTATGGACTTCCAGGACCCAGCCTTAACTGACCGAGCACTGTCACATGGGTAAGTCACATGCTCCTCCACTCCGTATCCCAAACGACCATGTATTTCTTTCATTTCTGACACTAAACAGAGTAGTGGTGAAGTAAAGGAAAGGTAAATATATATAAGGTAGATCAGGTGGAGTTTAGTACAACCGTGTTGCTTTACCCTGAAAGCTGAACCTTTACCCCAATAGGCAAAGTGACAGGTTCATTTGGTAACCAGCACATCGAGTATACTACATTTAGCTTCCTTGCCCACAAAAGCTAACCACGTGCCAATCAACTAATGTTGACTAATAAAAAGTTCTACCAATTTAAAAAGCCAAATCCTACAGAAAGCTATGTGTAATTCTTCTGAAAATGCACAGATCTGGCCATTGTCAGCTTATGCACTGTGCACTGTATTGTGTAGGGAGAAGAAGAGTCACGTTCCCCCATACTCAGATTTATCGCTGGTCTCCAGTGGTCAATCACTTCAGGGGTCCTTAGAGAAGGTAAGAGCTGCAAGACTGTGTATATATAAATAAGTATAATTTTTTTTTTTTTATTTGAAGGACAAAAAAAAAACATATTAGTTAGAATCTCAAATAACAGTCTTTTTGGCCTAAACCTATATAAAAAAACAAACAATACTTATATATAATTTTTAATTTATATATATTTTTTTATGGACTTTGATAGTTTAAGTCAGCCTGCAATTTTACAGACTGTGTGTAAACAATGGAACAAACTTGTCTATAACTGCAGTTTTTGATACCCAAATGTATTCAAATTTGCTGGTACACTGAGCTGGAACATCTCCAGCTGTGTTGTGGAGTCTGGAGGGTCCAGACATAAATGTATGCATTGGTACTTACTACTTTTTCCTCTGTTTTTGCTTTAAACCTATAAGGTACTCTTCTGTCTCAACAAAAACATCAGACTACATAGCTTCACGTACACTCAAGGTTACACGAGAGATTCTACATATGCAGACTTTAGGTCACAGAGCTTCTACGAATACAGTGATCAGACCGCAGAGCTTCTACAAACACAGTGATCAGACCACAGAGCTCCCACCTACACAGTGATCAGACCACAGAGCTCCCACCTACACAGTGATCAGACCACAGAGCCCCTACATACACAGTGATCAGACCACAGAGCCCCTACATACCCCAGTGATCAGACCACAGAGCCCCCACATACCCAGTGATCAGACCACAGAGCTCCCACCTACACAGTGATCATACCACAGAGCCCCCAACTACACAGTGTTCAGACCACAGAGCCCCCACCTACACAGTGATCATACCACAGAGCCCTACATATCCCAGTGATCAGACCACAGAGCTCCCACCTACACAGTGATCATACCACAGAGCCCCCACCTACACAGTGATCAGACCACAGAGCCTCCACATACCCAGTGATCAGACCACAGAGCCCCCACATACCCAGTGATCAGACCACAGGGCTTCCACCTACACAGTGATCAGACCACAGAGCCCCCACATACCCAGTGTTTAGACCACAGAGCCCCTACATACACAGTGATCAGACCACAGAGCTCCCACCTACACAGTGATCAGACCACAGAGCCCCCACCTACACAGTGATCAGACCACAGAGCCCTACATACCCCAGTGATCAGACCACAGAGCTCCTACATACCCAGTGATCAGACCACAGAGCTCCCACCTACACAGTGATCAGACCACAGAACACCCACATACCCAGTGATCAGACCACAGAGCTCCCACCTACACAGTGATCGGACCACAGAGCTCCCACCTACACAGTGATCAGACCACAGAGCCCCCACCTACACTGTGATCAGACCACAGAGCCCCCACCTACACTGTGATCAGACCACAGAGCCCTACATACCCCAGTGATCAGACCACAGAGCTCCCACCTACACAGTGATCAGACCACAGAGCCCCTACATACCCAGTGATCAGACCACAGAGCTATCACCTACACAGTGATCAGACCACTTAGCCCCTACATACACAGTGATCAGACCACAGAC
This sequence comes from Pelophylax lessonae, assembly GCF_965119305.1. Classification (NCBI taxonomy): domain Eukaryota; kingdom Metazoa; phylum Chordata; class Amphibia; order Anura; family Ranidae; genus Pelophylax; species Pelophylax lessonae. The sequence goes on along the minus strand of NC_138773.1, from coordinate 73,925,025 downwards.
CTCCCACCTACACAGTGATCAGACGGCAGAGTTCCCACATAAATAGTGATCAGACCACAGAGCCACTACATACACAGTGATCAGACCAAAGAGCTCCCACCTACACAGTGATCAGACCACAGAGCTCCCACCTACACAGTGATCAGACAGCAGAGCTCCCACATACACAGTGATCAGACCGCAGAGCTCCCACATACCCAGTGATCAGACCACAGAGCCCCCACATACCCAGTGTTTAGACCACAGAGCTCACACATACCCAGTGATCAGAACACAGAGCTCCCACATACACAGTGATCAGACCACAGAGCTCCTATATACCCAGGCATCATACCACAGAGCTCCAACATCAGGGCTTGACAAACCCCAGGCGCCAGGTCGCATTGGTGACTAGAATTAGCAACCTGGCACCTGGGTTACCCTGCGGCTGGTCTCTTGTTCGCCAGACATCCCAAGTCTCTTGCGTGGTGCGGGAGTCTCCCTCATACGGGCTGCGGCTCCCTGACACCCGCAAGTGCCGCGCTCGCATGCGGGAGACTCCAGCACCTCACTAGAGACTTGGGATGTCTGCCGACAGAACTGTGTCTGTCAGCTGTGACAGAGCAGAGCTGATGTTTCCTGTGTAGTTACGACTCCATCCTATCACAGGCGGAGTGATATCAAATGCACTCCGCCAGTGACAGGAGAGAGCATCAGCTCTGTATACTTCCTACTGTGCCGCTTCGTGATCCCTGCCAGCAGTAACCACAAGGAGTACCAGCAAGCAGTACCAGCCAGCAGTAACCACAGCAGTACCAGTCAGCAGTACCCGCCAGCAGTACCCACAGCTGTACCCACCAGCAGTACCCACAGCAGTACCCACCAGCATTACCCACAGCAGTACCCGCCAGCAGTACCAGACAGCAGTACCAGCCAGCAGTACCACCCAGAAGTACCCACAAAGAGTACCCAAAGCAATACCAGCCAGCAGTACCCACAGCAGTACCAACCAGCAGTACCAGCCAGCAATACCCACAAGGAGTACCCACAGCAGTACCAGCCAGCAGTACCCACAGCAGTACCCGCCAGCAGTACCACCCAGCAGTACCACCCAGAAGTACCCACAAGGAGTACCCAAAGCAATACCAGCCAGCAGTACCCATCAGCAGTACCCACAGCAGTACCAGCCAGCAGTAACAGCCAGCAGTACCCACAAGGAGTACCCACAACAGTACCCAAAAGCAGTACCCACAGCAGTACCAGCCAGCAGTACCAGTCAGCAGTACCCACAGCAGTACCAGCCAGCAGTTCCTGCAAGAAGTACCCACAGCAGTACCAGCTAGCAGTACCCACAGTGGTACCAGCCAGCCATCCCCACAGCAGTACCAGCCAGCAGTAACCACCAGTAGTATCAGCCAGCAGTACCCACCAGCAGTACCAGTAGGCAGTACCCCCCAGCAGCACCAGCCAGCAGTACCCACCAGCAGTAACTAGCAACTAGCCCCCAGGCACATAATTGTAAATATCCCAGCATGTGCAGTGTTTCTGACTCCTACCACCATGACCAATCACTGAAGTGGTCATGGTGGTTGGAGTGTTCCTTTAACATCTCTCAGAAGAAGTAGAAAAAGTACACACGGTTCGAATGCCGGGCAACATCAGCCGGTTCATTAAAAACTGGCCGCCATTAGGCCTGTGTGTATGGCAGCCGGTCCGACAGAAGCCGGCCATTTGGCATGCGCGGAAAAAAAAATGGCTCCCAACTTTTTTAGCTGGCTCCTAAATTTCAAGGACATTTGTCAAGCCCTGTCCCACAAACCTAGTGATCAGACCACAGAGCTTCCACATACAAAGTGATCAGCCCGCAGAGCTCCCATATACACAGTGATTAGACCACAGAGCCTCTACATACACAGTGATTAGACGACAGAGCCCCTACATACATAGTGATCAGACCACAGAGCCCCTACATACACAGTGATTAGACCACAGAGCCCCTACATACACAGTGATTAGACCACAGAGCTTCTACATACACAGAGATCAGACCACAGAGCCCCTACATACACAGTGATCAGACCACAGAGCACCTACATACACAGTGATTAGACCACAGAGCTCCCACATATCCAGGGATCAGACCACAGAGCTCTCACATACCCAGTGATCAGACCACAGAGCTCCTACTTACCCAATGATCAGACCACAGAGCTCCCACATACACAATGATTAAACCAGAGAGCTCCTACATACCCAGACATCAAACCACAGAGCTCCTACATACCCAGACATCAGACCACAGAACTCATACATACCCAGACATCAGACCACAGAGCTCATACATACCCAGACATCAGACCACAGAGCTCCTACATATTGAGACATCAGACAACAGAGCTCATACATACCCAGACATCAGACCACAGAGCTCCTACATACCCAGACAGCAGACCACAGAGCTCCTACATACCTAGTGATCAGACCACAAAGCTCCCACATACACAGTAATAAGCCTGCAGAGCTCCCATATACACAGTGATTAGACCACAGAGCTCCCATATACACAGTGATCAGACAACAGAGCTCCTACATACCCAATGATCAGACCACAGAGCTCCTACATACCTAGTGATCAGCCTGCAGATCTCCTACATACACCGTGATCAGACCACAGAGCTCCCACATACCCAGTTATCAGACCGCAGAGCTCCTACATACCCAGTGATCAGACCACAGAGCTACCACATTCACAGTGATCAGACAGCAAAGCTCCAATATACACAGTGATCAGACCACAGAGCTCCTACATACACAGTGATCAGACAGCAAAGCTCCCATATACACAATGATCAGACCACAGAGCTCCTACATACACAGTGATCAAACCACAGAGCTCCCACATACCCAGTGATCGAACCACAGAGCTTCCACATACCCAGTGGTGAGACCACAGAGCTCCCACATATCCAGTGATGAGACCATAGAGCTCCCACATACCCAGTGATCAGACCATAGAGCTCCCACATACCCAGTGATCAGACCGCAGAGCTCCCACATATGCAGGGATCAGACCACAGAGCTCTCACATACCCAGTGATCAGACCACAGAGCTCCTACATACCCAGTGATCAGACCACAAAGCTCCCACATACCCAGTGATCGAACCACAGAGCTCCCACATACCCAGTGATGAGACCGCAGAGCTCCCACATATCCAGTGATCAGACCATAGAGCTCTCACATACCCAGTGATGAGACCGCAGAGCTCCCACATATCCAGTGATCAGACCGCAGAGCTCCCACATATCCAGGGATCAGACCACAGAGCTCTCACATACCCAGTGATCAGACCACAGAGCTCCCACATACCTAGTGATCAGACCACAGAGCTTCTACATAACAGTGATCAGACCATAGAGCTTCTACATACCCAGTGATCAGACAACAGAGCACCCACATACAAACAGCACACATATCTTCATTCCTCCCAGACATCATGACACGTCTTACTCATTCACAAACAACAGAACACATGTTTTTCTCACTTCATACATCAGGACATATCTTCATCACCCACAGACATAAGGACACATCTTCATAACTCACAGACATCGGGACACATCTTTCTCACTCCAGACATTATGAAATTTGTGTTCCACACTCACAGCTTTCGGGACACGTCTTCCTCACTCACAGACATCCAGTATGTCTCACTTACAGACATCACAACACGTGTCTTCCTCACTCACAGACATCAGGACATGTCTTTCTAACTCACAGACATCTGGACACGTCTTCCTCACTCACACACATCTGGACACGTCTTCCTCACTCACAGACATCTGAACACATGTCTTCATCACTCACAGACATCAGAACATGTCTTCCTCACTCACAGACATCAGGACACATCTTCCTCACTTCAGATATCAGGAGACATGTCTTCATCATTCACAAACATATGGGCACATCTTCATCACTTGTAGACATCAGGACACATGTCTTCCTCACTCACAGACATTAGGACACATCTTCCTCACTCACAGACATCAGGGCATATCTTCCTCACTCACAGACATCAGGACATATCTTCCTCACTCACAAACATCACAAAACACCTCCCACGCTCGCAAACATTGGGACACGTCTTCCACACTCACATTAGTACACATCTTCCTCAATCAAAGACATCAGGACACATCTTACTCACTCAAAGACATCTGGACAAGTCTTCCTCATTCACAAACATCAGGAAACACTTTCTCACTCAGAAACATCTGGACACATCTTCCTCACTCACCGACATCAGGACACATCTTTCTCACTCAGAAACATCATAACACATCTTCCTCACTCACAAACATCAGGACACATCTTCCTCACTCAGAAACATCTGGACACATCTTCCTCACTCACCGACATCAAGACACATCTTTCTCACTCGCAAACACCATAACACGTCTTCCTCACTCAAAAACATTAGGACACATCTTCCTCACTCAGAAACATCTGGACACATCTTCCTCACTCAGAAACATCTGGACACATCTTCCTCACTCACCGACACCAGGACACATCTTTCTCACTCGCAATCACCATAACACGTCTTCCTCACTCAAAAACATCAGGACACATCTTCCTCACTCAGAAACATCTGGACACATCTTCCTCACTCAGAGACATCTGGACACATCTTCCTTACTCACAGACATCAGGACACATCTTCCTCACTCACAAACATCACAACACGCCTTCCTCACTCAGAGACATCAGGACATATCTTTCACACTCACAAACATTGGGACACGTCTTCCATACTCACATCAGGACACATGTCTTCTTCATTCACACACATCAGGACACATCTTCCACACTCACAAACATCACAACACGCCTTCCTCACTCACAGATATCAGGACATATTTTCCTCACTCCAAACATCGGGACACGTCTTCCACACTCACAAACATCGGGACACATCTTCCACACACACATCAGGACATGTCTCTATCACTCACAGACATCAGGACACATGTCTTCCTTACTCCCAGAAATCAGGACATATCTTCCTCACCTACAGACATCAGGACATAAGTACTGAGCAATATCAGGGCACAAATTTCCCACATCATAAAATGTTCCTGCGTAGAGAATTCATGTTAACTTTCTTCAAAGACACAAAGCCACGTTAAAAGACATTATCACGGACAACCAATATATGACATCAGAAGAATGCAGGTCCTTTGTATACAAAGCCTCTATAGGTAGATGTTTACCTGCAAGAACAAAAACTTTCCACTTGCGAAGCATACACCTCCCGCTTACAGCTATAAAGTATGCACATTTTATTAAAAATATTCTTCTTCCCCGGTCATACAGAGCAGACATGAAGTCACACATACATTCACAGAATTTTAACCACTGACTGATCCTGCCACCATCACTCAGCTGGCGCAAAGCATATAATTGCTCCTGGAAACGTCTGCAATCTGGTATGGAGATCACTTCCACCAAGACAGGCTGACTTTTGGAGGGGGGGGGGGGAGATATTTATTAAAGATATATAGAGACATTTTTACTGTTCCTGTGAACCTCAGTTCTGATTTCTGCCCTACAAAATACCTCCGCAGACTAGTTTAGCAGCAGGGTTGGATGAGTAATCAACTCAAGCAGGGGGGGCAAGATGCAGAGGTTGACCGTGTTACGGTTATCTGTAACGTCGCTATCTGTATTGTAGCAAGAGGGAGGAAAGCTGGGGCAATAGCGCAGATGTTCTGCATGAAATATCATTCCTGCAATCGTTGCACCTTTTTTTTTTTTTCAGAAGCAAAAGAGTTAATACCGTAATGGTAGGAGCATAGGGCATGCCGCTGTGCTGGATGTCTCCAAAATTCAAGTTAAAAAGGTAGCAAAAGTGTATCTACAAATGAGACCTGTACCTGTGACTCCATGACATCACCTCTACCTGAGTGCCTGCACCCCCCACCTCAATACAACAATTTGTCTCCCAGATCTCACCCATGCACAAACAACAACCATTGCATTTTTCTTCTAACCATTTCCTCATGCTCAAAGGATACCAGAGAAGCTTCAGCATCGCTCCTGCGGTCTGGTCCTAGCAGCCGTCTCTTCTCTGTCCCTCTCGCTCAGCCTGATTCTCTTAGAAATGTTTAATGAGAGAGGAGCATCTAGATCACCTCCCTGTCATTCAGCGCCAGCGAGGTTACCCCCTTCTTTTATAGACAATCTTCGCCTTTTCGCTTGTCTCTCCCTCTCCATCCTTGCCCCTCCTTCCCTTTTCAAATCCTTTCTCCCGCCCCCCCCCCCCCCCATTTCTCCCTTAGAGATTCTTCAAATCTTTGACTTCACCAACAACCCCCCCCCCCTCTACCAAACACTACCAGTCATTCAATAGTTGGGAACGGTAAACAACATCCAACGTCAGAGGAGAAGTATAGAACATGTTATCTTCTTGTGCCATTTTTACACATGCTGAAATCTTATTTTTCCCCCTCCTGCTTCTGCAGTGAAGCTTAACGTTCTCATTGCCAGTAATTTCAGCAGCACACCTCTCTGCAGTGTGAAGTCCCCTGGCAACAAGGCAGTTAATACGCCAGTACCTTGCAGAACTAGGGAATGAAGTGCTTGGAGATCTAGGAGACCTCAGATCCCTCAATAGATGTCCTGCTGGGAGATGAAACGTAGCACAAGTGCCAGTCTGATGTTGCCTTGTTAAAGGGTTAGTCCATCTCTAACTGATAGTTTCAATTTGTCGTAGAGATGCTAGAGAGGTCAACCATTTGCCAATTCCTTATATCTCTCTTGGACGGTATAGAGGAGAACCTCGTGCTTGAGTTCATGGTGTCTGCACACCTGCTGTAGCAACTATCAGGGGGTCCCACTTTCCATGTTTGATTTGGTATTTATATTACGGAGAATGCTGGAACACATAACGGTGGATGGGAAGACGCAAACCACCCAGGTGGACAGGAACGATGTTAGGGAGATCGTGTTGATGGAATATTCAAGACAAATAAGAAGGCAGGAGGTGACTCAGCTCACCTGGCTCCATTTAAAACTTCCATATCACTTTTGAATGGACTGACCCTTTAACCACTTTACCACAGGAGGATTTTGCTGTCTTACGTCTGAGCCACTTTTTGCGATTCGGCACTGTGCGACTTTAACTGACAATTGCGTGGTCGTGCAACGCTGTACCCAAACAAAATTTACGTCCTTTTTTTCCCACAAACAGAGCTTTCTTTTGTTGTACTTGATCACCTGTGCGATTTTTACTTTTTGCACTATAAACAAAAAAAGAGCGTTTATTTTGAAAAAATAACAATATTTTTAACATTTTTTTTTATATGAAATTCCCCCCAAAAAAGATGTAAAAAACAATTTTTTTTTTAATTTTTGGCCAATTTGTTTTCTGCTACCCATGTTTGGTAAAAAAAATCGCAATAAGCGTATTTTGATTGGTTTGTGCAAAAGGTATTGCGTTTACTAACTAAGGGAAAGATTTCTGTCATTTTTGGTGTTTTTTTTTTAACGAGTAATGGCGGCGATCTGCGATTTTTTTGCGGGACTGCGACATTGCGGCGGACAGATCGGACCCTTGACTGACATTTTTGACACTTTTGGGGGTACCAGTGACATTACTGCAGTAATCAGTGCTATAAATATGCACTGTTACTGTAAAAATGACACTGGCAGGGAAGGGGTTAATTTTATTGGAGAGGGAGGGGTTATTGTATGCCTGATGCTTACTAACATGTGGGGGGGGGGGGGGTGACTGAGTGAGCCAGGGACAGATCGGATGTTCAGCTATCCTGAACACTCCGATCTGTCACTCCCTGTCACTTAGGAGATCCGCCCGCTCTGTTTACACAGGCGGGCAGATCTCCAAACTGGATTCCCCGACGATCGGGGCAGAGCAGCGGCGATCGCCGCCGCTCCTCCCCTGGCCCGACTCCCACTGTGAATGAAAACAACGGGAGCGCCGCCTACAGGGGGAGGAGTCCAGCGACGTAGGTCTACGTCGCTGGACGATAACAAGCCACTGTGCCGCAGTAGCAGCACAGTGGCTAGTGGTAAAGTGGTTAAAGAGGTATTTCCAGTGGTGGGACAAGGTCATCTATAGCCCAGGGCAAACATGCCAAACTGTGCCCCCACCCCACCTCCCCCTAAAGATGTATGAGCATTATGTGTCAGCAAAATGCCCCCCACAAGAATAGTAATCTTCATGCCTACCCTAGGGTGACCAGATGTCCCCGGTTTCCGGGGAAAGTCCCCGCAATGAGGACACAGTCCCCGGATACAGGGCCAGATTAAGTAGACAGGGCATCCCATGCTAGCTGAGAAACAGCCTGGTGGCTCGGATGCCGACACTCCCTGCTGGGCAATCTCAATGCAGCTCCTGCTGCTCTTCAGTGGAGGAGAGGCAGAGCCAAAAATTGGCTGTGTGAAGGGCTGTCCTCTGTGCATAGCAAACCTATGAACCCTGCACTCTATGCCTACCACCCTCCTGTATATTATGTAGTCCTGTGCCCAGCGCTCTATGTATTACGTAGTCCTGTGCCCAGCACTCTGTGTATTGTGATGTTTTGTGCCCAGTGCTCTGTGTATTTAGTCCTGTGCCCAGCACTCTGTGTATTATGTAGTCCTGTGCCCAGCGCTTTGTGTATTATGCAGTCCTGTGCCCAGCACCAGGGCCGGCGCTACCGCTAGGCGAACAAGGCAGCCGCCTAGGGTGCACTGCCGCCTAGGGCGCAACCATACCTCCCGCTCCCAAGCGTCCCTGATTCGCCGGGATCGTCCCCGGCGAAACAGGGCTGAGTCCCGGAATACTCGCGACGGTGCGGGCGGCTTGGTTCCTGCACGCCGCCCACGAGTTACACACACACAGCAGCTGGTCTCTCTCCCCAGCTGCCTGTGTCAGTGCAGAGACGAGCACTGAACCTGCCCCTCCCTCTTCCTGTGTGTTTCCTGTACACAGAGGAGAGAGGCGGGCAGAAGCTCTTCACTCTCTGCAACAGCGCCGCTCTGATATAAGGTCTGTGATGTTTATAACTAACTACTACTAACTTGCAAGGGGGGGGGAAGTGTATGGAGCTGGGGGGGGTGTATGGTGATAGGGGGGTGGAGATGGGGGGGTGTATGGAGATGGAGGGGTGTGTGAAGCTGGGGGGGGTGTGTGGAGATGGAGGGGTGTGTGAAGCTGGGGGGGTGTATGGAGATGGAGGGGTGTATGAAGCTGGGGGGGTGTATGGAGATGGAGGGGTGTGTGAAGCTGGGGAGGGGGGTGTATGGAGATGGAGGGGTGTGTATGAAGATGAAGGGGTTTGTGAAGCTGGGGGGGGGTCATCTTCCTACCACCCCACCACCTGACATCTTCACCCCCCCTGTCATCTTCATTCCCCCTGTAATCTTCCCACCATCCCACCCCCTGTCATCTTCATCCCCCCTGTCATCTTCCCACCATTCTACCCCCTGTCATCTTCTTCCCCCCTGTCATCTTCCTACCACCCCACCCCCTGTCACCTTCACCCTCATGTCATCTTCATCCCCCATCAGCTGACCCCCATCCCACCCCTGTCATCTTTATCCCCCCCTGTCATCTTCCACCCATCCCACCCCCTGTCATCTTCATCCCCCATCAGCTTCCCCCCATCCCACCCCCTGTCATCTTCATCCCCCCTGTCATCTTCCTACCGTCCCACCCCATGTCATCTTCATCCCCCCCTGTCATCTTCCTACCATTCCACCCCCTGTCATCTTCATCCCCCATCAGCTTCCACCCATCCCACCCCCCATCAGCTTCCCCCCATCCAACCCCCTGTCATCTTCATCCCCCCGTCATCTTCCTATCATCCCACCCCTGTCATCTTCACCCCCCTGTCATCTCCATCTCCCATCCCACCCCCTGTCATCTTCATCCCACCTGTCATCTTCCCACCATCCCACCACCTGTCATCTTCATCCCCCTGTTATCTTCCTACCATCCCACCCCCTGTCATCTTCATCCCTTTGTCATCTTCCTACCATCCCATCCCTGTCATCTTCATTCCCCACCAGCCTCCCCCCATCCCACCCCCTGTCATCTTCATCCCCCCTGTCATCTTCCTACCATCCTACCCCCTGTCATCTTCATCCCCCATCAGCTTCCCCCTATCCCACCCCCTGTCATCTTCCTACCATCCCACCCCCTGTCATCTTCACCCCCCTGTCATCTTCATACCATCCTACCCTCTGTCATCTTCATCCCCCATCAGCTTCCCCCCATCTCACCCCCTGTCATCTTCATCCCCCATCAGCTTTCCCTCCATCCCACCCCCTGTCATCTTCATCCCCCATCAGCTTCCCCCCATCCCACCCCCTGTCATCTTCATCCCCCATCATCTTCCTACCATCCCACCCCCTGTCATCTTCATCCCCCCTGTCATCTTTCTACCATTCCACCCCCTGTCATCTTCATCCCCCATCATCTTCCTACCATCCCACCCCCTGTCATCTTCATCCCCCATCATCTTCCTACCATCCCACCCCCTGTCATCTTCACCCCCTGTCATCTTCATACCCCCTGTACCCCACTACCAGCTTCCTACCCCCCAAGCCCCTTAAATTTTCTGGTGCACATCATATATGATGGACGCAGGGAAAACATTTTTTCTTCCAGTGAGAACACGGACACAAGGACATTTGTCCTTCCAGTGAAACCACCAATGCAGGGAATTTTTTATTTCAGTGACACCACAGATGCATTTCTACCCAAAACCCTGCTCACACATAGCGCAGTGACCCTGTTTTTAAAATGTTTTAAAATGTTTTTTTTTTTTTGGGGGGGCGCAAGTAGCTGGTCTTGCCTAGGGCGCAAAATAGTCTGGCACCGGCCCTGCCCAGCACTCTGTGTATTATGCAGTCCTGTGTCCAGCACTCTGTGTATTATGCAGTCCTGTGCCCAGCGTTGTGTATTATGCAGTCCTGTGCCCAGCACTCTGTGTATTATGAAGTCCTGTGCCCAGCACTCTGTGTATTATGCAGTCCTGTGCCCAGCACTCTGTGTATTATGCAGCCCTGTGCCCAGCACTCTGTGTATTATGCAGTCCTGTGCCCAGCACTCTGTGTATGATGCAGTCCTGTGCTGTTTGCCAATAAAAAAAAATGTCCCCGGATTAAATTTTGAAAATCTGGTCACCTTAGCCTACCCCCAAGCATAAATTCCCACTCCTCCCAATACAAATCTTCCCCCCTGCTAAAATCCCTCCTCTCAGCACAAATCTTGCCCCCACCAACCCCCCCAATTCCCCCTAGCTCAAATGCCCCACCCCCCAAAAAAAAAAAACAATTCACCCCTCCTAACACAAATCCTCTACCCCTAATATTTCCCCTCCTAGGTCACATGTTCCATTTCACCCCAGCACAAATCTTCTTCCCCCCATCCCCCCTTCCAACACAAATCCCCCCTAGATCACCATTCTTAGCACTCCCCACCCCCAAATTTCCCCTCCTCAAACAATATTTACCACCTACCGCCCCCACCCCCAAATTCTCTCTGCCAACACAAATCCCCACCCCCCCAAAGTCTTTGTGGCCCCCCCACCTTACATGATGCCACAGTGTCTAGGGCAGCCGCCCCTCCTGCCCACCTCTTGTCCCAGCCCTGGGTATTAAACCCAAAGACATATTTTTTTAATTGCAGCTTACAAATTCTTAGTTTCTTTTTCAGTAGTTAATTCAGTATTGGTCAAAGCATAGGATATGCCGGTATGCTGGATGTCTCCATAATTCAAGTTAAAAAGGCAACAAAATGTAATCCACTTAAACCTGTATAAATGAGTTGAGACCTGTACCTGTGACTCCATTACATCAGCTCTACCCCTACCTCATTCTACAGTAAACCCCCCTCCATTGCGGGGGTTACGTTCCGGACCCAGCCGCGAAAAGTGAAATTCCGCGAAATAGATAAACCCTATTAAAATGCATTGTAGGCATGTTTATTTTACTGTCACTGTACATGTAGAAGCATTTTAAGGTCTTTAAACACACTTTTAAAACAATAGAAACTCATTTAAACACATAAAAGATATTAAGAGACATAGCAAGAGCTATGGAAAACACAAAAATATTTCATTTTTAATGATTTATATAGTAAAATAACATTACAAAAAAAAAACGCGAATTACCGGGACCGCAAAAACTGAACCGCGATGGAGTGGGGGATTACTCAGTAACTGCTGATCGCTCAGTTCCCAGTACTCCATGAGCAGAGAGCTGATGACAATCTGTCTGCTCTGCCCCCCGCTCACTGGAGCACTGGGCTGTGGAAGGGACAGGAGCGGGTGGCTCAGGCTCTCAGTGGCCCGCTCAGAGGCTGAGCCAGGTGCCAGTCCAGGCATCTGGGTGGATCCCAATCCCATGGTCGCAATCTTTCCCCAGCCTGGACCGCCTTTGTAACGTCAGCCGACAGTGGGCTTTAGCCCGCTGTCTGCTTAAAATGGGTCACAGGAATACAGAATAAACTGCACTCCTAGGATCCACAGGGGAAGTACATCCAAAATGAGCTTTGGCTGTACTTCTCCTTTAAAGCTGTGATTTCTATCCAAGATTGTTTTAGAATACAGTATATAAGGAATTATAGAAACAAAGACACAAATTTAATTTTACCCCGGCTTCCCATTTTGCTTCTAAGTTAGCTAAACCAACTTTGCACATAAGAGGCTTAAAGTACAACTAAAGGTAATGCTTTATTATTTTAGTTTTGATAGAGTGGAGAGGGATTAGAACACCTGTCAGGTTTTTACTGCTGTTTGTGCCCATTAGGGAGATTCATCCTTTCTATTTATCCTGTTTACCATTATTGCCAAAAGTGAAAGTAAAAGAAAATCCCAAATTTTTGGTTGTCCCCAGAACATTAATAGGGTGGAAATCTTAAAATGGGAACACTAGTTCTGATGATCCTGGAGACAGCAAGGGATTCCTTCCCTTAAAGTTGTTGTAAACCCACTCTGATCACGTTTACCTATATGTAAATGTAAATATGTCCTAAACTTGCACCGTTTAGGAGATATTTACATTTCATGCAGTCGATGACATCATCAGCACATGCGTTCTGAAGAAACGGCCACCCGTGCCACTTCTTCAGAGCCCTGTGCATGCGTGGGAGTGACGTCACACGGCTCCCTGCCAGTAGGATAGCAGGAGTCCGCAGTTCAGGAAGGAAGAAGATGGATGCGGCCGCCAGCGGGGACGACAAGGGCTTTGTTTGGAGGTAAGTGTCACATAATGTGCTAGTATGCAATGCATACTAGCACATTATGCATTTGCTTTGCAGGGAAGAAAAAAAAATTAAAAAAGGAAGAGTTTACTTTCTCTTTAAGAGGGATTTTCTCTTACTTCCTGATTTGGCAAAGGGACAGGAAGTGAAGGGAAATATTATAGATTGAACACAGATGGCAAAAACAAATCTTACAGGGGGTTATAACCCTCCCTTACTGTTTATAAAAATCAATCTCTTAAAGGCCCTTTGTATTCTGATGGGGAGACTTCCCCGCCATCAGAATACACAAACAACTCTAATTTTTTCTGTCTTAATTAAACACACGCATTAAACATTCATACTGAAAGGTAGGTCAACCCATAGAATAATTACTTCAATGAAAGCTAATTGGAGTCAGTAGTTTGCAAATCTGGAGTTTACAGGTATGGTTTAGCACTACTTTGCTTGATAAAAGACACACAAATATATTAGGATTGCTGTTCATAAGAAGCATCAGCTGATATTGACCATGCCTCCCAAAAAAAAGTTCTTTGAAGACATAAAATCAAGAGTAGTTGATCTGAAAAAGGCTGGAAGGGGATACAAAGCAATCTCAAGTGTTTAGACTGCCATTAGACAAATTGTCTATAAATTGAGACAGTTTAGTACTGTGGCTACTCTTCCTAGAAATGTGCTCACAGCCAAGATGACTCCCAAGGCACAACGCAGTATCCTCAATGGGGCAAAGAAGAAAGCTAAAGGCTTGAAGACATCACTGGAAGTGGCAAACATCTTTAAAAAAATTACTGTTTGCCTCAAGTTTGCCAAAGAGCACCTTAGCAAGCCGCAATGCTACTGGGAAAATGCTTTGTGGACTGATAAAAAAAGGTGAATAGTTCAGGAAGAATACTCAGCACTATTTATGGCACAGCTTACCCACATCAAAACATCATTCCAATGGTGAAATATGGTGGAGGGAACATCATGATTTAGGCTTGCTGCACTGCCTCAGGGCCTGGACCACTTACCATCACCCAGGGGAAATGAGTTCCCAAGTTTACCAAAATATCCTACCGGAAAATGTCAGAGCGGCTGTCGTCAGATGAAGCTTAGTAGAAGTTGCATGATGCAGAAGGACAATGACCCTAAACATCAAAGTAAATCCAACACAGACTAGCTTCAGAAAAATAAAATGTACTTTTTGGGGTGGCCCAGTCAGAGCTCAGACCTCAACCCCATAGGAATGCTGTGAAATGACCTCAAGAGAGCTGTTCACAGCAGACATTCTACAAATGTGCCTGAGCTGAAACAGTTGTGTACAGACGAATGGTCAAGGATTCCTCCTGAATGTTATGCAGAGCTATCGCAGGTGCTTGTTTGAAGTCATTGCTACCAAAGAAGGTTCAACCAGCAATTAACTCCAAGGGTTCCCTTACTTTTTCCTCCAGCTCTGTAAATGTTTATTGAGTGTGTTTAATAAAGGAACAAGAAATTAGAATTGTTTGTGTGTTATCAGCTTAAACAGATTGTGTTTGTCTATTGTTGTGACTTAGATGAGTTTCAGATCACATTTTACAGCAAATTACTGCAGAAGACCAGCTCATTTCAAGGGGTTTACATACTTTTTCTTGTCACTGTATCAAAATAAAGCAGCACATTAAAAAAAAAACTCACGAATGTAGCACCCTCCTAGCGTAGGATGCTAGGCAAATTAAGTTTTTGGCTCCTTCTGCAATCAAAGTAACAATGATCATTTGTTCTGGCCTGTTTAAGGTTTCACAGGCTGGGAGTTCAATTGCTTCCCCTTGAATCTGGAAGAAGCTTCCAGAGCTCAGGAAAGAAGTTACTATGTAAGATGCAAATAACCAGCCTGAATATATTTCATGTTCCAGCCAATCCCTGAAGAGGAGTGTTCAGAAGAGGACTGGACAGGTAAGAAATAGTCTGAAGCTCTCTACAGGAGAGTTTCCAGAGTCTGAGGGGCCTCTGCCCTCACTCAGGCAGTCCATGGACTGTGCAGCTGTTCTAGAGTCTTCGGTGGGGGCTGAGGGCCAGGATATATCTTCGGAGAAGCTTATAACAGGACCTCACCACAAGGGATCTGGCTCGTAGATGGACTGTCTCACCCACTGGACTGTGCCGGAAGAAGCTGGAAGGTTTTGAGTAAAGACCCTAAATTGATCCTTGTGACTGAGTAGTGTTCTGAGAATTGCACTGGGTAACAGCAGTGGTGCATTAGCACAAGGTAACCAGATGCCAGAAGAAGAAGAGACTTGCCTCAGGGTTTTCAGCTGTCTAAGGCGGGACATATACAGAGCAAATTTCTTTCCTGCAACCCATAAATTTGCTTGATTCCCCCATCAATACAGACAGTGTCTAGTGTTAGCGGCTCCCATCGATAATCGCAGGTAAAACCTGGCATGCTGGTTGTACCTAAGTTGATTGATCGATCAACTTGGTACATTTAACCTGCCCATGCACGGTTTGAATCTTGACCAGTTCCTGCTGAAACGGCCGTGATTCAAACCGTGTATGGCCTGCCTTAGACTGCTCAAAAACCTGCCTCACGGTCCCCAGCTGTGAGGCAGCTGGCGCCAACACCCACAAATACTGAAAGAGAAGACTGTCCTCTAATTGCTGAATACTATTCATTTTGGAGTATCCCAAGCCCTAAAACCCCTCCTGTTAAAGTTTCTTCAGCAATAAATCTTATAAAGACATCCCCTAGACCGTGTTATAGGAGCTGGTGTGAATGGACTGGTGCTTGCTTTGAGGAAGAAGCAGTTAATACCAGCGACTCCTTTGGGGGTAGCGCTACACATTCTTCTCTTGCTGCCTGTGCCAAAAAACACTTTTGCAGTGAAGACACATTGCCAGTGAAGAGTCTTCAGAAACAGAAACTTCCAGGAGTGTCAATCTCCTGGTCTGTGCTTAGGTGGTCTTCCTCCCAAATCCTACGTCACTACAGGACACAATAACTGAACCCCAGAATGAGCAAATATTGTCTAGTTTCAAGAGGCATGTAAAGATCATTTTTGGCCATAGCAAGCAGAAAAATCAAAGGAGAGGGATAGATAATCTTTTTCCTACCTTATATGAATAAACAAAATTCTAACCATGGGTCTGGAAAAAAATCACACTTATTGTAAAGCTCATATACTTAAAATTTCATCTGTAAGTATAACTTTCATTGTCATGTACATTTATTCATGTGAGTGATTACATGCAGGGCTGGTGCAAGGATTTTTGACAGTCTAGGCGAAGCCTTTTTTTGCCGCCCCTATTGGCTCCGCCCCTGACTCCACCCTCTTCGCCCTGCCCATGAATACGGTAAAGGTGGCGGGGGTGGAGATTTTTGCAGTACCTTTCTACCTACTTCTTCAGCCTTGGGCTGCAGGCCCGCACCTGCGCCTCTAGACCCAGACTGAAGACAAATAGTGGTGGCTCACTTTCTCACGCCGGCTGTGGTCTCCATGTGCCGGGCCCCCACCTGCGCCTCTGGTCCTGGCCTGAAGACAATTAGTGGCGGCTCGCTTCCTCACTTTGGCTGTGGTCTGCAGGCCCCTGGCCCGCACCTGGGCCTCTGGACTCAGCACGGCGCCCCCAACTGATGTGCTCTTTAGGGATGTATACAGTAAGGGGTAAGGAGGAGGGGGGAGGAGAGGAGGGGGGAGGAGAGGAGGAGGAGGGGGTAAGTAGAAGAGGGAGGAGGAGAGGGGGAGGAGGAGGGAGGAAGGGGGGGAAGAGGAGAGGGGAGAGGAGGAGGGGGAGAGGGAGAGGAGGGGGTAAGGAGGAGGGAAAGGAGGGGGGAGGAGAAGAGGAGGAGGGGAGGGGGAGAGGAAGAGAGGAGGAGGGGGGAGAGGAGAGGGGGGAGGAGGAGGAGGGGGGTGGGATGGAGAAGGTGGAGGAGGGGATAACATCACACATTTAAGGAGTCTAAGGACATATAAGTCTTCTATATATACTATACAATCAGTTATAGAATCTCAATGTGTCCTTCATTGTTCACAGTTCACTTACCACCAAGGCTCTGCTGCCAACGGTTCTCTCTCTCTCTCAGTCTCCAGGCACAAGCCCTGCCTCAGCGGTGTCTCCAGTCCAGGCTCCTCCAGCGTTGTCACACACACACCACACCTCCAGGTACCGACCCCTGTAGCGTCACTGATCAGATCGTCACATGACTCTGCTCTGCTGCTGGATAAAGGGGAGGGGAGAAGGGCAGAGCAGAGGTGGCTGGCTGTGGTAACTGGCCTCGGCATGGATCATGGGAGGGACCAGGGACAGAAGATCACCGCTTCTAAAGCTCTGGACTAGCACCAGAGAGTCTCTGAGAAAGACAGACAGGTCACAGACTGTGACCTGTCTGTCACTGATCATAGAGGCATAGGCCGCCTCGGTTGTCACTGTCAGGTCCCAGGAGACTGTCAGGACTCGGAGACAGTGACGTCAGGTCAGTTCTTCAGTGCTGCCGCGGTACCAATACACTCAGTGATAGTCCGGAGCGGCTGCACAGCACAGGCGGCGGCAGGACTCAGGAGAGGGAGACTGAGTAGGGAAACCAGCGGCCAGGCGCTCTAGGCAGCAGCGTGCCTTAAGCAGTTGCCTACCTTGCCTAGTTGTAGCGCCGGCCCTGATTACATGTGATATGTATATAAAAAAACAATATGTGAACTTGCTAATTAAAATTTCTGTGATGCCATTAAAATATAGAATATTTATAGCAGTCCTTTGTATTATAAAACCCTTTTTGAAGGCACTCTTAAGCACCTGTGACATGAACCTATCAGTGCATCTAGCCTTCCATTCAAAGCACATGTAGTAAATCGTGAGAACATTTATCATGGTTCTTCAACCACTCCATGCTCTATATCTCTGCTTTTTACTCTTCGTCTGGCTTTATTTTTGGATGACCAAAGCTCTTAGCATCACAATATCTAAGTACAGATCTCTAGACAAAATCCATCACAGTATCATATGTAATGAATGCTACGATTAAAGATGGTTGGTTTTGCAAACGAATGTTCCCTAAATACATTAGTACAAAGAAGTGGTTAAAGATTTATTCTGTACACATACACACTATATCACTTCCATGTAACCTGATATTGAATGTTACAATTTGAAAGATTGACATGGCAATCAAAAGACATTTTTAAGGGTTTGCAAATTAAATTTGTTGAGTCCCTGATGGTATTATCAAATGCTTTTTAATTTTTTTCACACAAATCTTCCAACACAAATCTACTCTTGTATGCGTAGCTTTATGTTGGGGGTCTGCAGAACACCTGAGTGTATCAGGAGGCCAGAAATCACAGAAGAGGTAAATATACACAGTAAGTTCAGGTGTGGCATTAGTCCAGATATTGGTTTTAGCAACAAAGTTTATTTAACACCATAGCATGGAAGGGTGGATGACCGCACTCTACCATGCAACGATTCCAAAAAATGTATTGTCGAAATCTATCATAAAAACATGATCACAGCTCTACAAAGACAGGCACATACATTAAAGTGCAGTTCCACCCTAAAATACAACTTTTCGCCATCTTCTTCCTCTCTGTCACCTGTAAAACAATTGGATAATCGAACATTTTTTTTTTCTTTACTTCCCTTGTTTTAGAAGAAAATATACTCACTTTACTTCCTGTTCCTCTTTCTTCAGCTGTGGCCCGCGCCGTCACTTCCTGCTTGCATTGATTCCTGGGAGCTGAGCGTCATCGTTCCCAGAAATCAATGCGCCTGCACCGGCCCCGCTCGTCAGTTCCGGTGCAGGCACGTCATTCACTGCTAAACAGCTTCTGGGCATGCCCAGAAGCTGTGCAGGAATGATGTGCCTGCAGCGGACATGATGAGCGGGGCCCTTGCAGGGCATTCTGGGACAAAGAGGACACAGAAGAGGACGCTGATGAGGACGCGCTGGCTTCAGCTGCCCACACCTGAGATGGCAGCGCTGGACAAGACATTTTCAAGGTAAGTATTTCTTCTTAAAGGTAAGTGCGACCTGGGACAGTTCAGGGGCTATCCACTGTGGAATGCACTAGCCCTGACTGTCCCGGGGGTATTTTTATAAAAAAAAACTTCCTGAGGGTGGAACTCCGCTTTAATGTGTTTCACGCTAAAGAGTGCTTAATCATAATGTCTCGGCTGTGAACTGGACCAGTACCTCCAGCAGGGAAGTTATAGGGGCAAGTGGAAGCAGACTGGCCTGGAGTAGTGGTACACTTACTGTTTTTTGCTTTAAAGTGTTACTAAACCCACAACAGTAAATTCAGTCTTTATATGCAGTAAAGCATGTTTGTTATACTCACTGTGGAACCTAATGGGTGTAAAAATGCTGTTTGATTCTGTTTTCTCTGATCCTCCTCTTCTTCCACTGTCACTGTTTTCAATCCATCTCCTGATAGAACAGAGGCTAAGGGACAAGCTGCACATGCTCAGTTCGGTGTGTATTGCTAGAGATTTTTTTTTTTTTCTTGGGAGAATGCATGTGATCAGAACAGGGCCAATCAGCACTGTCCAGACAAAGAGTCAAGGGTCCTGCAGTCTTTTAGGACAGTCAGGAAAGAATAAAAACTCCTTCTATAAGCTATGACCAGACACTGATAGAAGTCACAAGACTGCTATATACTGCTGATCAGAAAAGGTATTTAGAAGTTTATATTTACTAAAAGAATTGCATTTCCATGTTCTGTGTACTGTGGGAGACCAGATAAAGTGAATGCAGAGTCCTGGGTTTAGTAACACTTTAACATCATACATTAATCTGTTAGTTATGCAGCATAATTTTTATGTGGTACTCCAGCCAATTCGTTTTTGGTACAATGGGTAAGGGTTCATATGATTTTATTGCTGTCTGTGTTCCCGTCGAGAGATCCATTCTCCGTTTCTGCTCCAGTGCCTGTTGACTAAACCGTGGTGGCTCCCAAAATTTAGAGAATTTTAAAGGATACCTCTGAAAATCTTTCTAGCTTTGGTAGAGAAAAGAGTGGTAACAATAAAGCACCAACATTCAAGGGTCTGAACAGCAGAGCTTATTGTGCCAGCAAGAAACACGCTGATAGGAGGAAAGACAGTAAAGCACTAGGAGGATTGTCTCATCAGTCTTCTGTTTCTCCTTGACTGGATGGGTGAGAGACATGTGGGGAGGTGCAGCGTGGTGCGGTGACAGTGAACACTCAGAGTCCAGTTGCACAGAACAGAACTTATATTAATGTCGAATCCAGTATTTCACAACAAACCCGGTGGGAAGGCACCAGGCCAGAAACAGTCACGGCATATATAACAGCAGTGAGTAGCAGAACAGGTTTCAGATGTCCTGACAGAGGGCAGAATTTGGCCTGGCCAGTCAGTACCAAAATAGGGAGGTTTCCAGGAAGCATGGCCTGTCCCTATCCTTTCGTCTGGAACCTCTCCCTGCGCCTAATCACTGTCCCTGTCAGATGGGTGACCTGCTCCTACACTACCCACGCGAGAACTGCACGCCAGGCCCGGGAGCCAGGGTCTTAAAAAGATTCTGCCTGACCCAAGATGGCCAACAGAGTCATATGGCCCGGCAGCATCCAACCGGATAGCCTCCTCCATTGACCCATGAAACCATAGAGGAACCCTTTTCCTCTTGACTACCTCTCCTCCTGAAATGCCGTTGTAGTTGAGCACCACCTGCAGTGGAGAAAGTGTAGACTGCACCTGTCTACAGACAAGACCTGAAAGAATTATTGGACTGCAAGGCTGTACTGTGAAGACAGGTGAACTAGTCTTGCAAAGGCCCTGTGAGGACATAAAAAATGGAAGCTGCCACTGATTACTGAACTTGTCTTACCTTTAGTCTTGCACATTTGTACAGCACCCCAACTGTATTAAAAATGCTTACTCCAAATATCTGCACAGTTTGAGCTATTCATTGGGTTTCAGTTCTTTCAATCATGGAGGGTCAGCATGCAAATACGGTCTGCATGCAATTACGGTCTATCTAGGAATGCCCAATTCTCTAGACTGATATCCACCCAGCACGGCTTTTAATATTTGAATAACTCCTCCCAAGAGAGAGCCCACTGCTTGCATCAAGGCTGACTATGTACATATGCCCCCTCTCCTTAGCCATGATCTGTCTGCATTGCATAAAGCACAGAGACTCAATGATGACATGAATACATCAAAAATAATGCATATAATGAAAATAAAAAGTTTTAAATAAAAAAATAATTGGCATGTTGATGAAGGGGCAGAAAGGAACTAAGAAAGGCAAAATATATACAGATTAAACTTCAGCTTTAAGGCCAGGTTCACACTAGCTGCTCGTAGCAAGGGGTCCGGTGCGTCCTTGTTCTCTGTTTTAGGTGCAAATCAGGTCCCAATTTGGCCTGAATTCGGGACAAAGACGAACAGAACCCATTCAAGTGCAGACCGCGGCCGCCCTGGAGATGTGTGAACCAGCTCCATTGAGAGCCAGTCACAGTCTCCTGTCATGCGAATTGTATGCTGGGAAACCCGCATCCTATTCGCATAGGTGTGAACCCAGCCTTCAGAATTGTCACACTTCCATTATTTTAGGTTTCATTTGGTGTGTGAGATGTTTTTATATTAGTAAAAGTTTTTTGTTAAATATTTCTCTTTTTAACTAATTTTAATGAAGTTCTCTCTGAAAGATTTAACCACTTGCCATCCACTTATAGTAGTGTAGCACCCTCTAGCTAGTGTGCTAGTGTACCTTGTATATAGTTAGCTGTTAGTGTAGGTAAATTGGTTCGGCTGAGAGCCAAGCGTGGGCTGAATCTGGGTCAGGGCCGAGTAACTCAGGGAGGCTGGATGACTCTTCTGGTGCCTCCTAGAACCTTGGAGAAGGTTCTAGATGTAGTGAGGGGAAGCTAGGAGGGGCTGCTTGGCATATTCATGAGGTCCCCGACAAATCCCCAGCAAAAAGGGTCTGGAAGGGAGTAGGCACCTCATCAATAGGCATGAGTAATTCCAGCAGGGGCGGTCAGTGGCCCTTGAAGGAGCCCCCTAGTCTAGGGGGGTTATTGCGGGCCTTGACCTCGGGTGCTGGAGGGACCCTCTACAACACACAGTGGAATCCTTTCCTGGGAGCAGTGGCCACAGAAAGGAAGTATTGGCAAAGTGTGAGCTGTGTCACCCTATCTGCTCTTCAAAGCATAGGGGCTGCGAGTCCCTGGCTGTAAAGGGCTTTCGATCAATACAAGGAGGCAAATAGGAAGTGTAAACACGAAATCAAGATGGCTAAAATAGACTTTGAGAGACAAATAGAGGAGGATAGTAAAAAAAACCCAAAGAAATTCTTTAAGTATATCAACAGCAAAAAAACTAGGGCAGAGCATATTGCACACATAATTAACGATGATGGGAGGATGGTTACTGAAGGACACTGAAAAAGCAAACGTGCTGAATGCTTTTTTCTCGTCAGTCTTTACACAGGAAACGGAGGGGTACACTGACCATGACTGTATGGTTAGTAGTAATACACAGGACTTGCCACTATGGCTAACAGAGGGTGAAATCAGGGAAAGGCTGGATAAACTTAACACAAACAAATCACCAGGCCCGGATGGCGTACACCCGAGAGTACTCAAGGAACTCAGTAAGGTTATATCCAGACCACTGTTCCTGATCTTTGCAGACAGTATTAGGACAGGAGATGTACCAGGGGAGTGGAGGAAAGCAAACGTGATTCCGATATTCAAAAAGGGTCAGAGGCATATACCGGGAAATTATAGGCCTGTCAGTCTGACATCAGTAGTATGTAAACTTCTGGAGGGGATGATAAGGGACTATATCGTAGAGTTTGCTAAGGACAACAGCATCATCAGTAGTAACTAGCACGGGTTTACAAATGGGCGTTCTTGTCAAACCAATCTCTTAACATTCTACGAGGAGGTGAGCTGTGAGCTAGATAGGGGCAGACCAGTGGATGTGGTGTACCTAGATTTTGCTAAGGCGTTTGATACAGTTCCCCATAAGCGCTTAATTTATAAAATAAGTTCTGCAGGTATCGACAGCAGGGTTTGCTCTTGGATACGGAACTGGCTAAAAGGGCGTGTCCCCAGACTGGTCAGAGGTAGTAAGCGGGGTCCCCCAAGGCTCAGTCTTAGGACCAACCTTGTTCAATTTATTCATAAACAGCATTGAGGACGGGATCAGTAGTTCAATATCAGTTTTTGCAGATGACACAAAATTAGGCAGGGCAATAACAGCACAGCATGAAGCAGATATCCTACAGAATGACCTGGACAAAATAACGGAATGGGCAACGACATGGCAAATGAGGTTTAACGTGGAGAAATGTAAGGTTTTGCACTTGGGGACTAGAAACATAAAAGCACAATACATGTTAGGAGGGGAACCCTTGGGAGAATCAAAAATGGAGAAGGATCTGGGAGTCTTGGTTGATGATAGACTAGGCAATAGCATGCAATGTCAAGCGGCAGCTGCCAAGGCTAGCAGAATATTAGCATGCATAAAGAAAGGGATGTATTCCAGAGATAAGACTATAATCCTTCCACTTTATAAAACTCTGGTCCGACCTCATCTGGAGTATTCTGTCCAGTTCTGGTCACCAGTCCTCAGAAGGGATGTGTTGGAGCTGGAGAGGGTCCAGAGAAGGGCAACTAAACTAATTAGGGGATTGGAGGACCTTGGTTATGAGGAGCGTCTGCAATCACTTGATTTATTCTCCCTGGAGAAGAGACGCCTGAGGGGGGACATGATAGCAATTTTTAAATATCTTAATGGGGATCTAGGCTTAGAAAAAAAGCTGTTCAGTCGAAGGGATTGCATGAGGACTCGGGGGCATACAATGCGATTAGAGGAGAAGCGTTTTAACCTCAGGCAACGTGGGGGGTTCTTTACTGTTAGGGCTACAAGATTGTGGAATTCTCTACCACAAGAGGTGGTTTCTGCAGGTAGTATGGTGGCTTTCAAAAGACTACTAGATGTACATCTCAAGGATCAGAACATTCAGGGGTATGCAAGATGATTACAGCCACACACACCTACACAGGTTGAACTGGATGGACTATTGTCTTTATTCAACCTCACCTACTATGTAACTATGTAATTCATGACTGTTTTGCTTACTATTGTGATGCTATGATTGTCCCACAGCTATCACATGGTACCCAGGCCAATCATAGCACCCTGTACCATGTGATTAGCTGTAGCCAGGCACAGATCATAATTGTAAGCAAGATGTCATGAATGAAAGCCATTCAAGAGAGACAAAACTATTGCTTCTAACAGAGATCATCCCTAATGACCTCCAACCCCCCCCCCCCCCACAGTAGTACAGTGTCACTATGGTGACGCTGAGCCACTCTGATGACAGGATGTAAAAAAAAAAAAAAAACTTGAATATGTCAGTGGTGCTTTCTGCCTCACTGGGGACTACCTGCTGCTTGAGCAGATCCCAAGAAGAAGAGGACCCAACGCATTCCCTGTCCAGCCTGAAGACTTTTGGAAATATAGATGTGTGGGACTCCTGGGGGGAAGGGATCAGTGGCAGAGCCCAGAGTTGGGCTTTTAAGTGTTGTTAGTAGAAAGGCAGAAGAGGTCTGCTATATTGGTTGCTTAGCAGCGGAGATCTGCAAGTTCGGGGTTTGCGCAGGTTATTGCACTGATTTGGTCACTCTCAGTGGAAGCTGCTCATTGTAACTGACACAGAGAGTGACGGTGATGGGAGTTGGAGACATGAAGACAGAAATGTGGGCTCTTTTGTTCATGGAACTGTAAGCTAATATTTCCACTGTTCTGAAAGTTTGCAAACAGTAATAAGCTATGTGAAAAGCACAGTCTGGAAAAATTATTATTTAATCTTATTCAAGAGGTTTTGGAAAGGCTGTCTTACAAATTACATTTTGGCATCAGGAAACCGGATGATCTTCTGTTACTATGGCAACATCCAACTATTGACGTGTCATGCCTGTAAACATCCATACAGAAGCCCTTGAAACCAGTTCAGTGGGTTCAGTATCTCCATGGATGACCATTGCCAGACTACACCAAGTTCCTCAGTCCTACTGTGTAGGTCTGGTTATACAGTCATTAAGGAAATGCATGGAGAACCCGTTCGCCTGCAACTTTGAAAGAACACTCCTATTTAGAACAATAGCTCTGCTCTTGAAAGGACATTTAAGGAGAAGCCTTTGCAATTCCAAGGAATTCCATTAATTGGTATCAGAACGGACATGAGACCCTATAGTAGTGCGAAAATGCACTGCAGGGTCTTATGAAGGTCATTAGAAAAAAGGATAATAGGGTTCATTGAATTATAATATATCCAGAAAGTTTGTATGGGGACTTAAAGTGGTTGTAAACAATCACCTTGTAAAACAACTCAATTCGTTTGAAATAGAAATGAAAGGCAAAACATTTGTGTATAGATATAAAACCAATTGAATCCTGATCCTGATAGAAGGATCTATGCCAGGGGTCTCCAAAATATGGCCCTCCAGTTGTTAAGGAACCACAATTCCAATCATGCCTAGCCAGTAATTGTTAGACCAGAATATTGTCCAATGTATGATGGGAGGGTTGAAACCATCAGCACTGTGTAGGTTTGTAGGCTCCAACATCATTCGACACAGAATTTACACATGGTTAGGCAGGGCTGTCTTACCGAATGGGCATGCTGGCCAGTTGCCCGGGGGCCCCACCTGCCCAGCAATCCAGCCGCAGCCAATTAGTCCCAACTCCCGTGTGCATCCCGCTCCTGAACTTAACAGGTGGCAAGCGCCTGTCGGCCCTGCGCTGCTGTCAGGCCACTTGGGCCGTGGAGGGGGAGCCAAGAACTGCAGGAATGCCTGTCCGCCTCCACGGGAACAGGAACACACAGAACAGTCGAGTCTGATTCCCATCCATCTGTGTGTTCACCGGACCCAGCCACCGCACTTGGAAGCTGTCATTAGCCTGGAACTGCTGTACCAATAAATATCACCTTATCGATAATTTGCATTTTTATTCTCGTGGGTGAATATGTAGGCAGGGCCCCAGTGCACTGCATTGCCCGGGGGCCTATTATGCTCTTAAGATGACACTGTGGTTAGGAACAGAGAGATCAGAAAAGGTGAGTATAAGTGTGCAGGAGGTAGGCTTTAAAAAGACCCCTTTACATTGCCCTAAATAGGCAAAGTGACAGCGTATTTAAAATAAAATTACTCACCCCACATTATTTTCACTGCTTCCACGTAGAGAGATGAAGATTATAAAGAGATTGTGAAAAAACCAAATGATTGGCAAAACTGCAGTCCCACCCAGAGCCACTGTGTAATCCATGCTAAAGCTGACTGCAAAGGAACTTGCAGCAGTTATATATAACAGAGATTAAGGAACATTTAGAGGATTCTGCTTGGCCTTAAAGATTCCAGGACTGCATTAGCAGCTCTATGATTAATATAATTTTCCACCTGGCATTCCTATATAATGAAGATTGAAAGCGATTGTAAATTAATACCTTTGTAAAACAACCCATTCAGTTTAAAATAGAAATAAAAGGCAAATCACTTTTTATAGATATACAAAAAACATTATAAATACCTGTAGCACCCTCCTAGGTAGTTGCTAGAGAGAAAGTATAGTTTTGGGTCCTGTCTGCTTACCAGAAGGGCTGCAGGTAAATCTATATTGTTCTCTGCTTACCAGAGAACAGGATCTGTTAGTGAGGTCTGTTCATCATGCTCAGGTGCAACTCGTTCTGTCTGCAGAGTATTTCACACTGGTCCAATAGGGAGGCATATTGGACAGTCGGGGGAAACCTGACAAATGAGTGCACAGGCTTTTGATACAGCCTTGGTGATTTGGCAGAGGAAAAGTGCCTTGGTGCATGCTGGGATACTGTATAAAATCCAGGAGCACATGTGCTGAGGGTCTTTCGATTGGATAGCGGAGTCCCGGAGGGAGGGGCGGCTGCCTCCTCCTTTGTAGAGGGGTTATGAGGCCTCAGGGAGTCAACCTGGGGGCCTAGAGAATGCCAGTGAGGAGCTGAACCCAGAGGTCCAGGGAAGCTGACTGAAAGGAGAAACACTGAAGAATCTGATTCTGCAGTACAGTGAGTATAGATCTGTGTCAATGGGCCTGACCTGAGGGGGGCCACCCCTGCAGCTAGAAGAGTCAGTGGACGGGTGTCAGTAAAGGGGATGCTAGTGAGTGTCCCGAAGATAATGTAGGATCACCAAGTCTATTGCTGGAGAGAAACAAGCAAGGAGACTTAACCCTTTCCATACAATTGGCAGTATGGATTAAACAGCGCTGCTGTTTCCAAAAGCAACCTATTGAGGCAAGTGAGAGTTGTCCTTATCCATTGTGAATAGTTACAGTTGGAGTATCCCACTATTCCCTTCTCCCATCCAAGTTGCAAAATAAATACAAAAAAACAATACCCCTGGACTATTTACTGTGTGACAAGCAATCGGGAATGGAATAAGGAGGGATATATGTACTATTCCTTAACTGACTGTGTGCTGGTAAACAGAGGCTTGAGAAGTCATCTTATAGCAGGCCCTACGGGGACAGTGCTACATACCTTTTTTGTAAGTGATCACAGTTCCTCTGTTCTCAGCTGCATAAGAGCTGGGGAAGGAGAAGCAGCAGTACAGTGATCTTCCCAGTGACAGGCTGTTCGGGGGGAGGGGGTTAGGACAAGTCTGATTATTAGAGGAGAGCAGGCTGAGTTCCCAGCATAGCTAGAGAACTGACCCTGGTGTGCTCACTTTCACACTTAGGAAGGGATTTCACACGTAGGAAGCAATACAAGGAGAACCTGATGCTTACTCATACTAGTACATGTTAAAGCAGCCACATTTCAGGAATATGAAATGTTGGGTGACAAACGCTTTAACTAACATCTCAGAATATGCCTTATGCACTGTCAGCAAATGCTAAACACAAAAGCACATAGAAAGCAATTGTTTCCTATCCTGAAAGAGTCTAAGAAGCCCATTTAAATGTATAGATTTAACATTGTACAAATACCCATTAAAAAATAAACAAGGACTTCCAAAAGTCCAAACTGTGTTTATTAATGGTATCGGCTACAGGGAAAATCCACCTGCTCCTCCAACGCGTTTCACTCCATAATGAGCTTAGTCATAGAGTGAGGATTGCAGGATAGGAAAATATTCTTATTACAATTAAATTATTACACTTGTGGGTCTAAGGAGAAATCTGCAACAGGGGAACCAGACTTAGAATTAGTCAAGTGCTAAAGTCCCCTAATAGACTTTCTTCACTACACAAAAGTCAAAGATGTTACAAAATCTCTAAAACATGCTACAAATAAATATTTTAACTATTATACAAAACTATGTTGCATAAAGCTGTATACAGTGTGTGTGAATATCACACTATACAGTAGTGATAGACCGATATCGGTTTTTCGTTGCCTATACCGATACTGATATTTTGGCCATTGCATAGCAGTATCGGCCGAAATTGGCCGATATTTTCACACATTAAAAAAAAAATGTTTTTTTTCATGTTTATCATTTGACAGGTGCTCTTATGGAGGGATCTGGGGTCGACGGCCATGCAGGCTGGTTGCCCGGGTCTCCCGGTGGGAATGGAGACCCTGGCGAGCCGCGGAATGCGGCGGGAGGGGGGGGGACATCCCCTCCTGCTCTTTGTAATGACAGCCGGGCGGCTTCTCAGCCGCATCGGTTGTCATTACAAGACAGCCGACCGTCGGCTATGGACACCGGTACTGGGTTGATGCCTCTAGCTGCAGGCATCACTCCGGTGCAAGCACTTTCCTGAAATATCGGCAATATCGGTCACCTTGGTGACCGATTACTATATATCGAGGAAAGTCCATATTGGCCCTCGATATATTGGTTTTGCCGATAATCAGTTAATCACTACTATACACAGGGCTTTTTTTCAGCTGGAACTTGGTGGAACTCAGTTCCACCGTTCCACCACCTCTGGCTCAGGCCCTCTGCTCCCCGCTCACCACTATCACCTGTAAATACAGAAGTACAGCTTGTCTCCCAACAGCTCCCACAAATCTTATCTCCTCAACAGCTCCTACTGAGTGCAGGATGGGGACAAGGGGGATGCAGGTGCTCGGGGTACAGTGTAGATGCCTATACCCCAACTGGATGATCTCCCTGCAAATGAGAGAAGTAGATCCCCCTATAGTGTATGGGTAGGCAATAGAGCCAGCCGAGTGCTTCAGTTTAATAAAGAAACAAAAAGTAAGATGTGGATGTGGAAGATGGTGAAGCTTTTAAGGAGGAGGGGTGGAGAAGATGGGGCAGTGGAGGTGGGGTAGCATGCAGAGGTCACAGTTGAAGAGGGGTGAAAGTGAGATGTGGATAGGGTATGCAGCTGTGGAAGAAGGCTGAACTCTACAGTCAGTATGCAGTACACTCCTGAACTCTACACTATGTACATAACGCACCCCCAAATTCTGCATGTAGCACACCCCTGAACTCTGCACTCTGTGTGTAACCCCCACCCCAACTCTGCACTTGGTATCTAATGCACTCCTGGCATTTAGCGCCCCTTTAAGATCCTCCCACTGTTAGTGAAATTTGACCACAGCCACTATTTGATACAGTTTGGAGGGTGTGTGTGTGTTGGGGGGGTTGTGGTTGAGTTCCTGCACCTATTTTATAAGAAAAAAAGCCCTGACTATACAGTATAATCCACCTATCCACATTACAAGTGATAGTATTTCATCCTGTCTATAGTAAACCTATAGCAAAGAATTTATTGTTGCATGCACACAATTGCCACCCCACATCATACGATCAGAGTAATCCTGAGCAGACAGTATATTAGGTCGAGGAGAAATTGCACTCATCTCAGTGACTTTGACATTGAATCGCATTATCTCTGCAACCAATTCAGAGAGAGAGGTTACAGTGAGGAGGTTATTTATTCAGTATATCAGCATGCGGGAAAAAAGCAAAAGGGAACTTATATGAGATGAAAGACATGAGGAAGAGAAACTATTTGATCATGTAATTATTGCTACTAGATATAGCTTAGAATTTGAAAAAGTGAAAGAGATCATTAGACGATATGTTCCTATGTTGTTTAGTGATCCTCAATATAAACAAATACTCCTTGAAATTTACACCCGGATGTTCTACCCATTTAGGGCTTTATGGGGGTGCCCAGTAGGGTGAAGCATACTTTCTCATTAACTTTGTCAAAGCGCATGTGCGCAAAACACGTAATCACGGCAACAGACCGGCCTGCGTTCCATGCTGGTTATCGAGGCGTCCATCTTCATTACGCACTTCCTACTGTCGTCTCATAGTTACACCATTTGGGCACGCCGGCATGTCCCAGCTGGACTCTCTGGACGACAGCTATCCATCTCCCCAAGCATGGTTATTGGCGCCCTTCCATGCCCTCCCGGTGGCTTGATTGGATTCTATTAGATAACCAACTCCCAGGACAACAGTGTGGTATCATTGGCCTTTACCTATGATTTTACTATGTGGATAATAAACTGATCTTTCTTTTTCATGGCTTGGTTTTTCCCTTACATGGTTCATCTATCCCCAGCATATCCAGTCTATTTAAAGGTGGTTATTTGACTTGTATATATTCGTGTTGCATCTTCCAATTGTGCATTGCCAGCTGCACTAGTTCTGGACTATTATACATTGCCCTCTCCATTTTCCTCTTGCCTCTACAGCAACTAGATCCACAGCTCTTAGTGCTTGGGATGGTGTCTTGAAGCAATCTTTCTCATACTTCCTTTTCCTTTCCTGTACTCTTCTTCCCTTAACTTCTCTTTTTTATTTTGGTGTTATTAAGATAGCGGTACCATTTTCTCTACCATGGGTTTATGTCTGCTATTTACAGTAAATAGGTAGAACATTTTTTAGCCATAAATATGTTCATTGCCATACCATTGTCCAGTGCCTGGCTAACCCTTCTTATTAGAACACACCTGGCCATATAGAAACCTCCTTTGGACATTGTCATCAATTGTATTATTTTCCTGAAGTGTATGCTACCTTATTCTCATTTCTTTTTTTCTCTCTCGAAATGTTGTACATTATTATCTTCTGTCTATGATATACAACTTCAATAAAATAAAGTTTAAAAAATATATATATATAAACAAATACTGAAAGAGGGTGTCAAGTTTGTATCCAGTAGGGCACCTAACTTAGGCCAAGTTTTGTCACCTAGTTTAATTAGGAGACCAAAGAAGAGTCAACTGATTAGCTACAATTTACGGATGTGGAGGAGTGAGATATGCATATTGCCAATATATCTGACACCCACATGAGGTTGTATTCATGTTCACTGGTAAGAAACATAGAATGAAATAACTGGGTAATTGTAACACGCGCTTTGAGGTTCATGTGATTACCTGTGTAAGCTGTGGAATACAGTACGTTGGTCATACAACCAGAAAATTCAGCGTCAGATTATGTGACCTTTTACAAAATATCGAAGGGAAGAAAGAAATGAATTTAGAAAAACATTTGGTCAATACTCATTGGAAAGATACTAGCTCTCTGAGAATATAGACAATGGAATGTATCAATAAATCTACAAGAGGGGGAGATAGATTTTCATTCTTATACCACCATGAAGTGTTTTGGATATTTACTTTGGATGCCAGCCTACCCGCAAGCTCAACTTTGAATGGGATGTCTCCCATTATTAAAGGTGAAGGTTTTTCTCTTTTTCTTCTCTTTTCCAGAAAAAAATTCCTTAAAAATGTGAAAGTTTGGATATATCATATTTGTAATCCCCGATCAAAAGGCCGAAATTGGTTATAAGCAGCATACATGAGCTAATAAGTTAGCATACAGTATATCATTAAGACTTTCAATTTGTTTTAATGTTATACTTTATTCTATATTTAGGTTGATTGTTTTCTTGCTTGGTTGAGTATACAAAAATGTTTTCTAGCAATTGGGAATACATACAATAATTTTAATAGGGAGGTTAGGGGGTAGGATTTTTGCCAAATAAGAAAATGAGCATACAGTATACTGTATATACAGTACTGTGCAAAGGTTTTAAGTGGGTGTGACAAAAAGCTGCACATTTTTAAAAATAGAAGTGTTAATAGTTAATTTTATAAATTAGCAAAATGGAAAGTACCGTAAATGAACAGAAGAGAAATCCAAATCAAATAAATATTTGGTGTGACCCCCTTTGTCTTCAATTCTTCCAGGTACACTTGCGCACAGTTTTTGAAGGAACTTGGGATGTAGGTTGTTCCAAACATCTTGGAGAACTAAGCACAGATCTTCTGTGGATGTAGGCTACCTGATGGTATGGCATGATGGATAAGAATCTGCCTGTATTTCTCAGCATTGAGGACACCATTAAACCTGATCAAATCCTCCAACTCCATTTGCAGAAATACAGCCAAAATTTGTACACTCATGGAGTATGACTTGTCATGCGACTTTGCAGTCCCAAGTCGCAGGACAAGTCGCACAAATGTAACAAGACTTGTGTGCCCTACTTGTTGTCTTTTTATTTGTAGTGTATTTTAGATATTTTGTAACATCTCTGACTTTTGTTTAGTGAAGAGGGTCTATTAGGTGCCTTTACCACTCAACAAATTAACCCAAAACCTGAATCCCCAGTTTGAGATTTCTCAAGAGACACACATATATAATTTGGTTGTAATAAGAATTTCTTCCTATCCAGGTGGATTTTCCCTGTATCGGATGGCATTAATAAACACACATTAGCAGTGGCGGCTGGTGCGTTGGGGGGCGCTGCCCCCCCCATCCATGCGTCCGGCCCCCTAATCTACATGCATTGAAAGGGGGCACGGTGATCTCTCTGCATTGAAGGGGGGCACGGCACGCTGGTCACTCTGCATTGAAAGGGGGCACGCTGTGGTCACTCTGCATTGAAAGGGGGCACGCTGTGGTCACTCTGCATTGAAAGAGGGCACGCTGGTCACTCTGCATTGAAAGGGGGCACGCTGGTCATTCTGCATTGAAAGGGGGCACGCTGGTCTCTCTGCATTGAAAGGGGGCACGCTGGTCATTCTGCATTGAATGGGGGCATGCTGGTCTCTCTGCATTGAAAGGGGGTACGCTGGTCATTCTGCATTGAATGGGGGTACACTGGACACTCTGCATTGAAAGGGGGCACGCTGGTCACTCTGCATTGAAAGGGGGCACACTATACCTTGATTACTGAAGGCCCCTTTCACACTTTCACACCCAACAAAGCAGGGTCCCATTAAAGCTTGGTGGCCTTCCATCCCCTTGACAACACAGGTAATGAATAAAATGGCACAGTATCTCTTGAATTACATTTTTGCAATTCTTAAGGTCAAATTATGTAAATTTGAATTGGTCCAGAACCACTGAATTGAGCATTAATTACCAAGGGACTTTGACCATTCGCTCTTGAACATCTGATTGCTCCACTGAGCTCGCTAGCTCAACCACTCTGTCTGGTTAAAGGGTGGCCTAAGTCCAACATTTGGTAGAATCCCCCCCCCCCCCCTGCGGTGCATAGATTTTAATGAAATGTTAATTTGTTACATTTCAAAAAAGTTAAAAAATAAATAAAAATAAGAAAGGAGAACAGTGCCTTGTATTGTACCAACACAAAGCAACACCATTCACTTCCTCTACATAATAGACACCAATCCGCATTTTAGGGTGTAGGTTGGTGTGAATAAACACTAAAAAAATGGATACGTGGAGGAAGGTAAGAAGAGTGTAGTGTTATTACATTAGCTGTTCTAATTTTCACTCCTTTACATTTCTGGGTTCAGTAATTCCCCACTTGACTCTAAATACAGATGAGTACAGTATGGTGTCTAATAATAATAAACCAACAGTAAGGAAATGAGTAGTCTTGCTGGATGGAACATCATAATTTGAGTTACTAATAAGATAAGAGAGTGTAAAGTAGATGGGGTGATGGGTCTCCCTGGTTCCTCCTACTTATGATATAAAACCGAGTTTTGAAATTGTTATTTAAGCATAGAATATTATACAGAGGTCTGATGTAATTGAGTAACTATGCATATACTAGGTGACTGGATAGAGATATCTATGGGTCTTCTGTTCTCTGCTTACATTTCTGAACTTGATGGTCGGTACTTTTGGATTTTATTTTTTTATTTTTTTTGTGATTTTTGCTTTCTTTTGTTTAATTGTTTATTTTTGTGTATTTTCCTTTTTTCCTTTATGTGTGTGTAATTTTCGGAATATCAAAAAATGATAAATAGATAAACAGACAGTGAAAATTGTTGGTTTCCCTTACATTAGTGGTAAGTGGGGAAATATCATCTTAGATTGGTGGTCATCTTTACCCTGGTGAACATTGGAGGAGTGCCCCTTACATTGGAAGACAGCATCGTGCCCCTTTATGTTGATGATCAGTATAGTTGTGACCCCCTTATTTTGGATGTCAATGGAAAATTGTCTCAGTACACTGGTGGTCAACATAAGCAGGAGATCAAACCCCCATTGTTCTCACTCTCCACCGGGGTGCCTTGATGGGGCTCTGTAGCTTACGCATGTCTTTGCAAATGTGTGCAAATGAAACCCCTGTTTTTAACGTATACTGTTAGACAGGACAATTTGGTTGGTTAGCAGGCTGGTCGGTAAGTTGAGCTTGGAATTTCTTTGGTGTTGTTTTACCATTGCTCTTTGCTCAAAGAACCCCTAGCAACCTCTGGAGCACATGTGTCAAACACAAGGCCCGTGGGCCGAATCCGGCCCTCCAGGCCATTTCATGTGGCCCTCGCACCTCTCCTACAGCTGCAGGAGAGCTCCAGACCTCCTTTTGACCCTGTGCTTTCTGCTTTCCAGCAATGCCTCCAGCTTTTTCCCAGCAGCTGCACAAGGTAAGGGTGGTGCACTGTAATGTGAGGGAGGGTGGGGGATTCAACTTCTGATGGTGGGGAGGCTCCTGACATATTATGTTAGGGTAGGAAATGCTCTGAACATCTAGTCTTACAGATACAACCGGCCCTTTTGAGGGCAATGATATTGCTGATTCGGCCCTCGATTAAATGGAGTTTGCCACCCCTGCTCTAGAGGAACCCTGATTGAGAAAAGATTTTGTAACCCTTCCCTCCCCAAAACTTGAAAGAAACATTTTGTCTGTTGCTTAGTAACATTGTGTTCTAGTTCGTGGGAGGGGTGGTTAAAATGTTTTTATACTTCCATATTTCTGCCATTACATCAATGGAATCTAAGCATATCTGCAGCAAAATAGGACAGGTGTTGCATGTACTGCAAATAAAGCTTTCTCACTCCTCCACACACTCTGGGCTAGTTTTTCTTTAGGAAGAGATCTATGATCACAGCATATACTTTCATTTTCTAACAACAGTATTGTAATAACAATACACACAATAGTTTTGTTTTTTTTTACAATCCATTATAAGCTTACTTGAAAAATCTCCTTTCATGTTTTGAGTGCCTCCTGTCTACAGGTCATCTCTTTCCACAACTTCCTGGAGTCACTGCATACTTTGCATCCTCTCCATTTCTAAGGACTACATATCCTATGGTACGTGGCGGCCTGCAAGCTGTGAGTCCTATACTGGCTCCCCCTCCTGAAAACTCCTCCTCTCTGCACCTCTGTAGTTCAGAAGGCAGACTCTGTGAAATATGTTACACTGTAGTGCCCACTCACAGAGCATGGCGAAAACGGGTCACAGAATTCAAGTCAGTAAATGTGTGGGGATCTTCAAAAAGTAACTTTACAAACTTCAAGATCATTGAAATTAATAATAGTAGGCTGTAAATAATTGAAATACAATGTGGAGATGACTATAGGATTTTAAATATTGCCCATAGATATGCTTTAAATTACCTATCTGAATTGGAGTCCAGTTTGCACAACTGCAGTACACTCCATCTTGCTTTCATATCTACAGAATAAATCATGATTTTCGGTTATTGATTTAAAACAACTAGTAACATACATTGTAAGGATTACATTTAAAACAAGTCGATGAACCATCTGGACAAACACAATTTCCAATTCATCGACATGGCTGCTCCCAAGCAATACAAAGCAAAGCTACTTCTGTTACCCAATGTGTTTAACCACTTTACATCTGCTCACATTGCTGCTACTGCAGTAATGTGGCTCGTTATCGTCCAGCGACGTAAACCTACGTCGCTGGACTCCTCCCCTTGTGGGCCGCGCGCACGCGCCGGAGGCTCGTGCCGCCGGAGGCTCGCTCCCGCTGTGTTCAGTCACAGCGGGAGTCGGGCCAGGGGAGGAGCAGCGGCGATCGCCGCTGCTCTTCCCCGATCGCCGGGGAATCAAGTGTGGAGATCCGCCCGCTTGTGTAAACAAAGCGGGCGGATTTCCTAAGTGACAGGCAGTGACAGATTGCAGGGTTCAGCATAGCTGAACATTTGATCTGTCCCTGTGTCACTCAGTCACCTTTCCCCACACATGTCAGTAAGCACCAGGTATACATTAACCCCTCCCTCTCCAATAAAATTAACCCCTTCCCTGCCAGTGTCATTTTTACAGTAACAGTGCATATTTATAGCACTGATTACTGTAGTAATGTCACTGGTACCCCCAAAAGTGTCAAAAATGTCAGTCAAGGGTCCTATCTGTCCGCCGCAATGTAGCAGTCCCGCAAAAAAAATCGCAGATCGCCGCCATTACTCGTTAAAAAAAACCACCAAAAATGACAGAAATCTTTCCCTTAGTTAGTAAACGCAATAACTTTTGCGCAAACCAATCAAAATACACTTATTGCGATTTTTTTTACCAAAAATATGTAGCAGAAAACAAATTGGCCAAAAATTTTAAAAAATTTTGATTTTTACATTTTTTTGGGGGGGAATTCCATATAAAAAAAACGTGAAAAATATTGTTATTTTTTCAAAATTTACGCTCTTTTTTTGTTTATAGCACAAAAAGTAAAAATCGCACAGGTGATCAAATACCACCAAAAGAAAGCTCTGTTTTTGGGGAAAAAAAGGACGTAAATTTCGTTTGGGTACGGCGTTGCACGACCGTGCAATTGTCAGTTAAATTCGCACAGTGCCGAATCGCAAAAAGTGGCCCAGACGTAAGACAGCAAAATCCTCCAGTGGTAAAGTGGTTAAAGCCTAACTGGAGGTATTGTTTTTAGTTTTGAATAAAGTGGGGAAAAGTTAAAATTTTTCTGTTTGAGACTCCATTAGGGAGATTTTTTTCTTACTTGCTGTCTCTGTAATGCCAGGATAGGAAATGGGGAAATTGGTTGTCACCAGCAGAGGAAAGCAAGCAAATGTCAGACATTCTAACCCTACCCCATTCAATTAAAAGTGTGCTTTTGTCTATGTTGGAGTGATTTCTAGTAATTTCCAGTCCTGACTGGAAAAGAGGGAAACCTCCTGAGTAAAAATCTGACAGTGGCTCTAACCCTTCCATGCTCTATCCAAGATAAAATAAAGAGATTTTTTGCTAGAATTGGATTTACAAAGACATCGGGCTTCTGCTAACAGTGGGGAGGAAAACCTTCCCAAAAAATACACAGATGGCGGTAAAAAAAAAAAAAAATCTGATAGAAGCTGTAACCCAGCCTTTCTCAACCTTTTCAACACAGAGGGACCCTTGAAATAAATTTCTGGTCTCGGGGAACCCCTGCTAAAAATCTACAACTCATGACACATTAGTGTGACATCAGTGGGAAGAATGCTACTTCTCTTGTCATCATTGGGAAGAATTACCCCCTTACAGATAGCTAAAAGTAACAATGGTGTCAGTGGGAACTTATCGGAGAGGCAGAAATTGCCCATTGCTTTAGGAACCCCCTAGCAACCTCAGGAGGAACCCTAGGGTACCACGGAACCCTGGTTGAGAAACCCTGCACTAACCCATCCAGGCTCCATCCAAAATAAAAAGAGTTTTTGGCTATGATTAGGGCTACTGTCGAAACGTGTAAACCTCTGTACTTTCTGTGCTCCACCTGCATCAATAAAATCATCATATTTGGGTAAACGAGCTGCCAGCTTCCCATTTCTCTTTTCATGTTGTGTTCAAGTATAAGGAAGACACCGTAAACCAGTGCACCGATCATTTATCACCCCAGGGAATCTGACTGGGCGTTGCTTCTTTATCTACAAGATTGTTGCTAGAGTTGGACTTGCTACTCTTTCATTTTGCCCATTCAAGGCAGAGTAACAGTGCCTCCAGATAGCCCTCCCATCCATCCCCTGCAAGGTATACTCACCCATGCGCAATCCCTTCCTGTTGCATTGGAGCCCTGGCTTCAATGCTCTTATGTTTGGGTATGGGGAAGCATGTGACCTTCCCCAAGTTGTCGGGTGGACAAACACCAGGCATTAACATTGTCAAATGGAGGGCAAGTCATCCACCTGAGTAAGCTCCAAAGCCATCTAACACCAGAGTTTCATCAAGGTGGCCTCCTGCAGCGGTCAGGGGGCAAGGTAGCATAAATGGGTAAGTATAACTTGCTGGGTTGGGTGACTATCTGGAGGCACTAGATGGAGGCACTCCATCTATCCCATTAGATGCATGTGCTCTCATTGTAGAGACTCTTTAAATTGTAGAGTTAGGGACTACAGGGTGCCTTGCCGGGGCCTGCAGCTTACTCATGTATTTGCAAATGTGTGCAACCAAACCCCTGTTTTTAACGCATACTGTTAGACAGTTCAATTTGTTTGGTCGCTGGCTGGTTGGTAAGTTGTGACTGGAAATCTCTTTGTTTTTTGATCTGGAGGCACTATCAGTATGTACCAAATGGGCAAAATGACAATGTCTCTGTAAGCCCAACACTAGTAAAAAATATAAAAAAACCTCCAAAAAAACTCTTAATTTTATTTTGGATAGAGCTGGAGGGGTTAGAGTTACTGTCAGATTTTTATAGACACCAGAAAAAGTTCTTTTATGTCATTTTTTCCTCCATGTATACAGACGTTTTTTAAATCAGTTTTAATTATGTCTTTTTATCATGCTCTTTTAATTTGCATTTTATGGACTTTTAGATTATTCCGGTATCTACCATCCATTTTTGGAATTCATTATACATTTTTACATGATATATGCTTTTAATTTGGCTGGTTCATGTTTAATTATGTATGTATTTTAATGTTTTATCATTGATTAATAAATTTTACTTAATTCTTTTATTCCCCCTATTTGGAAATTATCTGGGACTCTATTGGTGGTGTCCCTCATATTTTTTTGGTGTGATTGTGGGTCTTTCCACGATCGCTTGTTATATACCGCTGCTTCCTGTTTATTCCGGAAGTGCGGATAGGGAGATACACCATGGAATTGAGTCTTGGAATGCACGTCCGGCGTCATTTGCGTTCCATCGTCGTCACTTCCGGTTTGTCCCGGAAGTGACGTTACGCTATTGGCGGTCCACCATAGCGAGGCTTAGTGCGCATGCCGGCGCCATTACAATTTGATGCGGCTCACGCCGGTTATTTCCTATAGGTGGAATAAACTATCCATAAGACTATATATAGTGGGCAATTCGAGGCTGACATTATCTTTTGAGAAAGGCATTTCTGCTGAAACGCGTTAAGAGGACTACAGTCAGCCCTACTATATATCCCTGACATGCATTTTACCTGTGGATGTTTGTAAGTGCTTTATCTTTTAATAAATCGATTTTAGCAGTATTACACTATGTTTGTCCCCCCTCTGGTTTTTATCCATATCCATGTTGGAGCTGAGATCTGGTGTATCCATAATCGTTGCTGATCTATATGGATTCCATCGAGGTCGGTTCATCCAGCTGGGACAAGCTTTTATGACCCATGTGCTATAAGGTATCTGGGTCCACTATATCTGGTGAGCGCAATCCACTTATCTTTACTGGTGTTGGGATTTGCTGCACATTGAGATCACGTTTTCTTATGTTGGATTCATCTCATCACATCACTCACTTGGGATTTGTTTTTTCCTGATGGACTTTTTTTATTAATTTCCATGTGTTTTTTGATTGGACATTTATATTTATACATGTGTTGTTTGTTTAATCACATTCATTGATATTAGCGCTGCACATTTTTCTGGTTTTTATAGTTTTGGTCACTTTTTTGTCTAGTGATTGGTGCTAGATGCTTTTTTCATTTCAATTGTTAGCGCAGTAATTTTTTACCTTCCAAATTTTTACCTTCCTATTTATTGTTTAGATTTTTATAGACATCTGTGTCTATCTTCTGTGAGGCATAACTATGGAAAACGGCTCAGCCAGGTAAATCCAGAATTACATGAAGTATGGAACCTCTGCTGTCAATTCCCATCCATGATTTGCAACAGCACTGAAAAAACTGCAGGCATGCATACTGTTCTCCCTGGTAGGACTATGCACAGCACATTGCACACTTCCAACAGCCGATATACACTGCATACTGACACACACTGCAAGCAGTGGGAGATGTGAGACAGCCTCTGATTTACTCTTAGCTGGTTGCTGTCTCTGCCAATTTCCATCAAAGCAGCCACTGAGCTCAGTAAACAGCTGCGCTGCAGGGAAAACATGAAATATGAATGGAAAGGCCTAGCACAAATCACTTCCATCCTCACTGTGTAGAGAGGAAGCATTTAGAGGAGAGAGAACGCAGTCAAAAAAAGGAAAAAAAAAAAACCTTTGGTGTTTTTTTTAACCTAGTTCAGTTTAACCCTTGATGCGTTCACCCTTCCTAACCGTGTAACGGCACAGTGCATGGCCTTAGAACATATATATATCATTCTGACATTTTCCGGCAGTTGCTGCCTGTGCGCTTTTGTGTAACCTGAATTTTTTTTTTTTTTTTCTATTTTTGGCTCACACAGTTTTGGTTCTATTAGAGCACAATATACGTGTAAATCAAGTAAATGTTTGTTGAAAATGTCTAGGAAAATACCATGAGGTAGGCCAAGCAAACTGCAGCTTTGTAGCTCTTGTTGGACATCAGATGTGCTCATTCTGCTCTTGTAGAGCTTAGACACTAAAGGTTGTGTGCTTTATCTAACCACAAATCCAATAAAGGAAAAAAATCAATCAAGGTATGAGAGATATGAATCTTCCCTCTTTTTGATTTTTTTTTTTCGTTATATTAATCAAATGTTATGGCAAAAAAACTCTGCCCTGTCTGTCCATGTGTCACATTTTATCTTTGTAATGAAGCTCTATATGTGGGAAGATCAATATAATGCATATTATATTGTAAACCTATCATAAGAGAAATACAGGGTCTCCTATGGAAGACCTGGTTATGAAACTGCTAGTTGACAGGTTTTTATTCAGACCTTCTAGCCCAGCCATTCTCAACTAAGGTTCCTCTAGAGCAGTGGTCCTCAACCCTGGTCCTCAGGGCCCACTAACAGGCCAGGTTTGCAAGATAACTGAAATACATCGCAGGTGATATCATTTGCTGCTCAGTGTTTGCAGTACTCTAGTCTGCATCTCCCCAAGATAATACTTAAAATCTGGCCTGTTAGTGGGCCCTGAGGACCGGAGTTGAGGACCACTGCTCTAGAGCAGTGATGGCGAACCTTGGCACCCCAGATGTTTTGGAACTACATTCCTCATGATGCTCATGTACTCTGCAGTGTAGTTGAGCATCATGGGG
The DNA here is from genome assembly GCF_965119305.1 of Pelophylax lessonae. Taxonomy (NCBI): domain Eukaryota; kingdom Metazoa; phylum Chordata; class Amphibia; order Anura; family Ranidae; genus Pelophylax; species Pelophylax lessonae. Next base: position 73,883,271 of record NC_138773.1, on the reverse strand, counting down.
AATGTATCTCCAAAACATCTGGGGTGCCAAGGTTCGCCATCACTGCTCTAGAGGTTGCTAGGGTTTCCTTGAGTGGTGGTTGATTGAAGGTGCTTGCAAAGTTCCAGGGTTAAGGCTACTAGGTAGAACCCAAGGCTGTCTGTAAGGGTGACATTCTCACCACCACTGTAAAGGGGACATTCTTCCCACTTGCCACCAATGTAAGTGGCATTTTTTCCCACTGGCCCTCAATGAAATGGTTTTTGCAAAGGTTTTTCGAGGCTTGAAAATTATTTGAAGGGTTCCCTGAGGGTAAAAAGGCTGAGAAAGACTCTAGCCTATTGTTTCTAAAGCACAGAAAAGCCAGAATTCTTTATTTGTATACTTGTGCGCATTCACACCAGGTGCGTTGGGACCTTGCTGGGCAGCCTGGCCCAGCACAGCCCCAATGCAGGACATGGTAAAAAGCCTTATTTCCTATCAGACCAATTCACACTATTGCACTGCGGTGGTATGCACTGAAAAAAGTGGCATGCAGTACTTCTTATAGCACAACACAGTGCAAGGAAAGCCACCACACTACACCATGCTACGGCCAATAGAACCTAACGAAATGTCACATTTCAATAAAGTTTGCACAAAAAAAGTAAACATTGTTCTGTACCCGCATTGGCGCAGCTGTCATCGCAATGCACACCAGCGGCTGCATTCTACCCTACCCGCTGGTGTAAACAGGCCTAAAGCTTTTGGGTTCGTTTTATTTTTATTCTTTTGTTAAAAGCATATTTATTTTTACTCTTACCATATACAGTATAGTAAGTAATAGTAAGTAAACTTATAGTAAGTCTTTGTTTCTTCATGAATGTTTAATACAGAATTCTCAGAGCACTATTGTTTATCTAAATAGGCTACACACCAGACACTGCCTGCTTTGAGGCTGTGGATTGTCTATCTGAAACTTTCAGCAGATTTATCTGATAAGTCATGAGTCCCTTCATTTGCTTGTGTGTGCATATTTCAGCTTGAGCCCTTGAGGTTTGTAAACAACAAGTTCTTTATCAAATAAATAAAGGGACAGTCAAGAATTAAAGGGAAACACAAAAAGGAGTCTAAAGCTGGGCATATACTGCTCAAATTTCAGATGTTTCCATCTGGCTAAGGTGAAATTTGAGCAGTGTATGGCCCTGCCAGCACCACTCTATTCGCCATACGTAGATTGTTCAACGATGTACCCAAATAAAGTTGGTGTCCTTTTTTCCCAGAAATAGAGCTTTCTTTAGGTGGTATTTGATTACCTCTGCGGTTTTTATTTTTTGCGCTATAAACAAAAAAAGACCAACAATTTTGAAAAAAAAAAAAAAAACAAAAAACAATATTTTTTCCTTTCTGCTATAAAATACATCTGGTAAAAATTTTTAAAAAAATCTAATTTCTTCATCAATTTGTAATGAAATCCATCATAAATGAAAAGGGAGGCACGACCGACAACAGATGTCCCATACTAAGCCTATGGGTGATGTCAATGCCCAAGCATTTCAGCCATTGTCGGCGATCTCTCCTGTCCCTGAAGATGACTGCTGGGGAGATCATGTGACCAGACTTCAGCGCCCTGAGAATAAGTATAAGCATTTTTCTTCTACAGGGTAGATAGAATAGCAGTTAGAAGGGGGTAGGAGCAGTTTTAGGCTTAGCTAGCTATAGACTTGAATTCCCCTTTAAATGAACCTGCCACTTGCATGTACCGAGGACTGGTTTACTTTATTCAAATTTGGTTGCTGTAATGGAGAATATTAGAGCTGACCGGGTATAAAACCTGCCTCAAATGCTGTTGTTTCCCTAGAGCGTGGCCTATATAGTGGGAAAAGTGACACCTCGCTACTTTTTCATATCCTTGGTGTATCTCACATACAACACCGTTCAGAGTTAGCGCAATAATCCTTTAATGCCGCCTCCCGAGTGCAAGAATATCAGGACACAGTCTTCAATCATAATACTCTAGCACAGCATCGGGACCACATTTTCTTTTACTGCCTCTTAGTTTCACCACCAACCTTTCCTATCCAGACGGTCTCACCACACTTCATTTCCCCCATTCCTTCATACACATAGTTCTTTACTGCCGTGCTGAGGCAAGGACCACTCACAGCAGTTACTCTTTTTCTGTCAACTTTACTGGCAATTTCTATAAATGTATTGCCCACAGCGGTAATCATTACCATTAGAGGTTTCTGAAGGCTGACAGGCACTGCAGCTGTGTTCTTTCTTCATCATGAAGCTTTTGCAAGAGACTATTTTTTAGGGTCAACAGAGCTTGTTAAAGAAGAAGTCCAGATATAGATATTTTTGTCCAGCTTTGACCAATGTAACTATGTTCATACCATACCTATGAGATCCCCCTAGAAGCTGGAAATCATTGTAATAGACCCCGCCACTCCAGTAGTCTCTACTAGCTTCCGGGTCCTATGCAGGGCAGCTGCCTTGCTACATTATAAACACAAAGGATCGTCCACTGGGTACGGGCACCCTTCAGAGAATGCTTGGCATTATCTAAATAAATGCAAATTGTTTTCTTATTGGATGGGATGGAGATCGTGACGTCCCCACCCTGCCAACCTACCTCATCCAATCAGAAAACCCTTTGTATCAATTGAGAAAAATGCAAAGCATTCTCCACGCCAAAAGGCCGCCCTCCTGTGCCCACAAAGCAGCAGAGCAGCCGGTTGGCACAGGACCCAGAATCTAGTGGAGATAACTGGAGTAGAGGTATCTACTGCAGTGATTATCGGCTTCTAGAGGGATCCCACTGGTAAGGTACATGCATACTTTCATTGGTCCATAATACATGGAATTTTTCTTTAAATTGTTTGCCTACATGTCTACAATAAAGCCACACTGCCAAACATTATGGCCCTCACCGGGCTTAATTGACAAACGCATCCATACACATCTCAGAAAACTCAAAGTTTTTAACAACTGACATCATATAACCAGACTCCAAGGGTGTCCAGGAAAGAGGAAATATCTTGAGCTAGACATAAAATATACTAACAATAAGGATAGCCGATGAGCAGAAAAAAACAGGCAGAACAACGATCACTAACACAGATAATGTACTTTTCTGAGTAATAAACTTCATTTTTTTTTTTTTTAAATATTCTTTATTATAAAAGTAAAAGAGGGTAACATAAAACTAGTGTGATATGTAACACTGTTTTTGATAAACTAACACATCAATATCCAGTTTGATGGATGTAGTAGCAATTCCCAATTAATGCTCAAGGTGCTCACCAGATATTTTGGTTCTAATTTTGCCCTTTGCGTGCTTCATCCTTAAAAATAGTTGCTCACAAATATAGGCGGTGCCATAATCTGATGACCTGAATAAAGCGTGAATGTGAAGAGTGGGATATTTCTCTTTGGGAAGATAAAACTTATAAAAGTCCAGTAAAGAGATACTGTCAAATTGTTCTTCGCTCATATGTGTTCGTTTCTGGCTAAAGGGTCTCTTTAAAGTAAGTCTGCAGCTAAAACTAATTTATGTCAAAACCATTTACAGTGCTTACAAGGTTCATGCAGACTCAGGATAGTGGCATTACCATGAAGGCATGTGTAAACCTCTCTAACTAAGCCTAGTGGGTTGAGTGAAAAAAAAACTCACAGATCCCTGCATTAACACAATGTGTGATGCAGGGATCTCTCCTGTTAACGTTGTATTCGGACAGGGGTAACTCCCCCCCTACCAAATATACTGATCGGATGCTGGTTTTCTACCATGACTGTTTCGACAGAAGCCAGTTGTTAGACTGGCTTCAGTTGAACAGAGCACTGTACACACAGACCGAAAGTAGGCTGGTTCCTGCTGAACTGGCATATTTTTTGCCTGTGTGTATTGGGCTTAAAACTAGAGGTTGGTTGTATACAATAATGCATTTTTGTAAGAAACTTCCTCCCACACCAGTGCCATCTTAAGAGCATTATAGGCCCCCGGGCAATGCAGTGCACTGGGACCCTGCCTAAACAATCACCCACGAAAATAAAAATGCAAATTATTGATAAGGCTATATTTATTGGTACAGCAATGCCAGGCTAATGACCGCTTCCAAGTTCGGCGGCGGCGGCTGGGTGAACACGCACACGGATGGGAGTCAGTTCGGCGACTGTCCTGTGTGTTCCTGTTCCCATGGTGGTAGATAGGCATTCCTGCAGTTGTGGGCCCCCCCCATGGCCCAAGTGGCCTGACAGAAGCACAGGGCCGACAAGCGCTTGCCACCTTCTAAGTTCGGTGGTGGGATGCACACGGGAATCAGGACTAATGCTTGGCTGGGGCTGGGTCGCCCATTCTGTAAGATGGCCCTGTCCCACACCTTTCCATATCTTATATCTGGTGCAGGCTGCTCTACCTTTGGTGCAGCTACAGGACATCATCCAGGGTATGCTGGCTTTTCAAAAAGAACACCTGTTGCTTCTAGAGTAAATGCTGATTTAGGCATGAATGTTTGATCTGTGGTAGGACTTATTTTACTGTTAGATTGGAAACATAAAGGAAGCCACCCATGAATGTTAAATGGCCACAGCCGTGGCTTTCCATGTATTTCAGGATGTACAAAGTTTCCTTATGGTCATCAAAAAATCGTAAAGGAGGTAAATTTAGGTAGGGTCGCTAGTTCCTTGAGAATCCTTCTTTTGCCTATCTTTTAAATGAGAACATGGTAAGCCATGTTGAATCTCATTTAGTAGGCTTTTTCTTTGGTTTTTGCAATGCAGTATTTAATGGATGCAAGGTTTGCTTGAGGTTCTTCCAATTAGCCATGTCTGCCAAGGTTCCAATGTCTTGATTGTTCACACTTATGGAAAAGACCTTATGTCAGTTTGATCTATACTGGTTATTATTCCTTGGTCAGACATTCAGCATCCTCCTCTTTTACTTTTCCAACTTTTGGGAGAGTTATTTAAAGTGCCTGAGACAAACGTTGTCTCCCCTGGAGTGCAGTTAACCAGCTTTTAAATTTTTACGTTCTACGCTATGTGAAACAATGAAAAATAGAAGCTGAATGGTTGCTTTAGGCCAATGGTTGCTTTAGTCTCCAAACTGCGGCCCAAGATAAGTAGAAGAAGGATTCCCAAGGAACTAGCCATCCTACCTAATTCTACCTCCTTTACGGTGGCTCTTTGCCTGTTTTTATTTGGCCCTTGGGACATAGTTCATGACTGACACCAACAATGGGGCAGTAGTTCTCTCACTGACACCATTTATGGGGCACTATTCCTCTTACTGACACCAATGATGGGTTACTAGTCCACTCACTGACACCAATGGTGGGGCATTATTCCTACCACTGATACCAATGATGGGACACTTGTATTCTCTCCAATACCAATGATCGGGCATTGTTTACTCCCATTGATACTTATGATGGGGCACTATTCTTCCCACTGACACCAATGATGGGCCACTATTCCTCCCACTGACATTGATGATGGGGCACTATTCCTCCTATTGATACTAATGATGGGGCACTATTCTTCCCATTGATACCAATGATAGGGTATTATTCCTACCATTGATACCAATGATGGGACACTTATATTCTCCCCAATACCAATGATTGGGCGTTGTTTACTCCCACTGACACCAGAACATTTTCTTCACCCACTGGCCACAGTCTGCCCCCCCCCCCCCCGAATTCTGAAGGACAGTAAACTGGCCCTTTATTTAGAAAGTTTGGAGACCCCTGCTGTAGACAATGGGATCATCTGAGACAGAACTTGTCTCAGATACTTTTTAATAATTCCCACTTTTCTCTTTGTGTGGTCTGAAAAATTTGTTGTAGGGGCGGACACTGACTATATGTAGTTAACCACTTTAAATACTTAAAGAAATTGTGCAAAACCTACCCTTACAGCGAGGCCCTTCACTCTTTAAGTCTAGGGGTGGAAGAACAAGCTGTAGAACTACCTTATTCCTTCTTTTGGCAGACTCTCTCCAACTATGCAATGGATCCCTAACAGCCTTTTTTCTAAGACGCTCCAGCTGGCACTTGTATACTAACGTTGTCACATAAAAAAGGGCCAATAGCCTTGCTTTGTATGTGAGGACAGAGAGGGCCCACCCACAACCCAGAGGGCTGGAGAGAAGAGATGACCATTCAAAGCCTGCTGGAGCAAGGCATAGGCTATGAATTACACCTTTTTCCTTTATGCCTAGACTTAACGAGCATTTAATTCTTACAGTGCAGATGGGGCCCACTGCAAGGGTAGTTTTTTGTGTAATTCCCAGACTTAAAGTGGTTGTACACCCGTACATTTGCCCAGTGAAGTGAGTGGCCACAGGTGATACACATAGATTAAACAAACCCTCCTCCATAAGTTGTACCTCTTTTTCTGAAGCCACTTCTTCTCTACAGCCATTAAAAGTGCAGAACCTATACAGCTTGTCTGGGCCTTCAGAAAGCAGGGGGTGGAGAGCTAAAGTTACACTCTGCAGAACTTAGTGAGAGCTGATTGGAAGGAAGGGACACACCCCCTTCACACTGCACACAGGAACAGAGCTGAGGCTGTCAATTACAGGCAGTGTGCTGGAGCTCCCTCCCCTGTCACCTTTTTAACTTTTGGTGTCAAGAAAACCTGTCAGAAGTGACTCATGCTGATAGCAGAGAAACAAGGCAGCAGATAGAAATGACACTTCACTTTTTGACTCAGACCAGTGCACATTATAGAGGGATATATTTTGTTCAGATTTCATGTTTGAGGTTTACAAACACTTTAAGTAATTTTGGGCATAGTTGCTGGCAGGTTGTCTTTTATCATAGAAGAGACTGTAGGGGATCCATTCATAAATAATTTGTTACATAGTTACATAGTTAGTCAGGTTGAAAAAAGACACAAGTCCATTTGGTTCAACCAACAAAAAGAAAAAAAAACAATATTGAAAACCCAACCATACAATCCCATATACACAATCCTATACCCACAGTTGATCTAGAGGAAGGTGAAAAAAAAAACAGCAAATCATGATCCAATTTGCTACAGCAGGGGAAAAAAATTCCTTCCTGATTCCCCCAAGAGGCAATCGGATATTCCCTGGATCAACTTTACCTAAAAAAAAAATTTAGTACCCACTTACTGTATATTAAGTACACCCAGGAAAGAATCCAGACCTTTTTAAAGCAATCTAGTGAGCCAGCCAGAACCACCTCTGGAGGGAGTCTAGTCCACATTTTCACAGCTCTTACTGTGAAGAAACCTTTCCGTATTTGGAGACAAAAATCTGTTTTCCTCTAGACGTAAAGAGTGCCCCCTTGTCCTCTGTGTTTACCTTAAAGTGAACAACTCAATACCAAGTTCACTATATGGACCCCTTATGTATTTATACATGTTGATCATATTCCCCCCTAAATCTCTTCTCAAGAGAGAATAAATTCAGTTCCTCTAATCTTTTCTCATAGCTGAGCTCCTCCATGCCTCTTAGCAATGCATGGCAGAATGCCAAAAGAGGCAGTATCATCAAGAAGGCAAGTGCACAACTGAGACTTTCATAGGCATAAGAAGACAAAAGAAGAAAAAACATCCAAAGTGGGTCCCACTACGGTGGGCCAGTCAACTTAAACAACAGACAACAGTCAATACAGTGAAGGGTATGATAATCCTTAGCCAGTAAAGTCATATGCAAGTGGCACCGTATAGGGAGAGGATAAACCCCTATGGACGGTGCACATGAGGCGCCACTTGATGGTTAGAGGAGACATAATGAGAGATAGAGAAGCCGTACAGTATGTTAGCGAGAAGACAGGGGAGGGCAGAGAAGAAGGAGAGGGAGGGGGGGAGGTGATAAGAAATACAGAAGAAGAAAGAACAAGGGGAAAGGGAAAGAGAGGGAAGAAGGGGGAGGAGGAATGGACGGGGAGGGGGTAGGGAGATGGTGGGCGCTGCGCCGGGACAGGCCCCCCCAGGCAAGGGCGTCACATAATTTTCTTTAAGGCTAGGTTCACACATGTGCGACCACAGGTTCGTGCCTGGGCTATGGTGCGTTCCTATAAACCATTTTAGGTGCGATTCAGGTCCAAATTGTAGCCTAAATTCATACCTGAACCAGACCCAAAGATGTACTGGACCCTTTTCAGTCTGGACCACAGCCGCCTTTGACATGTTTTAACCGGCTCCATTGAGAGCCAGTCATGCGAATTGGATACAGGGAAACACGCGTCCAATTCGCATATGTGTGAACCCGGTCTTAACCACTTGCCGACCGCCGCAAGTACATATACTGCGGCGGTCAGCCCCCCCTGGGCAAAGTGACGTATCGGTACGTCACTCGCCCGCGAACCAATAGGGGGCGGGAGCGCGCCTCGCTCGTTCACTGCCATCCCCGCGCGAGTGACCGGCGGCTCCGATGTCCACCGGTCGCTCGCGATCTCCCGCTGGAGAGGGAGAAAGGCAGGCGGCTAATGTACAACAAAGCCGCCTGTCATTCTCCCTGGTGTAACTGCAGAGATCATACGATCCTGCTATGTAGGATCGTATGTCTCTGTGGTTACATCAAAAGCCACACCCCTTGACAGTTAGAAGCATGCCCCTAGGGACACACTTAACCCCTTGATCTCTAATAAAGTTAACCCCTTCCCTGCCGGTGTCATTTTTACAGTAACTGTGCATATGTATAGCACCGATTACTGTAGTAATGTCATTAGTACCCCCAAAAGTGTCAAAAATGTCTGTCCACCGCAAAGCTGCAGTCCCGCAATAAAAATCGCAGATCGCCGCCATTTTTAGTTAAAAAAAAACAATAAAAATTACATAAATATTTCCCGTAGTTAGTAAACGCAATAACTTTTGCGCAAACCAATCAAAATACGCGTATTGTGATTTTTTTCACCAAAAATATGTAGCAGAAAACAAATTGGCCTAAAATGTTAAAAAATGTTGATTTTTACATTTTTATGGGGGGAGAATTTCATATAAAAAAATTTGAAAAATATTGTTATTTTTTCAAAATTGTCACTGTTTTTTTGTTTATAGCGCAAAAAGTAAAAATCGCACAGGTGATCAAATACCACCAAAAGAAAGCTCTGTTTGTAGGAAAAAAAGGACATCAATTTCATTTGGGTATAGCGTCGCACGACCGCGCAATTGTCCGTTAAATCACACAGTGCCGTATCGAAACATAGGCCCTGGTCTTTGAGCAGCCAAATCCTCCGGGGCTTAAGTGGTTAAAGCTGAACTCCAGATACTAAAAATATGTCAATAAATACAGTATTTGTAAAATTAAATGTAAAAATAAAATTAAATAAAAATGTTTTATCATAAAATATAAAACAATTAAAATAAAATAAAATAATACAATATAAAATACAATGTAAAAAGCTAGTGTGAGCATAGGCATGCCCACAGGGTGTGCCAAGTGTGTCTGGGCACACCCTAATCACTCTGTGCAGTGCCGATTTCCCCTGATTTCTGGCACCCCCCTCTCTCCCCCCTTCAGTACTGCCAGCTTCCCTCCTCTCCCACTGGCTGCTGTGGGGGATGTTTCAGGATGGAGAGCACATGAAAATATTTCATTTACCTGCCCCTTCTTTTTCTGAATGAACACAGTGAGTGATCTGTACCGGTCGCTCCTGTGTTCATTCCTAACTGAAACATAGTAAACTATGTTAACTATGCTTTCAGTTTGTGAATGAGAAGAAAGCAGCTCAGCGCAGAGCACTTCCCATTAGCTTACTGTCCACTGACTGGGGAAACTCTGTCCTCAGTCCCTTTCTCTGTGTCAAAAGTGAGACTTCAGGGGTCTATTTAGACCAGGGGTGTCAAACTCCATTTAATTGAGGGCCAAACCAGCAATATGATTGACCTCTAAAGGGCCGGTTGTGTCTGTAAGACTAAATGTCCAGAGCATACCCTACCCTTACAAAAGACGTCAGGAGCCTCCCTACCATCAGAGTCCCCCACCCTCCCTTACATTACAGTGCACCACCCTTACCTTGTGCTGCGGCTCGGAAGAAGCTATAGGCAGTGCTGGAAAGCAGAAAGCACAGGGTATGGAGGAGGTCTGGAGCTCTCCTGCAGCTGCAGGAAAGGTGCGAGGGCAACATGAAATGGCCCGGAGGGCCGGATTCGGCCCACGGGCCTTGTGTTTGACACATGTGATTTAGACCCTTGAAATTTCACAAAAGCACCCAAATGGGGTTCCTAAAATAATTGTGAAAAATTATTTTGAAAGTATTATTGTAAAAAATTATTTAAAAAGATAAAATTGTAAAAAATTATTTAAAAAATAATTAAAAAAATAATTAAAATTGAAAAAATTATTAAAATAAAAACTACTGACACCGTCCACTGCTCTGCTTATAAACACGCATGTGTGTTTGTGCTCTGGGGTGCACACCCTAATGCAATAGGCTGCGCACGTCAATGAGTGTGAGTACCTAAATTTGACTTGATATCAGTCTCTTGCAATCCCCCTATACAGCAACACTCAAATTGGGAGAGGCTCTGTCAACTTGGGAGCCAATCAGATGTACTGCATGCAAATGCAATGACAAGGGACATGCTGTCAGGAGGAGACAGCAGAGTGACAAAGGGATGGGCTGCTGTTCAGTCATTGTCCAATCACAGGCCAGAGATGGGGAGGTGACCTAGATATATTACTTAACTATAGAAAAGCTCTACTGTCTATCAGACATATGCAAATGTCATAAATCGACAGAAATTCAAATTGTTTGGCAGGTAAATAAGACTCTCATATGTATTTAATCTGTTTGCCCAGAGTTCAACTTTAGGGTAAAACAGTAACACTAACTGATTTCCCTAATTCTATAAAATTTGCATTTCCCTCCTAATATATAAAGTCATTTTTTTAAATAATTATCTTAGGTGAAATTGACCAATTATTATCAATACATTTGCATCAACATAATTAACAATGCGGATCCTGCATGGATTGAGGTAAGTACAGTACTTGAAAAGCGCCTCTTAGATCAGGATACCTCGGTGGGAAAGACGCACAGAGAAAATTTTGTTGGCAGGTATGTTGAAGAAATTCTTCAAAGCACAACCAAAGAACTATGTCAGCTTGTATTGTGAAATTATTCATGAAATAGATTGCATTATGCAGTTTTATGCAGCATGTCAGAACAACACATACAAAACAAAATCGCTGGTTAAAGGTAAAAAGGACGCAGAAAGAAAGCCGAACTTTCATGTAATATGCAGGATCTAGCAGGTATTGTACTTAAAGGGTAACTCTACTTTCATGGGGGAAAAAAAAAGCAAATAAAGAAAAAATAATATTGTGTATACAATTGTGACACAAGTTATATTGTAATTTAATGTTATTAAAAATGTCTTTTCCTTTTCAATCTGCAGCTGCTGTAATTTTCTGAAAATTCAATGCAATATGGCTACCTGGAGGTGTTTTGTACTGACCCCGCCCCCCCCCTCCCCGAAGAAAAAACATAATTTTCTGCTTGTGTGCTTGGCTCTCCGTTTTCCCAGAAGTCTGCCTAAGATACAAGTCAGATTTCTGGCATCCCCTGAAACAAAAATGTCATTTTTGGTGAGATACTCCCAATAGGAACACATCTAAAGGGATGCAGGCCCAGCAGCTTTCCTCATTAGTGCTCTGCAGGTGAGCAGCTGATTGATAATTATGAAACCACTCCCATTAGACCCACTCAACACAGAGGCACAGAGAAACAAACAGTGATTTCTTCAGAACAACGAAAGGTAGGAATCTGCAACAAAGTTTGTTTAAATCCTTGCAATGTAGTAGATACATTTCAGAGGGGATTTTTTTTTTCTCAACAAGAGTGGAGTTACTATTTAAAGACAATAAATTAAAGCCAGTTTAAAAAAAAAAAAACCTGTATCAGTAACAGACAAGTTAAAACTGAATTCCAGGTATGGATTTTATTGCAAAGTTATATTAGCCCAGCTTGGATCAATGTAAAGCTGAGTGTATACATATCGAAATTCGGATGGTTCAGCAGGAACTGGCTGAATTTCGATCTACGTGTATTCCTCCCTATTCAATGGAATCCAACCGTTAGACCAGCTTCTGTTGAACAGTCCCGCTAGAAAACCAGCATTCGATCAGTGGGGATAAATGGGATCAGTGGGGAATCCCTGCTGTCAAAATACAATAGCCCAGCGGGAGAGATTCCTGCATCCATATGGCTTGTGTGGATGCATTAATCTGTGAGTTTTATTTTGTTCAATCCGCTGGTTGAAAAAAAAAAAAAACTGAAAGTGTAAACTCAGCTTTACCACTTAAGGACCAGGCCTATTTCTGACGCTTGTTGTTAAAATCAGTATTTTTTGCTAGAAAATTACTTTGAACCCCCAATCATTCCAGTCCAGAAGTGGTTAAACAGGAACTTCAAGTCCCAGAATTCTAGTGTATCTGTCTCATAAAACTACAAGTCTCAGCATTCTATGTATTACCTTGTATACACGGAACTACAAGTCCCCGCGATTCTATGTATCACCTTTTATATATGGAACTATTCTATGCAAATCTAGGAATGCAGCCTCTGCATCTCCTACACCATGTCCCAAGCCCCTGCATCTCCTGCACCATTCTCCCAGCCCCTGCATCTCCTGCACCATGCTCCCAGCCCCTGCATCTCCTGCACCATGCTCCCAGCCCCTGCATCTCCTGCACCATGACCCCAGCCCCTGCATCTCCTGCACCATGCCCCCCAGCCCCTGCATCTCCTGCACCATGCCCCCCAGCCCCTGCATCTCCTGCCCCATGCCCCCAGCCCCTGCATCTTCTGCACCATGCCCCCAGCCCCTGCATCTCCTGCACAATGCCCGCAGCCCCTGCATCTCCTGCACCATGCCCCCAGCCCCTGCATCTTCTGCACCATGCCCCCAGCCCTTGCATCTCCTGCACCATGACCCCAGCCCCTGCACCATGCCCCCAGCCCCTGCATCTCCTGCACCATGCCCCCAGCCCCTGCACCATGCCCCCAGCCCCTGCATCTCCTGCACCATGCCCCCAGCCCCTGCATCTCCTGCACCATGCCCACAGCCCCTGCATTTCCTGCACCATGCCCCCAGCCCCTGCATTTCCTGCACCATGCCCCCAGCCCCTGCATCTCCTGCACCATGCCTGCAGCCCCTGCATCTCCTGCACCATGCCCCCAGCCCCTGCATCTCCTGCACCATGCCCGCAGCCCCTGTATCTCCTGCACCATGCCTGCAGCCCCTGCATCTCCTGCACCGTGCCTGCAGCCCCTCCATCTCTCTCTTATTTGTTACAAATATTTTTTCCTCTTTGTGTATGTTTAGGTGACCAGGGAGCAAGGGGTGAGGATGGGCACCACAAGATTAGCTTGCACAGGGCGCCTAAATATCTAAGGCCGGCCCTGAGTGGGCATATATTGCAAAGTCTAGATGTGCAAAGTTAGTATAGACATACAGTATCCCAACAGACTAAAGGCTGGAATTAAAGCAAAATGTGGTCCAACAGTTTTATGCAGCATGTCAGAACAACACATAGATATAATAGCAATCCTTTTTCCAGTGATTCTGTTTTCAATTTTTTTTTCTGACATGTTGCTATTATATCTTTCACATAGTTTTACATAGTTTTGTTACATAGTAGGATGTTATACTTGGATGCTATAAGTTGCACTAGTGAATACAGCTGGATAAAACAAGAACTGTGTCTTCATTTCAGGCTGAAAAGCAGCAAAATGTGATTAGCAACAACATGGGGGAGGGATTCTTTTCTATACGAACTGTATTTACTGTACCTACAGGTAAGCCCCTTATATACTGTAGGCTTACCTGTAGGTATAAATCAACAAAAACACTTTTACTACCACTTTAAGTGTGCATTTACCATACCTGTGAGATTGCTGTGGAAGCGGTTCCAGGTATGGCATATTCATAATACCACAGTGATCAGCGATGTCTGCTGAGCAGTTGCCCTGCTGTATAGTGACCTGACCACAGGAGGACGCTTTGCATTTGTTTTACCACACCCTGACCCCTACCTAAATTAGAGCATGCAGTAATTAACTGGTATGTCACTTCTGGCAGGCAGTACCAAGGCAGAACGTAATACATTCAAATCAATGGGTTTGCTTTGCAATGATCCTGTAGCATGGTGGGTGGGCATTTTGATATTTTTAAGCAGGCTGTAAGGAAACAACATATTACCTCCTGAAAAACATTATATGAATACTGATCCCCATCAGATGGCTTTTCAGAAAGGCAGCAGCATAGCCGCACGTGTGAATAAGCCCTACCAGCCTTGCCGCCCTAGGCCATGGCCTTCATTAGCTACAAGAAAACCTGGCCCTAAAATAAAAAAACAAAGACTGCCAGAACTTCCACCCTGTAATTCTTCTCAAAAGAGGTTAAATCCCTTAACGGTGCCCTGCTCAAATCCTCTGGAAGCCCTTGGTATACAACAGTCAAAAGAATCGGCAACTCGGAAGGTTCAAATCCAATCTTCTTCATTGAAAACGATGTTGGGGTAAAAAAAACAGGAACAAAGCAGTTGATGCGTTTCAGCCATGACTAAGGCCTGCATAGGCTGAAACCCGTCAACTGTCATGACTAAGGCTTGCATAGGCTGAATACACAAAAAAACCCTAGCAGCTAGATTGAGGACTTTAACTGTACCACATTAGTAAAATACCAAAAATTTATTGTACACATTTTTTTAAAAGCATGTAAACAAAACACACGACTCATGCTGGTACAAACAAACATGCAGTGGCGGTTCTACATTAAATTGCTCCCCGGGCAAGACTCCCTCCTGGCGCCCACCCACCCCCCCCCAAAAAAAATAACATGACAACATAACAATAAATGCAGAGTGCCACAGCATTGCCCCCAATAAATGCAGAGTGCCACAGCATTGCCCCCAATAAATGCAGAGTGCCACAGCATTGCCCCCAATAAATACAGAGTGCCACAGCAATGCCCCCAATAAATTCAGAGTGCCACAGCATTGCCCCCAATAAATGCAGAGTGCCACAGCAATGCCCCCAATAATGCAGAGTGCCACAGCAATGCCCCCAATAAATGCAGAGTGCCACAGCAATGCCCCCAATAAATGCAGAGTGCCACAGTATTGCCCCCAATAAATGCAGAGTGCCACAGCATTGCCCCCAATAAATGCAGAGTGCCACAGCAATGCCCCCAATAAATGCAGAGTGCCACATCATTGCCCCCAATAAATGCAGAGTGCCACAGCAATGCCCCCAATAAATGCAGAGTGCCACAGCATTGCCCCCAATAAATGCAGAGTGCCACAGCATTCCCCCCAATAAATGCAGAGTGCCACAGCAATGCCCCCAATAAATGCAGAGTGCCACAGCATTGCCCCCTTTCAATGTAGAGATGCCAGAGTGCCACCTTTCAATGCAAAACGCCAGCGTTCCCCCCGCGAGACCCGTCCGTGCACTTACCTCACTTCTCTTCAGTTCAGTCCCGGATTCCCCGCGTCTCCTCAGTCCTCCCGCGGCGCCTCCTCCTCGGCCAATGGCGTGGGGTTTGCCTTTCGGCCAATCAGGAAGCGGGAGGACCCGCTCCCTGATTGACCAGCAGGAGGATCAGTGTGACAATAGCGAATTTTCATTCGCTATTGTCACACAATGGGCGGGCTCGGGGGGGAGCAATGCTCTGCGCCTTGGCTCGGCTGCCACAGTAAAATTATTCAAAGTTCCTCGGGCGGCCCGGTACCATTTGATCCACGGACCGGTCCGCGGCCCGGGGGTTGGGGAACACTGTCATGCCGCCCCCCCCACGTGTCATGAAAAAATGCCACCCCGGGCTGCCCCGTTCGCCCATGCCTAAAACCGCCACTGCAAACATGTATCTAAGAACATATCATAGTGCTCTTTGGAAAAATCCCTCATCAACCCCATGAGACCGGGTGATGGGTTTCTTGCTGTGAATTTAACGCATTTTATGGGTTGTTGTCTGCTTCTTCAGGAAGAAAATTACAGCCAAATTCTAAAATGGAAAATGTATATCCGTCAACTTCAGTATTGTAACTGTTATGTAGAGCATGCAACATACCACTTGAACACTCCACATATCTTCAATTGTGTATACAAAAACATGAATAAAGTCAAACAAAGTTATCCTACGACCAGCTGTTGCCAACCCCTTCAGCAGAGTTGCTGGCTTTTTTTTACTGTCGGCCCTGAGATAGCATGTAGCAGTAGGTGAATGCACAATACGCCAATCGTATTTAATTTATCACTAAGGCATGCTGCTTGTGTAGTTTACTCCATAGGGAGCTATTGGTATGAATGTGGTAGGGACAGTATACTGAACTGTACTTAAGAACAAAAACTTGTAAATGTGTCAATGTACTCTATACATCACTGTGCAATCTGTCAGTACCAGGGGCGGACTGATAACCTATGGGGCCCCCGGGCAATATGAGATCATGGGGCCCCCCTGTGTCCATGTCCATGAGTACACATGTTGCAGCAGGAGTTAAACCCCCTGTTGCTTTTGGTGGGTTATCGTGACCCATTCAAGTGAATGAGGCCCACTCAGCAAACACCCTGCAACCATGTGCAATGCACATAGTTTCAGCATGCTAGTGTGTGATTCAAGGAGTTGAAGCAGGTGATGAGGAGGCAATACAACGCCTTCTCATTGCCTACTTTAACCCTTTTTTTTTTTTGCTGTACTGCACAAGGTTGCACAGCCTTTGCAATGCAGCCCCATTCACTTGAATGAGTTATGCTTGGCAGGTGCTACATCTGCCAAGCGTGACAGGACATATAATTCCTGATGCGGATGCAACATGTGTACACCCCTGGCCCTTGCAGTTAAAGGGGGTGTGGTGGGGGTGAGTAAATACAGGGCTCAATTCTGAGGTTTTCCTGCCCCCAAACTGCAAATTTAAACAGGCCCTTGCTGTCCTGAACAACCTATCCCAGTTGGTGTTTAGGGGACCCCTTGAAAGAGGACAGAGAGGGACCCCTGAGATAAAGACAGAGAGTGACCCTTGGAATAATGACAGAGAGTAGCCCCTGGGATAAGAACAGAGAGGGACCCCTGGGATAAGGACAGAGAGGGGCCCCAGGGATGAGAGCAGAGAGGGTCCTGGAATGAGAACAGAGAGAGGGTCCTAATATGAGAGCAGAGAGGGGGTCCAGGGATGAGAGCAGAGAGGGGGTCCTGAGATGAGAGCAGAGAGGGGGTCCTGAGAGGAGAGCAGAGAGGGGGTCCTGAGATGAGAGCAGAGAGGGGGCCCTGAGATGAGAACAGAGAGGGGGTCCTGAGATGAGAACAGAGAGGGGGTCCTGAGATGAGAGCAGAGAGGGGACACTGGAATGAGAGCTGAGAGAGACCCCTGCGATGAGAGCAGAGAGGGGGTCCAGGGATGAGAGCAGAGAGGGGTTCCTGAGATGAGAGCAGAGAGGGGGTCCTGAGATGAGAGCAGAGAGGGGACACTGGAATGAGAGCTGAGAGAGACCCCTGGGATGAGAGCAGAGAGGGGCCTTGGGATGAGAGCTGAGAGAGACCCCTGGGATGAGAGCAGAGAGGGGGTCCTGGGATGAGAGCAGAGAGAGACCCCCTGGTATGAGAGCAGAGAGAGACCCCTGGGATGAGAGCAGAGAGGGGGTCCTGGGATGAGAGCAGAGAGGGGGGTGCAGGGATGAGAGCAGAGAGGGGGGTCCTGGGATGAGAGCAGAGAGGGGGTCCTGGGATGAGAGCAGAGAGGGGGCCATGGGATGAGAGCAGAGAGGGGGTCCTGGGATGAGAGCAGAGAGAGACCCCTGGGATGAGAGCAGAGAGGGGGTCCTGAGATGAGAGCAGAGAGGGGGTCCTGAGATGAGAACAGAGAGGGGGTCCTGAGATGAGAACAGAGAGGGGGTCCTGAGATGAGAACAGAGGGTGGTCCTGAGATGAGAGCAGAGAGGGGACACTGGAATGAGAGCTGAGAGAGACCCCTGGGATGAGAGCAGAGAGGGGGCCTTGGGATGAGAGCTGAGAGAGACCCTTGGGATGAGAGCAGAGAGGGGGTCCTGGGATGAGAGCATCGAGGGGGCCCTGGGATGAGAGCTGAGAGAGACCCCTGGGATGAGAGCAGAGAGAGACCCCTGGGATGAGAGCAGAGAGGGGGTCCTGGGATGAGAGCAGAGAGGGGGTCCTGGGATGAGAGCAGAGAGGGGGTCCTGGGATGAGAGCAGAGAGGGGGCCATGGGATGAGAGCAGAGAGGGGGTCCTGGGATGAGAGCAGAGAGGGGGGGTCCTGGGATGAGAGCAGAGAGGGGGGTCCTGGGATGAGAGCAGAGAGGGGGCCATGGGATGAGAGCAGAGAGGGGGTCCTGGGATGAGAGCAGAGAGGGGGGTCCTGGGATGAGAGCAGAGAGGGGGTCCTGGGATGAGAGCAGAGAGGGGGGTCCTGGGATGAGAGCAGAGAGGGGGTCCTGGGATGAGAGCTGAGAGAGACCCCTGGGATGAGAGCAGAGAGGGGGTCCTGGGATGAGAGCAGAGAGGGGGTCCTGGGATGAGAGCAGAGAGGGGGCCATGGGATGAGAGCAGAGAGGGGGTCCTGGGATGAGAGCAGAGAGGGGGCCATGGCATGAGAGCAGAGAGGGGGCCATGGGATGAGAGCAGAGAGGGGGCCATGGGATGAGAGCAGAGAGGGGGCCCTGGGATGAGAGCAGAGAGGGGGTCCTGGGATGAGAGCAGAGAGGGGGTCCTGGGATGAGAACAGAGAGGGGGTCCTGAGATGAGAACAGAGAGGGGGTCCTGAGATGAGAACAGAGGGGGGGTCCTGAGATGAGAGCAGAGAGGGGACACTGGAATGAGAGCTGAGAGAGACCCCTGGGATGAGAGCAGAGAGGGGGCCTTGGGATGAGAGCTGAGAGAGACCCCTGGGATGAGAGCAGAGAGGGGGTCCTGGGATGAGAGCATCGAGGGGGCCCTGGGATGAGAGCTGAGAGAGACCCCTGGGATGAGAGCAGAGAGAGACCCCTGGGATGAGAGCAGAGAGGGGGTCCTGGGATGAGAGCAGAGAGGGGGTCCTGGGATGAGAGCAGAGAGGGGGTCCTGGGATGAGAGCAGAGAGGGGGCCATGGGATGAGAGCAGAGAGGGGGTCCTGGGATGAGAGCAGAGAGGGGGGGTCCTGGGATGAGAGCAGAGAGGGGGGTCCTGGGATGAGAGCAGAGAGGGGGCCATGGGATGAGAGCAGAGAGGGGGTCCTGGGATGAGAGCAGAGAGGGGGGTCCTGGGATGAGAGCAGAGAGGGGGTCCTGGGATGAGAGCAGAGAGGGGGGTCCTGGGATGAGAGCAGAGAGGGGGTCCTGGGATGAGAGCTGAGAGGGGGTCCTGGGATGAGAGCAGAGAGGGGGTCCTGGGATGAGAGCAGAGAGGGGGTCCTGGGATGAGAGCAGAGAGGGGGCCATGGGATGAGAGCAGAGAGGGGGTCCTGGGATGAGAGCAGAGAGGGGGCCATGGCATGAGAGCAGAGAGGGGGCCATGGGATGAGAGCAGAGAGGGGGCCATGGGATGAGAGCAGAGAGGGGGCCCTGGGATGAGAGCAGAGAGGGGGTCCTGGGATGAGAGCAGAGAGGGGGTCCTGGGATGAGGAGAGGGGGGGTCCTGGGATGAGGAGAGAGGGGTCCTGGGATGAGGAGAGAGGGGGTCCTGGGATGAGGAGAGAGGGGTCCTGGGATGAGGAGAGAGGGGGTCCTGGGATGAGGAGAGGGGGGGTCCTGGGATGAGGAGAGAGGGGTCCTGGGATGAGGAGAGAGGGGTCCTGGGATGAGGAGAGTGGGGGTCCTGGGATGAGGAGAGAGGGGGTCCTGGGATGAGGAGAGAGGGGTCCTGGGATGAGGAGAGAGGGGTCCTGGGATGAGGAGAGAGGGGTCCTGGGATGAGGATAGAGGGGGTCCTGGGATGAGGAGAGAGGGGTCCTGGGATGAGGAGAGAGGGGTCCTGGGATGAGGAGATAGGGGTCCTGGGATGAGGAGAGAGGGGTCCTGGGATGAGGAGATAGGGGTCCTGGGATGAGGAGATACGGGTCCTGGGATGAGGAGAGAGGGGGTCCTGGGATGAGGAGAGAGGGGGTCGAGAGGGGGTCCTGGGATGAGGAGAGGGGGGGTCCTGGGATGAGGAGAGAGGGGTCCTGGGATGAGGAGAGAGGGGGTCCTGGGATGAGGAGAGAGGGGTCCTGGGATGAGGAGAGAGGGGTCCTGGGATGAGGAGAGAGGGGGTCCTGGGATGAGGAGAGAGGGGTCCTGGGATGAGGAGAGGGGGGGTCCTGGGATGAGGAGAGAGGGGGTCCTGGGATGAGGAGATGGGGGTCCTGGGATGAGGAGAGAGGGGTCCTGGGATGAGAGCAGAGAGGGGGTCCTGGGATGAGAGCAGAGAGGGGGCCATGGGATGAGAGCAGAGAGGGGGTCCTGGGATGAGAGCAGAGAGGGGGGGTCCTGGGATGAGAGCAGAGAGGGGGGTCCTGGGATGAGAGCAGAGAGGGGGCCATGGGATGAGAGCAGAGAGGGGGTCCTGGGATGAGAGCAGAGAGGGGGGTCCTGGGATGAGAGCAGAGAGGGGGTCCTGGGATGAGAGCAGAGAGGGGGGTCCTGGGATGAGAGCAGAGAGGGGGTCCTGGGATGAGAGCTGAGAGGGGGTCCTGGGATGAGAGCAGAGAGGGGGTCCTGGGATGAGAGCAGAGAGGGGGTCCTGGGATGAGAGCAGAGAGGGGGCCATGGGATGAGAGCAGAGAGGGGGTCCTGGGATGAGAGCAGAGAGGGGGCCATGGCATGAGAGCAGAGAGGGGGCCATGGGATGAGAGCAGAGAGGGGGCCATGGGATGAGAGCAGAGAGGGGGCCCTGGGATGAGAGCAGAGAGGGGGTCCTGGGATGAGAGCAGAGAGGGGGTCCTGGGATGAGGAGAGGGGGGGTCCTGGGATGAGGAGAGAGGGGTCCTGGGATGAGGAGAGAGGGGGTCCTGGGATGAGGAGAGAGGGGTCCTGGGATGAGGAGAGAGGGGGTCCTGGGATGAGGAGAGGGGGGGTCCTGGGATGAGGAGAGAGGGGTCCTGGGATGAGGAGAGAGGGGTCCTGGGATGAGGAGAGTGGGGGACCTGGGATGAGGAGAGAGGGGGTCCTGGGATGAGGAGAGAGGGGTCCTGGGATGAGGAGAGAGGGGTCCTGGGATGAGGAGAGAGGGGTCCTGGGATGAGGATAGAGGGGGTCCTGGGATGAGGAGAGAGGGGTCCTGGGATGAGGAGAGAGGGGTCCTGGGATGAGGAGATAGGGGTCCTGGGATGAGGAGAGAGGGGTCCTGGGATGAGGAGATAGGGGTCCTGGGATGAGGAGATACGGGTCCTGGGATGAGGAGAGAGGGGGTCCTGGGATGAGGAGAGAGGGGGTCGAGAGGGGGTCCTGGGATGAGGAGAGGGGGGGTCCTGGGATGAGGAGAGAGGGGTCCTGGGATGAGGAGAGAGGGGGTCCTGGGATGAGGAGAGAGGGGTCCTGGGATGAGGAGAGAGGGGTCCTGGGATGAGGAGAGAGGGGGTCCTGGGATGAGGAGAGAGGGGTCCTGGGATGAGGAGAGGGGGGGTCCTGGGATGAGGAGAGAGGGGGTCCTGGGATGAGGAGATGGGGGTCCTGGGATGAGGAGAGAGGGGTCCTGGGATGAGAGCAGAGAGGGGGTCCTGGGATGAGAGCAGAGAGGGGGCCATGGGATGAGAGCAGAGAGGGGGTCCTGGGATGAGAGCAGAGAGGGGGGGTCCTGGGATGAGAGCAGAGAGGGGGGTCCTGGGATGAGAGCAGAGAGGGGGCCATGGGATGAGAGCAGAGAGGGGGTCCTGGGATGAGAGCAGAGAGGGGGGTCCTGGGATGAGAGCAGAGAGGGGGTCCTGGGATGAGAGCAGAGAGGGGGGTCCTGGGATGAGAGCAGAGAGGGGGTCCTGGGATGAGAGCTGAGAGGGGGTCCTGGGATGAGAGCAGAGAGGGGGTCCTGGGATGAGAGCAGAGAGGGGGTCCTGGGATGAGAGCAGAGAGGGGGCCATGGGATGAGAGCAGAGAGGGGGTCCTGGGATGAGAGCAGAGAGGGGGCCATGGCATGAGAGCAGAGAGGGGGCCATGGGATGAGAGCAGAGAGGGGGCCATGGGATGAGAGCAGAGAGGGGGCCCTGGGATGAGAGCAGAGAGGGGGTCCTGGGATGAGAGCAGAGAGGGGGTCCTGGGATGAGGAGAGGGGGGGTCCTGGGATGAGGAGAGAGGGGTCCTGGGATGAGGAGAGAGGGGGTCCTGGGATGAGGAGAGAGGGGTCCTGGGATGAGGAGAGAGGGGTCCTGGGATGAGGAGAGAGGGGTCCTGGGATGAGGAGAGAGGGGGTCCTGGGATGAGGAGAGAGGGGTCCTGGGATGAGGAGAGGGGGGGTCCTGGGATGAGGAGAGAGGGGGTCCTGGGATGAGGAGATGGGGGTCCTGGGATGAGGAGAGAGGGGTCCTGGGATGAGAGCAGAGAGGGGGCCATGGGATGAGAGCAGAGAGGGGGTCCTGGGATGAGAGCAGAGAGGGGGGGTCCTGGGATGAGAGCAGAGAGGGGGGTCCTGGGATGAGAGCAGAGAGGGGGCCATGGGATGAGAGCAGAGAGGGGGTCCTGGGATGAGAGCAGAGAGGGGGGTCCTGGGATGAGAGCAGAGAGGGGGTCCTGGGATGAGAGCAGAGAGGGGGTCCTGGGATGAGAGCTGAGAGGGGGTCCTGGGATGAGAGCAGAGAGGGGGTCCTGGGATGAGAGCAGAGAGGGGGTCCTGGGATGAGAGCAGAGAGGGGGCCATGGGATGAGAGCAGAGAGGGGGTCCTGGGATGAGAGCAGAGAGGGGGCCATGGCATGAGAGCAGAGAGGGGGCCATGGGATGAGAGCAGAGAGGGGGCCATGGGATGAGAGCAGAGAGGGGGCCCTGGGATGAGAGCAGAGAGGGGGTCCTGGGATGAGAGCAGAGAGGGGGTCCTGGGATGAGGAGAGGGGGGGTCCTGGGATGAGGAGAGAGGGGTCCTGGGATGAGGAGAGAGGGGGTCCTGGGATGAGGAGAGAGGGGTCCTGGGATGAGGAGAGAGGGGGTCCTGGGATGAGGAGAGGGGGGGTCCTGGGATGAGGAGAGAGGGGTCCTGGGATGAGGAGAGAGGGGTCCTGGGATGAGGAGAGTGGGGGACCTGGGATGAGGAGAGAGGGGGTCCTGGGATGAGGAGAGAGGGGTCCTGGGATGAGGAGAGAGGGGTCCTGGGATGAGGAGAGAGGGGTCCTGGGATGAGGATAGAGGGGGTCCTGGGATGAGGAGAGAGGGGTCCTGGGATGAGGAGAGAGGGGTCCTGGGATGAGGAGATAGGGGTCCTGGGATGAGGAGAGAGGGGTCCTGGGATGAGGAGATAGGGGTCCTGGGATGAGGAGATACGGGTCCTGGGATGAGGAGAGAGGGGGTCCTGGGATGAGGAGAGAGGGGGTCGAGAGGGGGTCCTGGGATGAGGAGAGGGGGGGTCCTGGGATGAGGAGAGAGGGGTCCTGGGATGAGGAGAGAGGGGGTCCTGGGATGAGGAGAGAGGGGTCCTGGGATGAGGAGAGAGGGGTCCTGGGATGAGGAGAGAGGGGGTCCTGGGATGAGGAGAGAGGGGTCCTGGGATGAGGAGAGGGGGGGTCCTGGGATGAGGAGAGAGGGGGTCCTGGGATGAGGAGATGGGGGTCCTGGGATGAGGAGAGAGGGGTCCTGGGATGAGAGCAGAGAGGGGGTCCTGGGATGAGAGCAGAGAGGGGGCCATGGGATGAGAGCAGAGAGGGGGTCCTGGGATGAGAGCAGAGAGGGGGGGTCCTGGGATGAGAGCAGAGAGGGGGGTCCTGGGATGAGAGCAGAGAGGGGGCCATGGGATGAGAGCAGAGAGGGGGTCCTGGGATGAGAGCAGAGAGGGGGGTCCTGGGATGAGAGCAGAGAGGGGGTCCTGGGATGAGAGCAGAGAGGGGGGTCCTGGGATGAGAGCAGAGAGGGGGTCCTGGGATGAGAGCTGAGAGGGGGTCCTGGGATGAGAGCAGAGAGGGGGTCCTGGGATGAGAGCAGAGAGGGGGTCCTGGGATGAGAGCAGAGAGGGGGCCATGGGATGAGAGCAGAGAGGGGGTCCTGGGATGAGAGCAGAGAGGGGGCCATGGCATGAGAGCAGAGAGGGGGCCATGGGATGAGAGCAGAGAGGGGGCCATGGGATGAGAGCAGAGAGGGGGCCCTGGGATGAGAGCAGAGAGGGGGTCCTGGGATGAGAGCAGAGAGGGGGTCCTGGGATGAGGAGAGGGGGGGTCCTGGGATGAGGAGAGAGGGGTCCTGGGATGAGGAGAGAGGGGGTCCTGGGATGAGGAGAGAGGGGTCCTGGGATGAGGAGAGAGGGGTCCTGGGATGAGGAGAGAGGGGTCCTGGGATGAGGAGAGAGGGGGTCCTGGGATGAGGAGAGAGGGGTCCTGGGATGAGGAGAGGGGGGGTCCTGGGATGAGGAGAGAGGGGGTCCTGGGATGAGGAGATGGGGGTCCTGGGATGAGGAGAGAGGGGTCCTGGGATGAGAGCAGAGAGGGGGCCATGGGATGAGAGCAGA
This sequence comes from Pelophylax lessonae, assembly GCF_965119305.1. NCBI lineage: Eukaryota > Metazoa > Chordata > Amphibia > Anura > Ranidae > Pelophylax > Pelophylax lessonae. Next base: position 73,858,726 of record NC_138773.1, on the reverse strand, counting down.
GAGGGGGTCCTGGGATGAGAGCAGAGAGGGGGGGTCCTGGGATGAGAGCAGAGAGGGGGGTCCTGGGATGAGAGCAGAGAGGGGGCCATGGGATGAGAGCAGAGAGGGGGTCCTGGGATGAGAGCAGAGAGGGGGGTCCTGGGATGAGAGCAGAGAGGGGGTCCTGGGATGAGAGCAGAGAGGGGGTCCTGGGATGAGAGCTGAGAGGGGGTCCTGGGATGAGAGCAGAGAGGGGGTCCTGGGATGAGAGCAGAGAGGGGGTCCTGGGATGAGAGCAGAGAGGGGGCCATGGGATGAGAGCAGAGAGGGGGTCCTGGGATGAGAGCAGAGAGGGGGCCATGGCATGAGAGCAGAGAGGGGGCCATGGGATGAGAGCAGAGAGGGGGCCATGGGATGAGAGCAGAGAGGGGGCCCTGGGATGAGAGCAGAGAGGGGGTCCTGGGATGAGAGCAGAGAGGGGGTCCTGGGATGAGGAGAGGGGGGGTCCTGGGATGAGGAGAGAGGGGTCCTGGGATGAGGAGAGAGGGGGTCCTGGGATGAGGAGAGAGGGGTCCTGGGATGAGGAGAGAGGGGGTCCTGGGATGAGGAGAGGGGGGGTCCTGGGATGAGGAGAGAGGGGTCCTGGGATGAGGAGAGAGGGGTCCTGGGATGAGGAGAGTGGGGGTCCTGGGATGAGGAGAGAGGGGGTCCTGGGATGAGGAGAGAGGGGTCCTGGGATGAGGAGAGAGGGGTCCTGGGATGAGGAGAGAGGGGTCCTGGGATGAGGATAGAGGGGGTCCTGGGATGAGGAGAGAGGGGTCCTGGGATGAGGAGAGAGGGGTCCTGGGATGAGGAGATAGGGGTCCTGGGATGAGGAGAGAGGGGTCCTGGGATGAGGAGATAGGGGTCCTGGGATGAGGAGATACGGGTCCTGGGATGAGGAGAGAGGGGGTCCTGGGATGAGGAGAGAGGGGGTCGAGAGGGGGTCCTGGGATGAGGAGAGGGGGGGTCCTGGGATGAGGAGAGAGGGGTCCTGGGATGAGGAGAGAGGGGGTCCTGGGATGAGGAGAGAGGGGTCCTGGGATGAGGAGAGAGGGGTCCTGGGATGAGGAGAGAGGGGGTCCTGGGATGAGGAGAGAGGGGTCCTGGGATGAGGAGAGGGGGGGTCCTGGGATGAGGAGAGAGGGGGTCCTGGGATGAGGAGATGGGGGTCCTGGGATGAGGAGAGAGGGGTCCTGGGATGAGGAGAGAGGGGGTCCTGGGATGAGGAGATGGGGGTCCTGGGATGAGGAGAGAGGGGTCCTGGGATGAGGAGAGAGGGGGTCCTGGGATGAGGAGAGAGGGGGTCCTGGGATGAGGAGAGAGGGGGTCCTGGGATGACAGCAGAGAGGGGTCCTGGGATGAGTGGCAATCTGCACCTCTTTGATTTGGAGAGAAGGGGCGGTAAGAGAACATGTGCTGGGGGTGCATTTGGAGGGGAGAGGTCAGAGTTGAAATCCCCTCACACCACCTCCTCACCTTCTAGCACAAGTCATCCCCCCTCCAAAAGCATCCCCCTAGCATATGCCCCCGCCCCCATCACTTCTCCATATGTGCATCCTTGTTATCTGTCCCCCTTCCGTATCCATAAACTATGTACAGTACATACCTCAGATAATCAGTGCAGCTCTTGAAGTTAATGTCCCTCCTCCCCGGCTACTCCTCCTCCTCCTGTCTGTGTACTTCAGAGCCGTGGAGGAGGATCCTTGGTGAGCTCTGTGTGTACTGTGCAGGCATCAGTTGGGGGACAGATGTAAGTGTCAGCTGCTGCAGAGGGACGATCGCTGCGTGAGGGAGCCCAGGCACCCTGAAAGAGATGCAGGGAATGTGTCCTGAGTGCCCACGCTAGTGTGTCTCTGTCAGGCCAGTTACCGGAGCTCAGCGCTGGAACTTGTTCTGGCACTGGGCTCCGGGATCATCACAGATGCTTTGGAAGGTAGGTGCCAGGAGCCTTTCATGGGGCCCCCTACTAGCCCCGGGCCCTCGGGCAGTGCCCGAGTGCCCTAATGGTCAGTCCGCCCCTGGTCAGTACCAAAACAATTTGAGACACAATAAATCTTTCAAAGACCGAATTTGTTCTGCTGAAAGAATGCCACATTGTCAACTGTTCCATCTTATATTAAGAGTAATCTCAAACACAATTTCCTTCACTGCATAATAAGAAAGACAAGGTCATTGTAAAAAGACAAAATACAGCATTAATTAAGCTGTAGCCATTTCTAGGGTCAAAGTTAATTTAAGCAATGCTGAGCTCCAGGACTGCATGCAGAAAGATTTACAGAGGAGATTCATGGCTACTGCAGATGAAGCTCCAGCTGCAGTCATTTTCTTTTGCCAGTTTTTTGCTATTTGCATTAAGTAATATTAGAAGATATTCTCAATCTCAACCAAACTTCCATAGAACCTTAAGATTCTTCTTCGAGAGGTTGCTAGGGGTTAATTGAGCTATGGTTGATTGACATCCCAAGGCCAACACCACTGAGCCAGTGAAAGGACACCAATGACCTTTTTGGCTGTCTCAAAGGATGGTATTCCAATATTGATGGTCCACCAATATAAGGGGGGAATTCTTCTCACTGACCACCAATGTAATGGTAAATTCTTCTCACTGACCACCATTGTAATGGTAAATTCTTCTCACTGACCACCAATGTAGAGGGGAAATTCTTCTCACTGACCACCAATGTAGGGGGGAAATTCTTCCCATTGATGATCAATGTAGGGGGGAAATTCTTCCCATTGACGACCAATGTAGGGGGGAAATTCTTCTCACTGACCACCAATGTAAGAAGGAAATTCTTCTTGATGATCACCAATGTAAGATGAAAAATATTCTCACAGAATACCAATGTAAGGTGGAAATTCTTCAAACTGACCAACAATGTAAGCAGGGAATTGTTTTCACTCACCACCATTGTAAGGGATGAATTCTTCTCACTGATCACCAAAGTAAGGAGGAAATTCTTTTTCACTGATCACTAATGTAAGCGGGGAATTATTTTCACTGACCCCCATTGTAAGGAGGAAATTCTTCTCACTGACCACTAATGTAAGCAGGGAGTTCTTTTCACTGACCAATAATGTAAGTGTGAAATTCTTTTGACTGACCACCATTATAAGGAAGAAATTCTTCTCGCTGACCACCATTATAATAGGCATTCTTCCCATCTTCCTACATCACTGACCACCAATGTAAGTGGGCGTTCTTCTCACTGACTATCATTATAATGGGGAAATTCTTCTTACTGACCACTAATATAAGTGGGAATTCTTTTCACTGACCACTAATGTAAGCAGGAAATTCTTTTGACTGACCACCATTATAAGGAGGAAATTCTTCTCGCTGACCACCATTATAATAAGCATTCTTCCCATCTTCCTACATCACTGACCACCAATGTACGTGGGCGTTCTTCTCACTGACCACCACCATTGTATTGTAAGGGGGAAATTCTTCTCACTGACCACTAATGTAAGTGGGAATTCTTTTCACTGACCACTAATATAAGTAGGGAATTCTTTTGACTGACCACCATTGTAAAGGGAAAATTCTTCTTGCTGACCACCATTATAATAGGCATTCTTCCCATCTTCCCACATCACTGACCACCAATGTAAGTGAGCATTCTTCTCACTGACCACCAATGTTAGAAGGGAAGTCTTCTTACTGACCACCAATATAAGTGGCATTTTCCCACTGACACCTAATGAACTAGACAGGATTTTGACAGGAACTGTACTAGGTGACTGGAGGAAAGCAAACGTGATACCGATATTCAAAAAAGGGCAGAGGCATATCCCGGGAAATTATAGGCTGGTCAGCCTGACGTCAATAGTATGTAAAGTTCTGGAAGGGATGATAAGGGACTATATCCAAGCGTTTGCTAAAGACAATAATATCATCAGCAGTAATCAGCACGGGTTTACAAAAGGGCGTTCTTGTCAAACCAATCTGTTAACATTCTATGAGGAGATTAGCTGTGAGTTAGATAGGGGGAGACCTGTGGATGTGGTGTACGTGGATTTTGCTAAGGCGTTAGATACAGTTCCCCACAAATGCTTAATTTATAAACTAAGGTCCACAGGCATCGACCACAAGGTTTGCTCTTGGATACGGAAATGGTTAAAGGGGCGTGTCCAAAGGATGGTAATAAATAACGCATACTGGTCTGGGGTGGTAAGTGGGGTCCCCCAAGGCTCAGTCCCGGGACCAATTTTGTTCAATTTATTCATAAATAGCATTGAAGACGGGGTCATTAGCTCGATCTCAGTTTTTGAAGATGACACAAAATTGAGCAGGGCAATAACTTCACATTATGAGGCAGAAATCTTACAGAATGACCTGAACAAAATATCAGAGGAATGTGGATGTGGATAAGTGCAAGGTATTGCGCTTAGGGACTAATAACATAAAAGCAAAATACACGCTAGGGGGGGGACCTCTGGGGGTATCAAAAATGGAGAAAGATCTGGGGGTCTTAGTAGAAGATAGACTTAGCAATAGCATGCAATGTCAAGCTGCAGCTGCCAAAGCCGGCAGAATATTAGCATGCATAAGGAAGGGGATGTATTCCAGAGATAAAACTATAATCCTGCCACTTTATAAAACACTGGTTTGACCGCATCTGGAGTATTCTGTCCAGTTCTGGTCGCTAGTCCTCAGAAAGGATGTGTTGGAGTAGGAGAGAGTCCAGAGAAGGGCCACTAAACTTATTAGGGGATTAGAGGACCTTAATTACAAAGAGCGTTTAGAAGCGCTTGATTTATTCTCCCTGGAGAAGAGACGCCTAAGAGGGGACATGATAGCGATTTACAAATACCTCAACGGTGATCTCAGCATAGAAAAAAAACTGTTCAGTCACAAGGAATGTATGAAGACTCGAGGGCATACAATGCGATTAGAGGAGAAGAGTTTTAACCTCAGGCTACGCAGCAGTCTTTTTACAATAAGGGCTACAAGACTGTGGAATTCTCTGCCACAAATGGTAGTAACTGCAGGGAGTATGGCTACTTTTAAAAAACTCTTGGAAGTACATCTCAAGGATCAAAACATTCAGGGGTATGGGAAATGATTCACACCTACACAGGTTGAACTGGATGGACTATTGTCTTTATTCAACCTCAACAACTACTATGTGATTTTAAGGATTCCTCTGGGGTAAAAAGATAGAGAAAAGCTAATTTATAGGAAACTAATATGATTTTAGTCAGCTTTAAATTTTACAATTATTGATTGTTCATAAAAGTTTTTAAACTGATGTTTTACATACCTTCCAAACTTAGAAAATGAGAAAGAAGGAAACTGTGATGTAAAGATGACAGGCGGCATGCATAGCAGCAGCAGTGAAAAGCAGTGAACATGACTGCATTGCAAAGAACATTGGATGTAGCATTTCATTTTGTTTTAGGTTTTCCTATTTTTTTTACCTGGTAATTCTGCCAGTAAGTTTATTGTTTTTTAACAGAAGAAGCTCTCCTGTATAGTCAAACCATTTAACACTGGTAGGGGTGCTTAAAATGATCAGCTTTCACTTATTTATGTAAAGCCTTTATCCCTAAAGGAGAATAATTGTTTGCTGTAATGGATTATAAAGTGTTAGCCGGAGTTTGGCTTCAATTTGTAAATGTATTGAAATCTGAAATATATCTAACACTCCCCTTCCCCTAGACTGACAATACTTCTGTGCTGTCCAAAGGTGCCCCTTGTACTCCTTCATCCAGAATGGAGGCACTCTAATACATGAGGGGTGTTACTAACCAGATCACCAGACAAAAACAGAGGCGGAGAAGCTTAAAAAAGAAAATGAATGCAGCCACCACATCCAATGATTGGTAAGCTGCAATATATTATTTCTTTTTTACATTTACCTCCAATCATCCCAGTGCATGTCCTAACAGTATTTTTTACTTTCTGTAGTGAGAAGCAAATTTTATTACTTCCTGTGGCATAATGACCAAGCTTGAAAAGGTCTTGCAACTACAGTTTCTGTGAACTTAGTGCCTACTGACTAAGACATCCCCTGAAACCACAAATATTAATATCCCCAAACAAGAAGAGGAGATGTTAAAAAAAGAATTTCAGTTCAACTGGAGAAAAGATGAGATTAAATATTTAGGGATAAAATTAAGCCCAACTCCAGAAAAACTCTACAAAACAAATTTTCTAGAACTTCTGAATGAAGTAAGATCAGAATTAAATAGATTATCCCCGAGAATCTTTTCCTGGATAGGGAGAATAAATACGATAAAAATGATAATCCTGCCCAAAATTATATATAAATTCCAGATGATTCCGATTTCATTACCTCAAGTATTTTTTAAAACACTTAAAAGAATAATATCCCGCTTTATTTGGAAATACAAAAAGCCAAGGGTAAAGTACACTACACTTTGTAAAGGTAAGGGACAAGGGGGACTAGCCCTACCCGACTTTAAAAATTATTATTTTTCAGCAATACTCACAAGGGTGATAGAATGGACAAAAAAAAATAATGATAGAAATTGGGTGGTAATAGAAAGCACGATGAGTGGTACACACCTAGCAAAAGTTATATGGATACCTGAGAGGTTTAGAGATCTGGACACTAACACGCATATAATCACAAGACATGCTATTAAGGTTTGGGATAATATACATAAAAAAGAAAATTGGAAACACAATTCACCACTGATCCCGTTACAGGGCACAAAAATTTTTGCACCAGGGGAAGAGAAGGAATTAGGTAAATGGATAGAAGAAGGAGAAGCACAATTAGGGGATATAGTAGAGAAGGGGAAAATTATAACCTTGGCGGAGCTGAAACAAAGGAAAGAAAACTGGAAGATAAATGAGTGGAGGTATATCCAACTAAAGCACTTCACATTGTCACTACCGCAGCCATTGAGAGATATAAACGACCTCCGCCCTTTTGAGCAATTATGTCTTAAGGATAAGATAATAAATAATATTTCGAATGTGTATAAAATACTGTTAACAATAACAAAAGAGAGAGGAATATCATTAAAAGAAAAATGGGAAAGAGACCTCGGCCCGTGTAGTAACAACAAACAGTGGGATAAGTGCCTTCAATTAGTACATAAATCCGCGATAGACACCAACACGGAGGAGATGAACTATAAATTGATCACAAGGTGGTACAACACTCCTGATAAGATGGGAAGAATTCAGGTAGAGAGTTCAAGACTTTGCTGGAGGGGATGTCAGATGGTAGGGACTATAGCCCATATATGGTGGGAGTGCCCAAAAATTAAAGTATTCTGGAGCGAAGTTATAGAATTAATAAGTAAAATTACTAAAATAGATATTCCCTTGGATCCTTGGAAATGCATGTTTCATGGAACCCATATGTCAGTGAAGCAATATAAAAAAACATTACTCCCTCACTTATTAAACTCAGCTAAGAGCTTGATTCCCTTTAATTGGCAAAAAGAAGAGGCCCCCTCCAGGAAAGATTGGCTGTTAAAAGTAGAGAAAATAAGAAAGTTGGAGCAGCTGAGGACCTGGGAGGAGGAGGAACAGGGGAATGAAGAGGAGATTTGGGATGAGTGGCAAGAGTTTAAGGACACAAGGGAATACAGAGAAATAATAGGAGTCGAATGATAAGAAGAGACGGGGGGGGGGGGAGGGATAAGGAAGGGAGGGGGGAAAAAAAAGGGATAAAAGGTAATATGTGTAAAATGTATATGAAAAAATTCTCCAGCGATTGGAGTGTTGTAAATAATTTTTTTACCTGGAAAATTTAATAAAGAAATAAAAAAAAAAAAAGAAGAAACTCTCCTGTATAGTCAAACCATTTAACACTGGTAGGGGTGCTTAAAATGATCAGCTTTCACTTATTTATGTAAAGCCTTTATCCCTAAAGGAGAATAATTGTTTGCTGTAATGGATTATAAAGTGTTAGCCGGAGTTTGGCTTCAATTTGTAAATGTATTGAAATCTGAAATATATCTAACAGTCCCCTTCCCCTAGACTGACAATGCTTCTGTGCTATCCAAAGGTGCCCCTTGTAATCCTTCATCCAGAATGGGGGCACTCTAATACATGAGGGGTGTTACTAACCAGATCACCAGACAAAAACAGAGGCGGAGAAGCTTAAAAAAGAAAATTAATGCAGCCACCACATCCAATGATTGGTAAGCTGCAATATATTATTTCTTTTTTACATTTACCTCCAATCATCCCAGTGCATGTCCTAACAGTATTTTTTACTTTCTGTAGTGAGAAGCAACTTTTATTACTTCCTGTGGCATAATGACCAAGCTTGAAAAGGTCTTGCAACTACAGTTTCTGTGAACTTAGTGCCTACTGACTAAGACATTCCCTGAAACCACATCTCCCAATAGTCCTTTTTCTACACACATTTTATGGGCAGGCTCTTGCAGTCAAGACATCATAATTGTTTAGCCGGAACAAAAAATCAATGTAATCATGCAGAGTAGGGCAACGAGTGGTGGTGGACAGGCAGAGTTTGGAATTCCAGCAGGTGGGGCAAACAACATTTTGCCCTGATATAAATTTTAAGGAAGAAATTCATTAAAAAAGCACTTGGAAATTACTTAGCAATCAGCAACTGTTTAGACAATAAACACCTTAGTCTGTAGTATGCAAAGTACAGTAAAGCTTATAGAGGTCAGGAGTATGTAACATACAGCACAATGTGTAAGGTAAAGGAGTAAGGAGTATATAATGGTACAACATGTAATATAGCACAGGACTCAGGTCTATGTAAGGTACAACGTATCAAAGTATACAAAATGCAGGAGTTAAAAGCTTAACACACCTGGGAGGCCTTTAGCCCCTATCCAACCATAACATAGAGCTGATGATCACACTTCTCACCCCTCCAGGATCGTCACCCTATTTTCTGATTCCTTCTATTGCTTACATAGCAAACCCTCCTCCTTCTCAATCAACAAAGCTGACCAATTTTTCCAACATTTATGGATATCTTTGAAGCTGAGTTTTCCTTAGCAATTAAATCCTTGAAGCCACCAAAACACCTGGTCCAGATTTTCTCGTCATATTTATAAAAAATATTTCTAACTTCTAATTCCACATCTGATTCAAACAGGAGCCTCTCTCTTTTCCACCTCTCTGCAAGTGCACATAACTATGAATCCCAAAGGTCCAAACATGGCCTCTGATCCCCAACAGTTTCAACCTATTTTCCTACTTAATGTGGACCTAAAATAGCTGGGTAAAGTCATTGCATTGTGGACCAAGAAATACCTGTACTCCCTCATCCTTAGGGACCAAATGGGGTTTGTTCCAGGACAATGTAAAATCCTGGGCTTCCTCCTGTCCCTTGACTTATATAACGAGTATGAATCCCTCTCCTGGGACTATCTGCATTATCTACTATAGAGATGGAGCTTCGGTGAAAAAAATACTGTTGTGGATATCTGCCTTATTTTCTACCCCTTCAGCTACAGTTAGATACACAGAATTCTATTTTCAACCATTCAATATCTTCTGATACACGCAACAGTGTTGTCTGTTATCCCCAATCCTCTTCATCTTGGTAAGAGTGGCCAGGAACAACCCTGACACCAGGAATTCTACTGCGGGACTCTACTACAAGGTTGTTGTTTTTTTTGTGGATGACGCCCTTCTAGTCCTCACCAATACCCTTATTACTCTCCCAAACCTCCACTAAAGCCTAGCTCAATTTAACCAACTGTCTGGCCTTACAATAAACCAAAAAAAATCTACCGATTTGAATGACCCACATTCAGTCCCATTTCCCTTACCACTGTATGTCTTTGACAATGGATTATCTGGGCATAAAAAAAAAAACATCTAGATACTTTTAAATTTCATAGTCTGAAACTTTTGGACTTGGTCTGATACACAGGTAAGTTAATGTCCCATTTCTTGCCAGATGTGGAACATCCAAGGCTCTTTGTTTGATGGACTATTCATGGCTTCTGGGGCGAACTGGGGCGAAATCCAATGCAGAATAGGTAAATGTTCTTACAATATGACTATTCTGGAAGTGATTTCAAAGTACTTTTTTGATGTTATTGGGTACTATCTTGTGCTGTCCTGAATTACAGTGGAAGGTGTTTTAGGGGGTGAGGTCAGTGCATTGATGTACTACACATTTGGTGGTCCTGCCCGAAGCTAAATGCATTTGTCAAGAACGTTTGGCCTATTGCAAACCTTGTTCCATTTAGTAGTTCTATTGGACTCATGGATGGCTCTCCTTCACCACATAATTCCAGGTCTATTTTCCTCCCAACAGAAATTGGCTACTTACTGTATTTGTTTGTGGTTGCTAAACAAACAATAGCCAAAATATGGAAGAAACCTACAGTCTATTTCCAAGAAATTAAGCAACAAATCATAATGAAGCTGGGTATTGATAAACTATCAACAACTCACTGTCAAGGTCTTACCTTGCCCTCCTTTTTGCAGCCATCTTGACATGTTCAGATTGCAGCCTCTTATAAACTCTGATTGCATCATCACTTGTCTGCTGCTTGGGCGTTGCACAGTGATGATGCTGCACACGTGACTATATCAATCACCTAATGGGTTGCAGTCCTTGCCCTTGCGTTTGTACCTCAAGGTGCATCACTGCTAGCAGACTTCTGTTGTCCGTGTTCCTCTGTGTTTGGCCAGGCTTGGCTGACGACTCTCCTGGTTCTTGACCCCGCATCGCAGACGACCTGGCATCGGCAGACTACCTGCTTCTGTACTGGACCCCGGCCTGGATGACTACCCGCTTCTGGACTTGACCCCGACTTGGATGACTACCCGCTTCTGAACTCGACCCAGGCTTGGATGACTATCTGCTTCTGAACTCGACCCCAGCTTGGATGACCACCTGCTTCTGGATTTGACCCTGGCTGTTCCTGATCTCGCTCCTTTCTCTTGCTGTGCGTTTATTGTTGTTTGCTCCAAAAAACCACCTTATTTTACCTACATCTCCGCGTGGTCTGGTTTCCTGGTACCCTGACAGTACCTAAGGGCCATAATTTCTGGCAATGCAGGTACTCTCACGCTCCCCATGCTGGTTACCAGGCTTGATCAACAAGATCACCTGTTGGGTGAGTTCGCTCAGGCGTTGTAGACGTTGCTTGCACGCACAGCACACCTTGCTCCTGGTGCTTCTAGGCTGGTGGTTCCTCCTGTTGTTGCTCCTGCTGCTGCTCCTGTTGCCGCTCCTGTTTCTACTGTTACAAGAGGGATGACTGCTGGGAGATTGTGTCCAAAGATCTCCCTGACGAGCTTGAGGCTCTCCTATTCTTCCCGATTTTGAGTTATACCAGGCTCAGGGAGAGACCATCATTTAAGCAGCCCCTGCGGAGGCCTCCTACCAGATTGGCTCCTAACTTTTCCTTCCCACCCACTACTCCCTCACCTCCCACGCCTCCTGTGAATGGTGCTTCTGGCTGTGAACCTATGCAGCTGGGGTTCACTCGCCTTTCTGAGGCTGAGCGGGCCCTTAGGAGGAGGGAGGGCCAGTGCCTGCATTGCTGTCTTGGTGGGAATTTCCTGAAATCTTGTCTGACCTGTCTGGGAAACGCTCGCACCTAAGGTCCTGTCAGGGGCAGATCTTAGGTGGAATTTCCTCGTCCTCGGGTTCCCGTAAAGATAAACCGTTAATCACAGTTGTCCTCTCCTGGGCAACGCATTCGATGGTTACTCACTGGTAGACTCCGGTGATGGCGGTTATTTTATTGACAGTACGTTTGCTGCGGCAAATTCCATACCCTTGCAGCCTCCCGTTTCTCCACTGGTTATCGAGGCGATTGATGGCAGACCCCTGCAACTGGCAGAGGTTACCCACGAGACTGTCCCGGTTGATAGGGCGATAGGGGCTGTTCACTGGGAGTCAACCTGTTTCCAGGTTATTTTGTCCCCGCACTACTCTGTTGTTTTGGGGCACCCTTGGCTTCAGAAACACAATCCGACCTTTGATTGGCAGTCGGTCGAGATCCTCTCTTGGTCTCCACAGTGTGGCGCTGGTTGTATCCGTGGGCCTGTTAAGGTACATTAAACCTCCTCGGAATCAGTGTTGCCTACTGAATATCGTGAGTATCAAGATGTATTTGACAAGGTGTGCGCTGGTACTCTTCCTCCTCATCACCTGTATGATTGTGCTATAGACTTGCAACCTGGTGCCATTCCCCTCGCGGCAGAGTTTATCCTCTTTCGGTTGCGGAGAATAAGGCCATGGGGGAGTACATTGCGGATGCACATTCGCAGGTCCTTTACTCCAGCGGGTGCCGTTTTTTCTTCGTAAAGAAAAAGGAGGGGGGGAGTTGAGACCTTGCAATCGCATCATGGTCAAGAATGCATACCCGATTCCTTTGAGTTGTTCGACCACCTCAGGGGAGCAACGGTATTTACCAAGCTTGACCTAAGGGCAGCGTATAACCTCATAAGGATCATGAAGGGCGACGAGTGGAAGACCGCATTTAATACCAGAACTGGTCATTACGAATCTCTGGTTATGCCTTTTGGCTTGTGCAATTCACCCGCTGTCTTCCAGGAGTTCATCAGTGATGTCTTTCGTGAAATGTTGCAGCAATGTGTGGTAGTCTATTCAGATGACATCTTGATTTACACAAACTCCATTGAATCTCACTACCTCGAAGTCAGACGGGTGCTACAACGGTTATGTAAGAATGGGCTTTTCTGTAAGCTCGAGAAATGTGAATTCCACCTGTTTTTAGGTTGCCTTCTTGGGCTACATCATTTCTGCTGAAGGGTTCTCTATGGACTCTCAGAAGGTTTTCGCTGTTCTACAATGGCCTCACCCCAGTGGTCTCCGTTCCATTCAGCGTTTCCTTGGGTTTGCCAACTACCATCTGAAATTTATCAGAAACTTTTCCTCTTTAGCCAAACCTATTTCTGATCTGACCAAGAGGGACAGCGATTCCTACAAGTGGACGCCTGCTGCCATCCAAGTTTTCGAGGTCCTCAAGTCTGCTTTCGCTTTGGTTCCTATTCTATTTCATCCTAATCCTGGTTTGCCCTTTGTCCTAGAGCTGGATGCATCTGAGACTGGAGTAGGCGCCCTCCTGTCACAGGGTTGGACACCTGATGGACCCTTACTTCCTTGTGGGTTCTACTCTAAGAAGCTGTCTCCAGCTGAATGCAATTACAAGATTGGAGAAAGAGAGCTCTTGGCAATTATCATGGCTCTCATAGAGCGGAGACACTTGCTCGAAGGTTCTGTGGTTCCAGTTCTCATTCTCACCAATCATAGGAATCTCACGTGTCTCTCGGAGGCCAAGAGGCTCACACCCCATCAGGCCAGATTGGCCTTATTCTTGTCCCGTTTTAACTATGTGGTCTCCTATTTGCCCGACTCCAAGAATGTTAAGGCTGATGCATTGTCTCGTCAGTATTCTGAGTTGTCTAGGGAGGACTATGTGCCAACACCGGTCATACCTTCAGATCATATCCTGGCTGCCATCCGCACCAACTTACCCTCTCCTCTTGGGGAGCAGATCTTGGCTGCTCAACCGGATGCTCCCACAGCAAGACCTGCTGGCAAATATTTTGTACCTGAGGGGTTGCACATCAGACTGCTGCTCATGTACCACAATTCCAAGACTGACGGTCATCCTGGTAAGAACCAGATGTCCTGGGCCATTGCCCGTCAGTTCCGGTGGCTGTCTCTCCACACTGATGTTGCTGTGTATGTGGCTGCTTGTTCGGTCTATGCCCAGAACAAATCTCCCCGGCACCTTGCCTTGAGCCTACTGCATCCCATTCTCAATGAGGAGCGTCCCTGGTCTTACCTGACCATGTATTTTATTGTAGAACTTCCCACATCTAGAGGTTACACTGTTATCCTCATGGTGGTCGACCGGTTCTCCAAGATGTGCCACTGTGGTCCGTTTAGGAGGCTGCCTACCGCACAGGAGCTTGCCTTGTTGTTTGCCAGGGAGGTCTTCCGTTTAGACGGGTTGCCCAAGGAGATTGTCTCAGACCATGGGAGCCAGTTTGTCTCTAGGTTCTGGCCAGCCTTTTGTTCCCAATTGGGTATTAAACTATCCTTCTCCTTGGCCTACCATCCACAGGCCAATGGTGCCGCTGAGTGTTCCAACCAAGCTCTGGAGCAATTCTTCATCTTCCTGCTGTCCGTTCCGCTTGGGTGCAGATTCAAGAGTCTTTACAGATCTCTGCACAGCGTCAGAAGCTCCAGGCAGACTGGAGACGTTTATCTGCTACTTCGTACCAGGTCGGGGAGAGGGTGTGGTTGTCGAAAGTGCAATCTAAACATCAGGGAGCCCACTCCAAAACTGGCACCCCGTTGTGTTGGGTCTTTTTGCATCCCATGTAAGGTGAACCCGGTGGCCTATGCCCTTGGTCTTCCCTCTGGCATGCGTATCTCCAATGTCTTTCACTTTTTAAGCCACTAGTTTGCAATCGCTATACTTCCTCACTTCCTTGTTCTCGTCCTATTCCTGTGGGCAATCATGAGGAGTATGAGGTTAGCAGCATCTTGGATTCTCGTCTGTTCCGAGTTCAGGTTCAATAGCTGGTGCACTTCAAGGGTTATGGTCCTGAGGAGTTCTCCTGGGTTCCCTCTGCTGATGTTCATGCTCCCGCCCTTCTCCATGTTTTCCATGCTCGCTTTCCTCAAAAAACGTTTTTTGCTTCGCGGAGGAGGGGCCGTTGAGGGGAGGGTGCTGTCAAGGTCTTTCCTTGCCCTCCTGTTAGGAGCCATGTTGGACATGTGCAGACTGCAACCTCTTATAAACTCTGATTGCATCATCACTTCTCTGCTGCTTGGGCGTTGCACAATGATGATTCTGCACACCTGACTATATCAATCACCTGATGGGTTGCAGTCCTTGCCCTTGTGTTTGTGTTCCAAGGTGCATCACTGCTAGCAGTCTTCTGTTCTCCGTGTTTGACCAGACTTGGCTGACGACTCTCCCGGTTCTCAACCCCACATGGGCAGAGGACCTGGCATCGGCAGACTACCCGTTTCTGGGCTCGACCCTGGCTTGGGTGACTACCCACTTCTGGACTCAACCCTGGCTTAGATGACTACCCGCTTCTGGACTCAACCCTGGCTTAGATGACTACCCGCTTCTGGACTCGACCCCCACTTGGATGACTACTTGCTTCTGAACTCGACCCCAGCTTGCATTACCACCCACTTCTGGACTTGACCCCGGCTGTTCCTGATCTCGCTCCTTTCTCTTGCTGTGCGTTTATTGTTGTTTGCTGTCCTTGCCCTTGCGTTTGTACTCCAAGGTGCATCACTGCTAGCAGTCTTCTGTTGTCCGTGTTCCTCTGTGTTTGACCAGGCTTGGCTGACAACTCTCCTGGTTCTCGACCCCACATTGGCAGACAACCCGACATCGGCAGGCTACCTGCTTATGTACTCGACCCCGGCTTGGATGACTACCTGCTTCTGGACTCGACCCCGGCTTGGATGACTACCCGCTTCTGAACTCGACCCCGGCTTGTATGACTACTTGCTTCTGAACTTGAGCCCAGCCTGGATGACCACCCGCTTCTGGACTTGACCCCGGCTGTTCCTGATCTCGCTTCTTTCTCTTGTTGTGCGTGTATTGTTGTTTGCTCCAATAAACTGCCTTATTTTATCTGCATCTCTGTGTGGTCTGTTTTCCTGGTATCCTGACACTCACAAGCCAAATTTCATAAATAATGGGAACCATGGTTTACCTATGCCTTCCCAACTTCAAGCTCTTCTAGCCTGAGTCATTTACAATTTTGCCATTTTACAATCTTTTATTTGACTCTTATTCTAGAGTCCATGATTGGTGCATTTGATTTGGCCTTGTTCTCCAATCTCTACTTCTTCCCTCTGATACTCCATCTCAATTCTGTCCCTTCTTCCCACGTTCTCTCTTCTCCACCCAATTTTTTCCCCTATTTCTCTTCTCCACACCCCCTCTCCTGCCCTTACCTTTTTAGTTTTCTGAACCAGTGAATTAGTGCAGTTATCTGCAACTACTGTCACCTAAAGGGCCAACTAGCATTACTTTCAGATAGTTCCTGAATGTTTACTGATACAACTGTTTGCTTATTGTTACGCAGACTGACAGATATTTCCTGCATGAGTGTCATTGTTGTAATCCTCTCTCAATAACAATGACTGTAACAAAATGCAGGAGTTATAAATATGTAACATATAACACGGAGTACACATTGCATGTAGGCAGGTGTAGTTAGCTTGCCTGCCAGTTATTGACTTTGTTGCCATTATGGCATGCTAAAGGAAAGAGTATAAGCAGGTGATAACTTCCCATTTAGGACTGGTTCATACCAGAATGAGGTGCCTTTGCGATCTGCTAAGGGTGCCAATACATTGTTAACGGCACTCCAAAAACAGAGCGATTGCAGGGAAAGATTTGGCGCTGCATGTTTTTTAAAAGTAGTGCCTGCGCTACTTTTGTGCCTTCTGGTGCAATTTTCAGCCCATTCAAATAAATGTGCTGCCAAATTGCACTGCAGGGGAACACAAAAGAAAAGCAGACCCTGTAGTGTAGTGTAAGTGATGTAATGGGTCCCTATAAATGCTAGCTGTGGGTAGGGCCAAGGACTCGGGATGAAAGAGCAGGATACCCCAGATCTGCAAAGATGTAGTGCTATGCTGAGCTGAACTAAAGAGTCCTCCCAGGGAGAGCAGGTCAGAGCACTTGGGGAACAGATGCAGTTGCCTTGTCTACTCCTGACCCTTAGTTGCAGATGCATATGATCTTAGGGCCAACAGTATGTATTAGTCCTCTTGTGCGTGTAGGAACAGACACCCTGGTAGCAAGTAACATAACAGAGAGTGCCCGACTGGGCAAGACTGGAGAGGGAACATTGTAAGAGTATCAGTATGCTAACAGTGGGACCTTGCCACCCCTGACCCTCAGCTACAGGTCCTATGGGTTGGTATAGGAAGGCCTGGGCTCAAGAACTAGCATAACAATGGGAAGCTTTCCTATCTCAGTGGTTCTTCCAAGAAGAGAGAGAAATAGAGGGAAGTCAGATAAAATATGCATTTTTGCTCTGCACTAAAAAAGGGGCTGCTGCAGGATGTATTCTATTCACTATGACGTTCTGCGCCAAGATTCTGACAGTATGTCACTGTATGGATGAAAGAAGTGTTAAATATGCCTGTGACAGTGTACATTCCTTTATTTAACCATGGACCATTGGGATAGGGAATGAAGTGAGCGACCCTATGGCCAGGAACAATATGTCCTGGATGGTGGCTACAAAGACAGGTCTGTGGAGTCTCTATCCAAGAAGAATCAGGGAGGGACCTGTGACAGCTTGGCACCAAATGCTGTCCATTCCAGGTCTCTTATATGCAGTCAGATATGCAAAGTCAATACCGCTCCAGGTGAGGAACTCACTACAGGATGATCTCCATGGTAGGAGCATGCCCAGTTCGGTGCCGTAGGACAGCAATGAAAAGAGGAATTGGTGGCACACCATAATCTGAAGATGCTAAATCCTTTATTACATATAGTAAAGGAATACTGCACAAAGACCGGGTTGCTGAAGCTGTTAACGCGTTTCACACATGAGCTAGTGTTTAATAATAACAATGCAGTGGTCAGAAATATGTAACATTTGTAAAAATCTCACAGTGCTGGTCAGTGGGGGAAGAAAATGTCCTGGCTTTGGCAGTCCTTGGGGGGAAGTATGCCCCAAGGTAAGTGATGAAAAAAAGAGAAATGTTCCAGCATTGATGCTCAATGTGAGGAAAAAAGGTTGGCTGAAAATTCACTTCCAGTGCTGGACATGCCCTGGACCCATGAAGTGTGTTGCAGTATGACACAATAGCTTATAAAGATGCTGCAATTTGCAGTTAAAAACATCTTCCCAACACCACATGTAGCTAGGCTCTTGTTTGAGAAGCTAACTATCATGCTGTGATGCTCTCATCTCAGATGGTGACACAAGGTAGAACATCTGTATTCTCCCACTCTTATCTTGGTTGTCACGTATTGGTTCCTCCTGTTGACCTCTACATCAGTACTATCCTCTGTAGTGATGTGGTAGTCGGCAGGAAGAACCTTTCGGAGTTGCAGGATACACAGAATATTTACACTTTTGGTAGTGTTGGTTTCAAAAGGCATTTTACCAGCAGATCAGTCTGAAGTGTTTGGCAGTGCAAGCAGCAGGAAAGGTAAGTATTCCTTCTCATTCTTTACATACTTTGAGGAAGCAACAGAGTTGCTTTACCCTAAATTCTAATATGCTTTGAATATCTTTAAAAACTCAACCTGTTATAGGTAGACTCTCATCTGTCACCTAGCTACACTACGAAAATAAAATTGTCAATAAGATTACAGAATGGCAACTATGAGTCACAAGAGAAGAGTTTGGCAGATAACAGAAAATTCTATTTCAGGTATGAGTTTTTTTTTACCAGACAGGCATTCTTGGATAAAAATATATAAGCCACATATTCTCTAAGCGTCTCTGCTGAGAATACCCACCCTGAATATGCTGATGGGATACCTAAATTGCACTGTCCATTTGTGTGCAACATAATAAAAAGGTTAAAGCTGAAGCTTAGTAAAAAATATTTTTATTCTCTACAGCTTTAGTTACATTACTTAAATGTAGTGAAGTATGTCCCACGATGTGCAGGAAGCTGGATTCTGTAGAAATCTTCATTGAAGGGCTACCCTGTCCTCTTCCTGCTTCTGAACTTCTAGCGCTGTGGGGGTTAACAGCTTTGGGTCTTCGGGCTCAGCTGCGCTAAAGATGTTCTGATGGAGATACGCCCAGCTGCACTAAAGATGATCTGATGGAGATACGCCCAGCTGCACTAAAGATGATCTGATGGAGATATGCCCTTGCTCCTCTGATCTGGTAGGGGTCGAGCCTAGGGATCCCAGTGACAAGGAAGCAGTCGATGTGTCTGACTCGGTGTTGGCTCTGTACTTGTCCTCCTCAGAGGAGCCGGAGAAGCTGCCTGCAGCAGAAGATGTAGAAGAGTTCTTAATTGGATTGTCTGGCTTCTGGACTGGTTTAGCATGGGCCAGATTTGGCTCCAACAGAGGCTGCTATGGAGAAGCTGAGCACACCATCACCTGAATTAACTCCATTACCTGAACCTACTTTATTATTCGCGAACAAAATTAGGGCCACTGTTTAAACGGATATCACGCAGCTGAAAGTGAAACAGCCATCTGAGAAAAAGGACTGTCTGACCCCTGGACAAGTGAACATGGCTCCAGACTCCCTTTTGTCACCAGAGGCACCTACTCCTCCTGGTACTTTGTGGTCAGAAGATTGGGACTCAGGTGGTTGTGGTACCAAGGCAGCTGCCCCCCTTGGGGGAGTATACAGGTCCCATTTGGGCCCCAAATCCCTTTTTACCTCCGGGAGAGGTTAACATTTTTTTAACGGCCATAGCGCACATTAATGTGCATCGTCCAAGAGGCCTACAGATACTGCTTTCTCTACGGCCCTTTTTACACATGCAGACTGTGTTTTTTATTCTTTCGTTAATGGATGAAAAACAGACATCAATGCATCTTAGAGCTGCACAATTCTGGATAAAATGAGTATCACGATTTTATTTTGCTTAGAATAAAGATCACGATTTTCTCACGATCCTCTGCGTTACATCATCTTTCACATTATACAAAAAATTGGGCTAACTTTACTGTTAAGTTTTTAATTAATTAAAGTGTACTTTTTCCCAAAAATTGCATTTGAAAAACAGCTGCGCAAATACTGTGTGACATAAAATATTACAACGACAGCCATTTTATTCTCTAGGTTCTCTGCTAAAAATATTGATATAATGTTTGAGGGTTTTAAGTAATTTTCTAGCATAAAATATTGGTTTTAACTTGTAAGCAACAAGTGTCAGAAAAAGGCCCGGTCTTTAAAGAGGATGTACACCCACTATGCAGGCTTGTACCTACAGGTAACCCTATAAAAAGGCTTACCTGTAGGAACAATGAATATCTCATAAAACATTATGGTTTAGGAGATATTTGCTCTTCATGCAGCCGGTGATGCGCTCTGAAGGGACGGTATACCCGTGCCGTCCCTTAAGAGCTCCGTGCCGTGGTCCGTGACTCTCGTGAGCATGCGCGGGAGTGACGTCATCGCGGTACAGCCAATTAGACAGCCGGAGGACGCAAACCCGGAAGTAAGACCAGTTGAAGGTGGAAGCGCCTGTCAGAGCTGACAGCGCGGTGGTGCAGGGCTTCGTTCTAAGGTAAGTATTTCATAATGTACTAGAAATGAATGCTATGCATACTAGTACATTATGCCTTTACTTTTCAGGGTTTAAAGAAAAAAAAAAGGAAGAAAGTTGGGCATGGTTTACTTCCTTTTTAAGTGGTTAAACTTCCCTCATTTAGAGTCGGTTCACACTAAGGCGACACGACTCCTTACTACTTCGGGGGCTACTTGTGCATTACCATGCACCACGACTTTGGAGCGACTTGCAGGGACTTCACACAATGGAAGTCTATGCAAGTCGCTCCGAGGTCGCCCTGAAGTAGTACAGGACCATTTTTCCAAGTCGGAGTGACTTGTGTCGCTCCTATTAGAACGGGTCCTGTAGTGGTCAATGGACCGCGAGAGAGCGCAACTTGTCAGGCTGACAAGTCGCCTGACAAGTCGCGCTAGTGTGGACCGGCTCTAACAGACTGAAGTTCATCCCTTTGATCTTAAAGAACCAAATGATACAATGTTTATAGTTATCTCCCAGCGCTAAGCAATGTTGATAAACATTTTCCAGGGGCTCTTCCCTTTTTTTTTTTTTTTTTTTTTTTTAGACAGCTATGAGTGAGCAGAGAATGACTGCACTGTATGAATAGTGGAAATGAGGGATTAAGATCTTGAGGGGTTGAATCAAGATTGCGATTTTTTTAACAATTATTCGTGCAGCTCTAATGCATCCGAATATCCATACACATCAGTTTATATGTGCCAACATCCATTTTTTGAAACCGATCAAAGCCCTATTTTTGTCCTGTTAAAAAACAGATCGGACAGAAAACGAATGTAAATGGACAAACTGTGTAAAAAACTGATGAGCAGCTGATGAGAAACTGATGTAAACTGATGAAAAACTGATGTAAACTTCATCCGCCTTTTCTTTGAAAAAACGTGACTGAACTGATAAAATAAACAGCCTGCATCTGTGAAAGGGGCCTATATTTCCAAGTAACAGTTCCAGCTCATTGATAAAGAGAGGCAGGAGATCTACGAGTGCTGTGTTTGGGAACATCTCCGTGTTCCAGAACGCTTGCGTTCCCTAGAGGTGGATGAGGATATCACTCACAACTTTAAATGCTGTTTCTGTGAGTTCCTCTTGGGCCAGCAAATTACGATGGACAAATTTATACTTGTGTGGCTGGGAGAAGAAGACATCCATCTTGAAGGCCATCACCCTCGGACTGGGAAGTAGGTCAATGTTCTTTGCCCTTGGTATTACAGTATCTGTAAAGACAATGTTTTGTGTTTTTAAGTCATGTTCTGCTATGTGGTGTTGTTGATGTTATGGGTAATTTATTGTCTATCATAAATAGGTTGTGCCTTTTTGGTCAGAAGTGTACTGAACATTGTTAGAAGGGGGAAATGTGTCTGCTGGCAGTGTTAGATGCTGAACTGTATCAACCAGGGGTTCATATGATGGTTTACCCACTTTTGTATAGAGAGGAGTAACACCGCTCAGGTGAGTCTGTGTCTACGATCCAAGGTGGGTGCTAAACCTCGGCTCTCCACCGCAAACAGCATACATGAAGAAATTGGTCGCACACCACCAGGAAATTCAGTGAAGAAGTTCTTTATTCATGGCGTCACTGGGGGGGGGGGGCAGAGAGGGCCATGGCCCCCCCCCAACATTACACTGGGCCCCCCATGTGCCCCCCTAATTAAAATGCTGTTTATAAATATATGCCGAGGCGCCGCGTTGCAGCGGCAAAAGGCTCCCTTGCTGCGCCCTATTCAATCAGGGACAGGTTAGCGTAGGGAGGGTGTTCTTGTTGGAGGCATGGCGGCGTGACGTCACGCGGTAGAGGGAGAGTGTGCGCACCTGCGCTGTCACAGTATGTGCAGTGAGTGTACCAACCACCAGCCCGCCCAGCCCTGCAGAGCGCGCACCGCGGACAGCAGAGGAGCCAGAGTACAGGACAGGAGGAGCAGGCCCGAGGCATCCATTTTAGAGGTGGCGGGTGAGTTGAGCAGTGAGTCCACTGCACATTTACAGTCTCATACCACCCTCACACCCCTGCAAAGGACAATGTGAACTGACACACATGTATAATACATGTCAGTAAGTTTGCTATGTCGAACTGTAAAATTCTGTCAGGAATATTTCATGTTTATGCGTTCGATGCCCCTTGTTTCTTGACAATGGACATCAAACGCATAAACATGAAATATTCCTGACAAATTTTTAGGAATATTTCATGTTTATGCGTTTGATGCCCATTGTCAGCATGTTTATGCGTTTGATGCTCATTGTTAGGAATATTTCATGTTCATGTGTTGGATGCCCATTGTCAGAAATATTTAATGTTTATGCGTTTGATGCAATGGGCATCAAACGCATAAACATGAAATATTCCTGACAAATTTTTAAGACTATTTCCTGTTCATGCGTTTGATTCCCATTGTCAGGAATATTTATTGTTTATGCGTTTGATCCCCATTGTTAGGATTATTTAATGTTTATGCGATTGATGCCCATTGTCAGGAATATTTCATGTTTATGAGTTTGATGCCCAATTGCCCATTGTTAGGAGTATTTCATGTTTATGCATTTGATGAAATGGGCATCAAATACATAAACATGAAATCTTCCTAACAACGGGCATCTAACGCATGAACATGAAATATTCCTGACAAATTGTTCAGAATATTTCATGTTTATGCATTTGATGCCCATTATTGAACAAGGCTATGATGGAGCCTCTGTAATGAGTGGACGTCTTAATTGCATTTTATTGTTGGCCCCCCTACTTTTGTCCCTGTCCCCCCATGTGCCCTCCCTAAATATAAAAGCTGAAGATGCCAATGGTACAAGGTACAGCAGGGTGGATATGGTAGTCGCGTTTCACACGAGTTCCATGTGCTTGTTTACTATCTAGTGAACAAGCACGTGGAATTTGTGTGAAACATTGGGTATTCTGAGAATGGAACAGTTAACAAGATATCCACATTTACTTTATCATTAGGTTTTTATTTTTGTAATTTATAAAAGCTTATATTAGGCTTTTAAATACATGATAATTCAATTTAGCATATATGCAAATCCAATTTATTATTTTTATTTGAACATCAAACCATGGGTAACAGCCCCACGTCTGTTCAGGTTTCATGTAACATTCAAGTGTCCAGGAGCATAAAAGGGTAAAGAAATGTGCCAGTGCTGCCATCTTGTGGAAATGATAAATTATAACATCTGTATCCATATACACCCATACACTATATTACCAAAAGTATTGGGACGCCTGCCTTTACACACACATGAACTTTAATGGCGTCTCAGTCTGTAGGGTTCATTATTGAGTTGGCCCACCCTTTGCAGCTATAACAGCTTAAACTCCTCTGGGAATGCTGTCCAAAAGGTTTAGGAGTGTGTCTATAGGAATGTTTGACCATTGATCCAAAAGCTCATTTGTGAGGTCAGACACCGACGTGGATGAGAAGGCCTGGCTCGCAGTCTCCGCCCTAATTCATCCCAAAGGTGTTCTATCATGTTAAGGTCAGGACTCTGTGCAGTGTATAAAAATAAAGGGTATGGTGCCTCTCCTTGCTAGTTCAGGGTGCCCTATGTAGAGCTGCCTTCAATTTAAGTGATAGGTACTTAAATAAAAGTAGATATGTATATAGTGAGGCGCTGCTACTGGTTATTGCACCAAAATAAATAAAATAAAACTATATAGAATGTTGCTGCATGCAAATCATAAAAATTGAAAAAATAATTAATATATTTAAAGTGCTTGTGCAATCAGTGCTGGATTCTGTGTATTCAAAATGAATTAGTGTACCATCAAGGAAGTAACAAAATACAGTGTATTGTATACTATGTTGTATACATATAGTGTGCAATATACCATATAAACTAAATAACGATGCTGGATGCAAGTGCAAAAAAATCAAATCAAATATCACCCAATATCGCTGCTATGAAGTGAAACACTCAGCGTTTCTTCAAAAAAATTATATTGTAGGAAGTGAACAAAATGAATGAATTATTAATGTCCATAACAGTGGCGGCTGGTGCTCAAAATTTTTTTGGGGGGGGGGGCGCAAACAGAAAAATGTAATAGGCATTTCTTCGCGGCAAAAAACGCAGTAACAAATAGCGTGACTTTTTGGTCACACATATGTGAAAGGGGCCTTCAGTAATCAAGGTACAGTGTGCCCCCATCAATGCAGAGTGACCAGTGAGCAGTGCTCCCATCAATGTAGAGTGACCACGGTGTGCCCCCTTCAATGTAGAGTGACCACAGCATGCCCCCATCAATGTAGAGTGACCACAGTGTGCCCCCTTCAATGTAGAGTGACCACAGTGTGCCCCTTTCAATGTAGAGTGACCACAGCATGCCCCCTTCAATGTAGAGTGACCACAGCGTGCCCCCTTCAATGTAGAGTGACCACGGTGTGCCCCCTTCAATGTAGAGTTACCACAGCATGCCCCCTTCAATGTAGAGTGACCACAGCATGCCCCCTTCAATGTAGAGTGACCACGGTGTGCCCCCTTCAATGTAGAGTGACCACAGCATGCCCCCTTCAATGTAGAGTGACCACAGCGTGCCCCCATCAATGTAGAGTGAGCACAGCGTGCCCCCTTCAATGTAGAGTGACCACAGCGTGCCCCCATCAATGTAAAGTGACCACAGCATGCCCCCTTCAATGTAGAGTGACCACAGCGTGCCCCCTTCAATGTAGAGTGACCACAGCGTGCCCCCATCAATGTAAAGTGACCACAGCATGCCCCCTTCAATGTAGAGTGACCACAGCATGCCCCCATCAATGTAAAGTGACCACAGCATGCCCCCTTCAATGTAAAGTGACCACAGCATGCCCCCTTCAATGTAGAGTGACCACTGTGGGAGGAGGCAGGGCAATCTGATTTTTCCACTAGGGGGAAGTTCTGCTTTAAGGCTAAACTTCAGAGAAACTTCAGAGAAACCGCAAAATGCACAGATAAAATACATGTATGGAAGCAATTTTACATGCCAAATAATTTGTATTTGTGCCCACCCAACTCTAAAACGTACACAGCTCTGCCACACAGAAAAAGTCTTGTCTAGGAGTAAAGATTTGCCTGATTTGTTCTCTGCTGTAAGAGGGGGGGTAGTTACATCACGCATAAGGGAAGGTTTACAGAAAATGAGTACAGTTAATACAATGACCACTGGTCATAACCACAAAAATTTATTTGGTGAAATACCATAGGTAGTAAACATGATGCAATTGCATTGCTCATTAAATTGCTTTAGGCAGCACAATAAATGAATTGCAAGGAGCAAGTGTAACTGTGTGAGTGGGGAAGCTGATGTTAGTGAGCTTTTTTCTTGGAGTTGGGTTTATTCTTTAGAGTCAAATTTAAGAAACCTCCACTTTATGCTTGTTATGTGTTCCCATTCACAAAACAGAAATAAAAGCAGGGCTCGACAAACCCCGGGCGCCAGGTCGCATTGGCGACTAGAATTAGCCGCCTGGCGCCTGGGCTACACAGCGCCAGGTGTATTCTCGCCAGATATCCGCGAGGTACAGGACACCCACAAGTGCCGCGCAATGTCCCGGCTGTCTGTGTCAGCTGTGACAGAACAGAGCCAATTTTTCCTGTATAGTTCCAGCTCCGTCCTGTCACCGGTGGGGTGATATCAAATGCACACCGCCTGTGAGGAGAGGTACAGGAAGCATTGGCTCTGCATTCTTCCTCCAGTGCTGCTCCTCAAACTCTCCACCAGCATTTGATGCCAGCAGTACCCACAGCAGTACCAGCTAGCAGTACCAGCCAGCATTACCAGCCAGTAGTACCCACAGCAGTACCAACCAGCAGTAACCACAGCAGTACCAGCCAGCAGTACCCAGAGCAGTACCAGCCAACAGTACCCACAGCAGTACCAGCCAGCAATACCGGTCAGCAGTACCCACCAGAAGTACCAGCCAGCAGTACCCACAGCAGTACTATCAGCAGTACCAGCCAGCAGTACCCACAGCAGTACCCACCGGAAGTACCAATCAGCAGTAACCGCCAGCAGTACCAGCCAGCAGTAACCACCAGCAGTACCAGCCAGCAGTACCCACAGCAGTACCAGTTAGCAGTAATCACTAGCAGTATCAATCAGCAGTAACCACCAGCAGTACCAGCCAGCAGTATCCGCCAGCAGTCACATGTGCTATGGGTGCAACCAGCCCCAGTACATAACTGTAAATATCCCAACATGTGCAATGCTTCTGACTCTTACCACCATGACCACTTCAAATCACCAAAATGGTCATGGTGGTTAGAGTGTTCCTTTAATATCTCTCAGAAGAAGTAAACCAAGTACACACGGGTCGAATGCCAGGCAACATCAGCTGGTTCAATAAAACTGGCTGCCATTGGGCACGTGTGTATGGCAGCCGGTCTGACAGAAGCCGGCCATTCGGCATGCATGAAAAAAAACTGGCTCCTAACTTTTTAAGCTGGCTCCTAGATTCCAAGAAAACTTGTCAAGCCCTGACTAAAAGTAATAAAAAAATAATACACTTCTTGCCTTTCTACTTGTTTCTTTGGAGCAGGTTTGTATACAGGACTCTACAAGTAGCTTCTATTGTTTAGAATAGCTTGCAATGTCCAAAAAGGGAACAGACTGGGGGACCAATTCTTTTTTAAGATCATTAACATTCAATGTATTTTGAGACATGTAACCCTTTGTTAGAGCAGACAGTAAGCACATCTAGTTTTTAACTAATAGTAAGATTTGTCAACACAGTACAGACAAGTCCACAGCTCCCTACTTAACATTGCTTTGAAGGGGAAAGCTAGGTAGAGTTTTTAACCACTTCAATACTGAGCATTTTTACCCCCTTCCTGCCTAGGCCAATTTTCAGCTTTCAGCGCTGTCTTACTTTGAATGACATTTTCGAGGTCGTACAACACTGTACCCAAACTAAGTTTTTTTGTCATTTTGTTCACACAAATAGAGCTTTCTTTTGGTGGTATTTAATCACCAGTGGATTTTTATTTTTTTGTTAAAAAAAGGAAAAAAGACTGAAAATATTGAAAAAATAACACATTTTTCTGCGCTTTTGTTACAAAATATTGCAAATAAATAATATTTTTTCATAAATTTAGGCCAAAATGTATTCTACTACATTTCTTTGGTGAAAATAACCCAAGTGTATATTATTTAATCTGTGGGAAAGTAATACAGTCCACAAACTATGGTATATATATATATATATATATATATATATGAAAATTGATAAATCCTAAAGAACTGACAGCCTATCTCATTTCTTGAGGCCCAGGACAGTACAGAATCAGATGTACCCTTGATGACCCTTTTTTGAATGTAGACAGTCCAGTGTATTTGGTAAAAGGCATAGCAAGTTGTTTAACCACTTCAATACAGAGCAGTTAGACCCCCTTCCTTCCCAGACCAATTTTCAGCTTTCAGCACTCTCACACTTTGAATGACAATTGCTCAGTCATGCTACACTGCAACCAAACAAAATTTTTATCATTTTTTTCACACAAATAGAGCTTTCTTTTGGTGGTATTTGATCACAACTGGTTTTTTTTTTTCTTCGTGATATAAGCAAAAAAAGAGCAAAAATTTTGAAAAAAAACACTTTTTTTTTAGTTTCTATTATACAATTTTGCAAAAAATTAATTTTTCTTCATACATTTAGGCCAAAATTTATACTGCTACATATCTCTGGTAAAATTAACCCAAATTAGTGTATATTATTTAGTCTGTGTGAAAGTTATTGAGTCTAGAAGCTATGGTACCAATTACTGAAAATTGATCACACCAGATGTACTGATGGCCTATCTCCTTTCTTGAGGCCCTGAAATGTCAGGACAGTACAAATACCCCCCAAATGACCCCTTTTTGTAAAGTAGACAGTCCAAGGTATTTAGTAAGAGGCATGGTGAGTTTTTTGAAGTTATAATTTTTTCCCACAATTCTTGGGAAAATTAAGAAAATAAATTGTTTTTCTTTTTTTTTCCTAAAACGTTGTCAATTTATAGGATATTCCTAACACATAGCATGTACACAGCAAAAATGACACCCCAAAATACATTCTGCCACTCCTCCTGAGTATGGCAATACCACATGTGTGAGACTTTTTCACAGCTTAGCCATATAGAGGGGCCCAACATCCAAGGAGCATCATCATGCATCCTAGCCACTTGCCTAGGCCTATTTTTGACATTTGGTGTTTACAAGCTAAAATCAGTTGTTTTGCTAGAAAACTGCTTAGAACCCCCAAACATTATATATTTTTTTTTAGCAGAGACCCTAGAGATTAAAATGGAGATTATTGCAATATTTTTTATCACACCGTATTTGCGCAGCGGTCTTCCAAACGCAATTTTTTTGGAAAAAATTCACTTTTTTTTAATTAAAAAATAAGAAACCAGTAAAGTTAGCCCAATTTTTTTCCATAATGTGAAAGATAATGTTACGCCGAGTAAATAGATACCCAACATGTCATGTTTCAAAATTGCGCACGCTCACGGAATGGCGACAAACTTTGGTACTTAAAAAATCCCCATAGGTGACAATTTAAAAATTTCTACAGGTTGCCATCTTTGAGTTACAGAGGGCTCAAATTATTCCCCTTGCCCTAACGATCGCGGCGATACCTCACATGTGTGGTTTGAACACCGTTTACATATGTGGGCGGGGTTTCCGTATGCGTTGCTTCTGCGCGCGAGCTAACGGGGACAGGGCGCTTTAATTTTTTTTTTTTTTTTTACTATTTATTTTATTTATTATTTTTTATTTTTACACCGTTTAACAAAAAAAAAAAAAAATCATCATTTTTATTTCTATTACAAGAAATGTAAACATTACTTGTAATAGAAAAAGGCACGACAGGACCTCTTTTTTGTGAGATCTGGGGTCAAAAAGTCCTCAGATCTCACAAGTACACTAAAAGATAGGAAAAAAAAAAAAAAAATTATTATATAAAATGAAAAAAAAAAAAAAAAAAGGACCTTTAAACCGGTTGCTAGGCAACAACATTTTCCGTAGCTCCGGTCCTCCAAGACCATAGAGTCAAGTGAGGGCAAGCTTGCCCTCACTCAACATCCTGTCTGTGAGGATCCGGGACCGGATCGTTTTCCCCGCTGCCGGCGGGTCCGGTAAGCGGAGAAAAGGACCGGACGCGGCTGGAGGGGGGGGGGGGCACCTCTTCCGCCATCCCGGAAGGGTGATCCCACGGCGAATCCGCCACTGGGACCACCCTTATCGGAAAGCCAACCGTCCACCGTTTAAAAAAATACCAGGGTTATGGCAGCTATCTGCTGCCATAACACCGGTATTTAGGTTTAAACGGAGGACGTATATAAACCTTTTTGGACTTGGACATGGTGGCTGTATGAAGGGTGACAGGTACTCGGGTACTTTGTTGGGCAGGTGACAGGCAGGTGACAGGTACTCTGGTACTGATGAGCAGGTGGCAGGTACTCGGGTACTCCGATAGGCAGGTGACAGGTACTCGGGTACTCTGATGGGCAGGTGACAGGCAGGTGATAGGTACTGATGAGTAGTACTGATAGGTGATACTGTACTGATGGGTACTGATGATCAGTACTGATACATGATAGGTACTGATGAGTACTGATGAGTAGTGATGGGTACTGATGAGCAGGCGGCAAGTACTCGGGTACTTCAGGCGTCAGGTACTCTGATGAGCAGGTGGAAGGTACTCGGGTACTCTGATGGGTAGGTGACAGGTACTCAGGTACTCTGATGACGGGTACTCCGTTGACATCAGAGTACCCCGAGTATCTGTCATCAGAGTACCCGAGTACCCGTCATCAGAGTACCCGAGTACCCGTCATCAGAGTACCCGAGTACCTGTCATCAGAGTACCCGTCATCAGAGTACCTGCGTACCCGTCATCAGAGTACCCGAGTACCTGTCATCAGAGTACCCGTCATCAGAGTACCCGAGTACCTGTCATCAGAGTACCCGAGTACCTGTCATCAGAGTACCCGAGTACCCGTCATCAGAGTACCCGAGTACCCGTCATCAGAGTACCCGAGTACCTGTCATCAGAGTACCCGAGTACCTGTCATCAGAGTACCCGAGTACCCGTCATCAGAGTACCCGACATCAGAGTACCCGAGTACCTGTCATCAGAGTACCCGAGTACCTGTCATCAGAGTACCCGAGTACCTGTCATCAGAGTACCCGAGTACCTGTCATCAGAGTACCCGAGTACCTGTCATCAGAGTACCCGTCATCAGAGTACCCGAGTACCTGTCATCAGCCCATCAGAGTACCCGAGTACCTGTCATCAGAGTACCTGATGGGCTAGTGACAGGTACTCGGGTACTTTGATGGGCTAGTGACAGGTGCTCTTTATTGGGGGGGGGGGGGCAATCAGTGTGTTTGGGGTGCACTGTATTTGGTAACTAGCTGTTACCACACTCTCTTCCTCACACAGGATCAGTGTGTGAGGAGGAGAACACGGTGACAGCTAGTTACCGTGTTCTCTGCTGACATTTGTGACCGGCTGTGATTGGACACAGCCGGTCACGTGGTAAAGAGCCAATTTCATTGGCTCTTTACCTAGATCGGGGATCGACTCTGTCCGAGGGACGAGCCTCGTCCCCGATCGCTGCTCTGCGCGCCCCCCGGGGCGCGCATGGCAGAGAGAACGAGCGGCTCGTGCTGGAGCCGCTCATGTGATCGGCTGTGATTGACACAGCCGATCACATGGTAAACAGCCAATTTCTATTGGCTGTTTACCTTGATCAGGGATGGGCTATGTCCGAGGGACGAGCCTCATCCCTGATCGCTGCGATGCGCGCCCCCGGGGGCGCGCAGTAGCAGCTAGAGCGGGCGGACGTCATATGACGGCCGCCCGGAACGGTAAAGCCATCCTGCCGGCGTCATATTACTCTGCGCCGGTATGGATGTGGTTAAAGCTGTCATTTTTTGGAAAATTAAGAAATTTAAAAATGTATATATATATATTGTTTTTTGTTACATAATGTCACCAGTGCACCAGAGACACTAACTGGTCACAGTACACAAAAAAAATAAATAAAAACAATTCATTCAGTTTGTTTTGTTGTGATTAGCTGTGATTGGCCACAGCTGATCACAGGGTACAGACGATCAGTGTGACCAATCACAGTTAACAACACAATTGTACACAATGGGCGGCTTGAAAGGAAGCCATCCATTGTTTACAACTACCATGTGTCCTGATGTGATTGGTTACAGCGGTCACATGGTGTCAGTACAGTGATTAGTCATTGGCTGTGTCCCATTGACACAGCCAGTGACAGATCGCACCACCCTGTGGGAGTGCGTGAGGCACAATCCGGGAGGACATCATGTGACGTCCACCTGGACCGGTGAGAGGCCGGCCCCTGGCGTCATTCGGCTATAGGCCGGAGAGGAAACAAGTTAAGAAGGTAGAAAGATAAGCAACAGTTAAGGGCCGGTTCACATGTGTGCGGTGCCTATTTAATGTGTGCTACCATTGAACTGTATTATAATTTACGTTTTGATGTCCTCCCATCAAGGATGCAGCATGCAGGACTTTGAAGCACTTTCATCAAAATGCGCATTCTAATAGAGTTCAATGGTAACCCAGCTAAAAATGTCTATAAAATGTGCATAAAAACATGCCATACCAAAAACGCACCAAAAACATTTTTTAAGTTATACTTTTTTTAATTGGAACAGGTAACAAATATAAAGTAGGTGTTATTCTAATTCGGCTGCAAAGGTGAAAATACAGTTTAACCTCTTGGCAACCACCCCACGTAAATTTACTGCGGGGTGGCAGCTCCTCTGTGCAGAATCACGTACGAGTACGCGATTCTGCACTTTCGGGTCTGTCGCCGGCGACCCACTCCCACTGTGATTGGACACAGTGAGAGCCAATCAGTGGGACCGGCGTGCCTGATGTCCACCGGGACCTGCCGATTGTTCCCAACAGAGGCAGAACTGTGGTCTGCCTATGTAAACAAGGCAGATCGCTGTTCTGTTAGTAGGGAAGACTAAGATCCTGTGTCTCTGCTAAGCAGGAACACGGATCTCTGTCTTCCCAAATTTGAAGCACCCCCCCACACACAGTAAGCACCCCCTAGGAACATATTTTACATAGTTATATAGTTAGTCAGGTTGAAAAAAGTCCATCTGGCTCAACCAATCGCTGGGGGTGTCAATACAAAGTTAACGACACCCCCAGATCAGTTCCCATATCGCAGTGCGAACTGTCAGTTTGGACAGGAATCGGATCACATAGGTGTGAACACCCATGCAATCCGATTCTGGTGCAGACCAAAAAAAGGGTCCTGTGCGAGTTTGGTCTGAATGCGATGCAAATTCAGCCATGCAATCTGTATGGCTGAATTTGCAGCGCACAGACATCGCATGTGATTTGCAGAGCAGTGCGTTGCGAATTACATGTGAAGTCTGACATCGCATATGTGTGAACGTGCACTAACTTAATAAATAAAAATCCTTTAAAAATATATCCCATAGTTTGTAGACGCTATATATTTTGTGCAAACCAATCAATATACGCTTATTCAGATGTAGCAGAATATAAATTGGCCTAAATTGATGAAGAAATTCGATTTTTTACATTTTTTTTATTGGATGTGTTTTATAGCAGAAAATAGCTTATAATAGCTGTTTATAGCACAGGAAATAAAAACCGCAGAGGTGATCAAATACCACCAAAAGAAAGCTCTGTTTGTGGGTGAAAAAAAAGACATACATTTTTCTAGGGTTCAGCGTTGCACGACGGCGCAATTGTCAGTTAAAATAACGCAGTGCCGTATCGCAAAAAATGGCCATGAAGGGGGGCAAACCATTCGGAGTTGAAGTGGGTAAATATAGATCCCCATAGCGATTTCCATGTAAGATTTGACATTTGGTATTTCTTCTCAAACAAGTGGCAATGCACAAATGCGTAAATGTGTTAAAAAAAAAAAAAAAGCTACACACTGATTCTCTACAGGAAGCATCTTACACACTTACATTTCTGAGTCCTCGGAAAAATGAGTCTCTTCGGGAAGGCTGGTTCCAATATTCAATAAAATAATAAACGCCACCCTAGGGTTAGCAGGAAATAATGTCGTACGGGACGCACATCCGCAGCGGCAAACGCTCTGCAAAAAATTGTCACAAGCTGAGTTCATTTCCATGGCAATAACGGATATTACAAATCAACCGGCATTAACCCTTTTGTGATGCCCAGATGACAGGTAGCAGCGTCAGTATGAGTCACCTAACTTGCCTATACCTCTATGAATGATCTTCCAACCTATATCATCCTTATGAGTTTTAATTTTGTATAAGGCTTTTATTGGTACATGGGTCACTGGGCATTGTGCTAAGAGTGGTCATAGATCTGGGGCAAAAGAGGAACGCCATTCCCTGCACTGATCCAGGAGAAGTTGGGCTGCTCATCAAGTCCCTGCCACTGTTTGACTCTCGGTGGAGATAGTCACCATCTGTAGCTGAATGGCATTGGTGCCTGCTGCTGTATCACATGATCCGTGTAGAACAGATGGCCCCAACCTTAGTCAATGGCTGCCAGACCCAATACTCCACCCTGTCCCTTTCCATTATCTACAAATAATGGAGACCACACAATGAATGGAGTAAAAAATGGCCATAGTAGCCTCTTTATTACCTACTTCAATACCGGGCACTGTCACCCCCTTCCTGCCCAGGCCAATTTTCAACTTTCAGCGCTGTCACACTTTGAATAACTATTGCGCTGTCATACAACACTGTACCCAAATTAATTTTTTATAATTTTCTTCACACAAATAGAGCTTTCTTTTGGTGGTATTTAATTACTGCCGGGTTTTTTATTTTTTGAAAAAATAAGTTTTTCTTAGTTTCTGTCAGAAAATTTTGTATATAAATAATTCTTCTCCTGCACTGATGCGCACTGATGAGGCGGCACTGATGGGCACTGATAGGGTGACACTAATGAGGAGGCACTAATATGCAGCACTGGTGAGCACTGATAGACGGCACTGATAGGCAGCACTAATGGGCACTGAGAGGTAGCATTAATGGGCACTGATAGGTGGCACTTATTGGCAATGAAAGTTGGCATTAATGGGTGGCACTGATGGGCAGGCACTGATGAGCACAAAAAGGCGGCACTGATTGGCATAACTGATGGGCACAGATTGGCCTCACCTATGGGTCCAGACTGGTGTCACTAATGGGCACAGACTGGTGTCATTGATGAGCACAAACTCATGTCACTGATGGGCACAGACTCGTGTCACTGATGGGCACTTTTTGGGGCTGCATTGTAATAAGGGCACTGATGATGATGATACCCTGATTACCTTTACATGTCTCCCCTGTGAGGAGATGCCACTGATCAGCTCTCCTTTCCACACACTCTGTCAGTGTGAGGCAAGGAGAGCCGGAAACAGGCATCTTGTTTACATGTGATCACATGGGTAAAGAGCTGCGGCTGCGGCTCATTGCTGAGATCGGGGTGGGCATCATCATATGATGTTATCCCAGAACGAGAGCCACCCTGCTCTGCTGTCATTTGAAGACGTCTGAAGACGTCATACGCACTGACGAAACGCGCGTAAGGTGGAACGCACGCTGCACACGTCACGGGAGCCTGGGTGGAAGGCAAGCCGGTACTCACCGCTCCCCAATCATAGGCACCATTTTGGCTGACGTTTCTCATGATTTTTTTTGATTTTTATGTACTGTGAACCAGCAAACTTTATTAAAGAATATTTTAACGGTACTGCACTATTTGGAGCTTTTTTTACTCTCTGCCCTGATCGGACCCTGAGGATCCAGGCCATCCAGGAGAGGGATTCCGGATCGTTACGGGACTACAAAGCCCAGCAGTGACCTACCTGGCCCTGGCGGCCATAAGGCTCATTAGGTTTTAATACCATATGGTACCTAAGACCCACTACTTCTGGTGAGTGCACCCCCAAATTATTCCCCACGGTTGACACCACAAGTACCAGCATTTGGATTATTGGAGGACCCAGCACAGAGCACTTGCACTTTCCTTTATTGGCACTTAAGTTTTATCTGTATATTCACCCAAGTCACATATGAACTTTTTACTTGGACTTTATTTTTTTACTATTTTGCACTAAAGGCACATATATGTCATTATATTCTATTTATTGTGATTTTCATTAACTTACATATATCTTTCATCACCTCCTACACCCATTGGATATATGATACTGTTATTAATTTAATTAATTTATATTGGTTTTATATCTCTATATTTATTTAGAATCACTTAGTCGTTCACACATATGCCTACAATCTTTTAAACCCAGGATATTGACAAGCCATTATCCATCCCTGGGTCTATTTTATCAAGCGCTATAGCAAACCTCAAATTTTTTTGGGATTTTACCTCACATTTACCTCATATCCTATAGCAGCTGCTTTCATCTTTCCCCCTCCCTCACATTTATTTATTTATCACCTATTCCCTCCTATTAGTACATGATCCATAGGCGCGAGGGATATACATACCTAACTTGGAGTATATTTACCT
This sequence comes from Pelophylax lessonae, assembly GCF_965119305.1. NCBI lineage: Eukaryota > Metazoa > Chordata > Amphibia > Anura > Ranidae > Pelophylax > Pelophylax lessonae. Next base: position 73,823,007 of record NC_138773.1, on the reverse strand, counting down.
TTTAGATCAGTCACTAAGCCCATTGGTCTTTGAAGGCACCCCAAATGTTCCAATTATGCACTGTGGGACCTTTTTACCATAACAGGCCCCTAGCAGCAACACACCGGCTCGGAGACAGCACACTTACCGCAGTGCAACCATTACCATATTCCAGCTAAACCGTCATTAAAGTGGAATGCACCAGAGGGACACATTCCACCGATGGGTCCCGAACCCTTCTTTACCCTAGATTATTTCCCCCCAGCAAAGACCAACAACCGCCCAGCTGCCATGACATCCAGTTATCCCACTGATGAGGAAACTGACCAGAACAGGCAGGGTGGGTGGGAAGCTGCCTTCTGCGTCTGTCAAGTTCCACTGGTGGCCAGGACTAAACCCCCCCTCCTTAGGCTGTCCTAGACCCCACCCAGCCACAAGATATCCCCCAATCAGGTAAGCCCTTTACTAAGCCCCAAAAAAAAACAACTGTTAACCCCTTCCTGACTTGCCTCCCCCTCTTTACACTGCCCTACGCTATTTCTTTTTTTTCCCTCACTCAACGGTTGTAACTCCAAAACAGCAAATTCCAGCACTAGGATCCTGATACTGGTATCTATTGGCACAGAGGAGGCCTGGCTCACAGTCTCCGCTCTAATTCATCCCAAAGGTGTTCTATTGGGTTGAGGTCAGGACTCTGTACAGGACAGTCAAGTTCCTCCACCCCAAACTCGTTCATCTATGTCTTTATGGACCTTGCTTTGAGCACTGGTGCGCAGTCATGTTGGATCAGGAAGGGGCCATCCCAAACTGTTCCCACAAAGTTGGGAGGAGGAAATTGTCCAAAATTTCTTGGTATGCTGACGCCTTAAGAGTTCCCTTCACTGGAACTAAGGGACCAACCCCAAAAAAACAACCGCACACCATAATCCCCCTTCACAGTGCACAAAGCAAGGTCCATAAAGACATGGATGAGCGAGTTTGGGGTTAAGGAACCTGACTGGCCTGCACAGAGTCCTGACCTCAACCCGCTAGAACACCTTTGGAAAGAATTATAGCGGAGACTGCGAGCCAGGCCTTCTCTCCAACATCAGTGCCTGACCTCACAAATGCCCTTCTGAAAGAATGGTGAAACATTCCCATAGACACTCCTAAGCCTTGTGGACAGCCTTCCCAGAAGAGTTGAAGCTGTTATAGCTGCAAAGGGTGGGCCAACTCAATATTGAACCCTATGGACTAAAGACTGGGATGCCATTAAATTTCATGTGTGTGTAAAGGCAGGCGTCCCAATACTTTAACAATATAGTGTATGTAGTCACCATGTTGACGTGATAATAAAGCCTCCGTTTTTTAAGCACTTTCAGCAGCTGATTTAGGCTCCTTTCACACTAGCGTGACTTGTCATGCGACTTTGGAAACATAAAGTTGCAAGACAAATCGCAGCATATTGATTTCAATGGCATCATCTCCAATCTATGCGACCTAAAGTTGCAGCAACTTTGAAAAGATCCCTGCACTACTTAGAGATGCAATGTTCTTGTGACTTGAGTACCAGAGAGTGTAAAGTCACATAAAAGTGACACTCAAAATCGTGTGACTTTGAAGGCGCACTAATGTGAACTGAGCCTCAATCACTTACTGACTATGCCATTTCTTTATCTTTTAATCCTGCCGTATGTTCCACTTTAAGTTGGAGCCATAACTGCAGGTTTCCTGTTTCAGGGTGGCTCCTTTCTCCTGCGGCACCCTATGGAGCCACCCTTGCATGTTGAGTTATGTCTCCCTACATTGTGTGCACCAATAGAATCACACAGCCCTATGACCTAGTATGACAAGGCACTTTCCTGCTTCCCCTCCTCATCCCCCCTCCCTTCTTCAAGCTAACAGGCTGACTGGAGGCTGCACTGTCCACTGTTAATGCTTTGCTATAAGACCAGAAGTTCGGGGAAGCAGTGCTGAGAGAATAGGAGCCGCCAACATTGAGGCTGGGTTCACACTGGTGCGATGTTAGACATCACATGTGATTTGCACTGCTCTGCTGTGCAGATAACATGCGATGTCTGTGCGATGCAAATACAGATTGTATGGCTGAATTTGTATCGCATTCGCACCAAAATTGCGCAGGACCTTTTTTTTGGTCCGCAATGTGTACACACATGCGATCCGATTCCTGCACCATTTTGCAGTTCGCACTGCGAACCGATCTGAGGGTGTCATGGTCAGGACCTGCTGATCGGCTGTGTCCAATCACAGCCCCGAGCTTTGTGTTGACAAACAACACAGAGCTCTGTACAGAGGGAAGAATCTCTGTGTTTCTTTTGCCTGCAAAGCAGGTATAAGAAACAAAGTGATCTTTAGTAAAAAGCAGGATACATTACACTTTGTTAGGAACGCAGCTAACCCCAGATGTTAACCCCTTCCCAGCCAGTGTCCTGAGTACAGTGACAGTGTACAGTATTATCACTGATCACCGTATTATTGTCACTGGTGATGTCAGTGTCAGTTAGCCAGTTCCCACAAAGGGGTTGATTTACTAAAGGCAAATAGACTCTGCACTTTGCAAGTGCAGTTGTTACAGAGCTTAGTAAATGAGATAAAGCTTCCCTTTCCAAAGGATACCCAATCACTTGCAAGGGAAATTAAAAAAAAAAAAACAAATTTTTGCTTGCATCTGATTGGATGATGGAAGTCAGCAGAGCTTCTCATCATTTACTAAGCTCTGGGACTGCTACTTGTAAAGTGCACAGTCTATTGGCCTTTAGTAAATCAACCCCAATCACTTTCACAAAACCAGTTGAAATACACTTATTGGGATTTTCCTTTATCAAAGACAAGTAGCAGAATATATTTTGGCCTACATTTATGAGGATTTTTTTTTTTTTATTGTTGGATATATTTTATAGCAGAAAATAAAAAATATTGTTTTTTTTTTTTAATTTTTGTCTTTTTTCATTTATATAACAAAGAATAAAAAAAGCACAGGAATGATCAAATTCCACAGAAAGAAAGAAAGCTCTATTTGTGCGGAAAAAATGATATAAATTTCATTTGGGTAAAGTGTTGCATGATCGCCCAATTGCCAGTTAAAGTGGCGTAGTGTCAAATTGTGAAAAAAGGCCTAGTCATGAAGGGGGTTATAATCTTCCAGAGCTCAAGTAGTTAATATTAGAAAAGGTTAATGTTGGGGTTACAGGAAAGGATAGTGTTAAGGTTACAGCGAGGGTTCGTTTTTCATTATTAGGACTACAAGGAGGTTTAGTGTTAAAGTAAGGTTGATTTTAGGGTTACAGGGAGGATTAGTGTTAGGGTTACAGGGAGAGATAGTGTTAGGGTTGCAGGGAGGATTATTGTGAGGGTCACAGGGAGGGTCAGTGTTAGTGTTGAGTTTACAGAAAGGGTTGGTGTTGGGGTAAAGGAGAGGATTAGGGTAGGAGCTATAGGGAAGGTTAGTGTTACAGGGAGGGTTAGTGTTAGGGTTACAGGGAGAGTTAGTGTTAGGCTTACAGGGAGGGTTTGTGTTAAGGTTACAGGGAGGAATATTGATAGGATGACAGAGAAGCTTAGTGTTAGGGTGACAGAGAATGTTAGTGTTAGGTTGACAGAGAAGGTTAGTGTTAGGGTAACAGGGAAGGTTAGTGTTAGGGTAACAGGGAAGGATAGTGTTAGGGTGACAGGGAAGGTTAGTGTTAGGGTGATAGAGAAGGTTAGTGTTAGGGTGATAGAGAAGGTTAGTGTTAGGGTTACAGGGAAGGTTAGTGTTAGGGTGACAGAGAAGGTTAATGTTAGGGTTACAGGGAGAGTTAGTGTTAGGCTTACAGGGAGGGTTAGTGTTAGGGTTACAGGAAGAGTTAGTGTTAGGGTTACATGGAGGGTTCATGTTAGGGTTACAGGGAAGGTTAGTGTTAGGGTGACAGAAAAGGTTAGTGTTAGGGTTACAGGGAGGGTTAGTGTTAGGGTTACAGGGAAGGTTAGTGTTAGGGTGACAGAGAAGGTTAGTGTTAGGGTGACAGGGAAGGTTAGTGTTAGGGTGACAGAGAAGGTTAGTGTTAGGGTGACAGGGAAGGTTAGTGTTAGGGTGACAGAGAAAGTTAGTGTTAGGGTTACAGGGAAGGTTAGTGTTAGGGTTACAGGGAAGGTTAGTGTTAGGGTTACAGAAAGGGTTCTGTTGTGGGGTTACTGGGAGGGCCGGTGTTATGGATACAAAGTTGTTGATTTACTAATGGCAACTAGACTGTGCACTTTGCAAGAACAGTTGCACTCATTTTCCCCAGAGCTTAGTGAATGCGGTGAAACTTTACTTTGTAAAGAATACTCATTCATGAGACTATTTCCTGTGCTGGTTGAATGTTTTTCATTGGTTATGAACAGAAAATACTGAATTTGGCCACTAGATGGTGGTAGGTATTATAGGACATTTCTGTGGTACATAGCACCATCTAGTGGCCATGTGCAGTATTTTCTGTTTTAAATCAATGGAAAACATTAATCTAGCACAGGAATAAGACTGAAAACGTTTCGTTTTTTTTCTTTTGCCTCATTTGCACAGAATGAATGCACTTGCACTTTCACTGGACACATTTTTTAGAACTATGCCACTATGTCAGCGCGTACATATTTTTACAACAGAAAAAGTTCCCGTTCTGATGTTTTTAAGTTTCAATGGAAACTGGATCTGGTCATGGACTACATTTTTCAGAATTCACTCAGGCATGACATTGGATTTTTGATTGATTCTGTTTTTTGTTCTTGCTGTGGACATTTTTATTGATTTTTTTTCCTTTGTGAATAATTTAATAGCTTTATCTAGGTGATTCCACTTTGATCGCTGGATGATTACAATTGTTTTTTTGTCTACTCGTACTTGTATTTATTATACAACAGACTGATCTGAATTCCCATTTACTCCTCACATTAGATAAATTGTGCTGCCATATGATGTGCTATCGCTCAAGGAAAAACTACTAATAGATGGAAATCCTCAGCTGAAGAGATGAAAAGAAATCTTTACCGTTCGTACAAAGAACGCCATACAGCCTGTTTGTTCCTGAGGGGCCCGCCATGTAACCGCACAGCATACCAAAAGATGCCCAAAAGTACGCAATCTGCTGCTCACATAAATACATAAAGGAAAGTTCTGCCAGCTGCACAGATCTCATCTCTGCTTTTTTCATCACAAGATTATCAGAAGATGAAGGAAATATAAAAAGCACAGCCTTCTTAGGAGAATGGAAAACACAAATCCTGGGATTTAAATAGCAACAGAAGTCAACAAGTAGAACTAATCAGAGATGCGTTAGCCACAGGGACGGATTGACATAGAAGGAGCCTATAGGCACAGAGGATATGGCCCATTAAACCTTAAGCTGACTATGTACTAGTAGAATTTTGTTTAAAAACTTTATGTTTAAGAACATTCCTTCCATTTTTTATTGTTAGTGGGGTCAAATTGGCATTAATTTTACGACCACAGTAAGGGAAAAATGTAACCACTTAAGCCCCGGAAGATTTTACCCCCTTCCTGACCAGGGTTTTTTTTGCGATTTTTTACTGCGTGACTTTAACGGACAATTGCGCGGTCGTGCGACGCTGTACCTAAACTAATTTGACGTCCTTTTTTCCCCACAAACAGAGCTTTCTTTTGGTGGTATTTGATCACCTGTGCGATTTTTTGATCATGCTCTATAATCAAAAAAAAGCGTAAATTTTGCAAAAATAACAATATTTTTCACATTTTCTTATATGAAATTCCCCCCAAAAAAATTTAAAAATCAAAATTGTTTTAAATTTTTGGCCAATTTGTTTTCTGCTACATATGTTTGGTAAAAAAAATCACAATAAGCGTATTTTGATTGGTTTGTGCAAAAGTTATTGCGTTTACTAACTAAGGGAAAGATTTTTGTAATTTTTGTTGTTTTTTTTTTTAACGAGTAATGGCGGCGATCTGCGATTTTTTTTGCGGGACTGCGACATTGCGGCGGACAGATCAGACCCTTGACTGTCATTTTTGACACTTTTGGGGTTACCAGTGACATTACTGCAGTAATCAGTGCTATACATATGCACTGTTACTGTAAAAATGACACTGGCAGGGAAGGGGTTAACTGTATTGGAGAGGGAGGGGTTAAGTGTGTCCTAGGGGCGTGATTCCAACTGTATAGGGACATATCTACTATTGTAAAAACAGAGATCAACGGTTCTACATAGTAGAACCGTCTGATCTCTATTTTTACTGAATTAATTTTTATTTGATTTTCACAAAAAAGAGACAAAAATATAAAGCATAATAAAGAAAAATAGGTTACAATGCAATGTGATATTATATAAAGCAAGAACAGGAAACAAAAAGATTAATATACTACATACGTTCATGGCCTAGGAAGATACCACCATGCTTTGAATTACGCCATGATCTGGCGTCAGTATCTCATTGAACACTATGAAAGTAAGAGCTCTGTTGCCAGAGAAGCCAAGCTGTATGAAATTTACTACCTCGAAAACACAGAGTAAGCATATGCCTTTTCTAAGGAAAAATGTTGGTTAACTAAACTTATTACCTCTATATGGGAAGGGGCTATAGGTTGTTTCCAACATCTAGCGATGACCGTTTTAGCTGCTATCAGTATATGTATGAACACCGTTCTGATGTCAAAGGGTATGTTTTCAATGCCCAAAAAAAGTAGGGCTAAGGCGGGTTCAGGTTTAATCAATATACCCGTAACCTCAGAAAGTATTTCAAAGATTTTCCTCCAGAAACTAATAAGTCCTTTACAGGACCAGAATATATGAAAAAGTGTGCCAATTTGGTCACACTTACGCCAACATAGTGGATCATACTTAGGGTAGATTGAAGACAGGCGGTAGGGAGTCAGGTACCATCTAGTAACTATTTTCTGAAATTGTTCCCAGTGTGTAACACATTGTGTTGCCTTATAAGACGTGCGTATCGCCCCTCTCCATTGCTCGTTGGAAAAGGACGAACCCAGGTCTCTTTCCCATTTCATCATGTAGGGTGTTTTAAAAAAGGTGAGTTTCTGCTGTAGTTGATTGTAAAACACCGATATCCCTTTAGGCTGCATTCACATGTCAGCTTATAATCGCGGGCAGAACCGCCGCGGTTCCGCCCGCGATTCGGAGATTTATTGCAAATCGCGGGACGCCTAGCGTTGCCCGTTGATTTGCAATAGCCCCCCAAACGCCGAGCGATGTTGCCGCGATTTACGCCCGCCGAATCGCGGCAACATCGCGCAAACAAAATCGCGGGACGCAATACGCTCCAAAGAAGCTCTTGTACTTTTTTGGAGCGTATTGCGTCCCGCGATTTTGTTTGCGCGATGTTGCCGCGATTCGGCGGGCGTAAATCGCGGCAACATCGCTCGGCGTTTGGGGGGCTATTGCAAATCAACGGGCAACGCTAGGCGTCCCGCGATTTGCAATAAATCTCCGAATCGCGGGCGGAACCGCGGCGGTTCTGCCCGCGATTATAAGCTGACATGTGAATGCAGCCTTAATCTTGGAATTTGGGTCTGTAAGGTATTTCCAGAGTGATTGAGGGATGTCAAGTTTAGGGAGTGGATGTTTGGATATAAAGCTCACTATGCTAATGTAAGCAAAAACAGCCTGAGGGGAAAGTAAATATTCTCGTTGCAGGGCTGCAAAGGATTTGATAATGTTATCTTGATACAATTGCGTGACTGTGTCAATGCCTGCCGACACCAATTTATTAATGTGAACACAAGGAAGCAAAATGCTCATAGTCGATAAGGGTATGGGAACTGATATGTTGTTTTGCTGTGGCTGTAGCTGGGATTGGGCAATTAGATAACGCCAAGACTGTAGGGAAGCTCTTATTGTTAGTGGGAGAGTATGTATTGTTATAGGTTTCCACATGTCCGCCAAAAGTAACGTATATAAGTCTTGTGAATTGGATAGTCCAGATTCTATCGGAAGCCACGGGAGAGATATTTTATGGGTTCTGTGGGTAAACCAATACTGCAAAGGAGCCAGGCGGGATGCATGGTAATAGTCCTCAAGACTTGGCAATCCCAACCCACCAACCGATTTATGTCGTGTCTATTTTTACACAGGGGAGAATGACAGGCGGCTTGTTTACATTAGCCGCCTGCCTTTCTCCCTCTCTACCGACGATCGCCGAGTGACCGGCGGACATCGGGTCCACCGGTCACACGCACTGACTCCTTAGTGAACGAGCCACGGCGGGCGCGCGCCTCAGCGGGCGCGCTCGCCCGCTATTGGCTCACAAGCCGGTGACAGGCTAGTGACGTATATATATGTCACTTTGCCTGGCCGGGGCCGACCGCCGCAGTATATGTACTTGCGGCGGTCGGCAAGTGGTTAAAAGGAGCAGAATGGAATTTTTTTTTTATAAGTTTTTATTTATTGCTTTTAATAAGAACAAAGGAAAAACAGTTCGCCACGCAGGGCAAGATAAAAAAAAAAAACAGCAAACAGCGGGGAAAAAAATCCCCAAACCCCACCCCTCCCTTCCCCCCGATCAGGTGCACCACCCACCTAGGAAAATGGAAAATGTTTGGAACGAATATCTAACAGTGAATGTGGTTTTCGTTCAGAAAAGTCAACTTACTCCAAAACTTAAAGTAGAACTGTAGGCATAATTTTTTTTCATTTTGGATAGAGTAAGGGAAGGTTATAACCCCTGTCAGATTTTTTTTGTTTTGCCATCTGTGTCACATTGGGGAGATTTACCTTCACTTCCTGTCCCACAGCCAAAACAGGAAGCGAGAGAAATTTCCTGCAGCTAGTGTCCCCATTGGATGCCTTCCCCTCTATTACCTTTCTGGGAACAATCCAAAATTTGACATTTTCTTTTACTTTCAATGATAATAGTAATAAGGACAAATAGAGAGGATAAATCTCCGTAATAAAAGCAATAAAAAATAAAAAAAATAATAGTTGTTCTAATCCCTCTCAATTCAATCCAAAACAAATAAAAAGTTTTGCCTTTAGTTATACTCAAACGTTGAAAGCACACGGTTTTAAAGTACATTAGTCAAGTCATCAAATGTAGATGAGACTATTTGTATGAAAATTTATTAGTGTATGGGCAGCTTATTTTCTTTTTATTAAAGCAGAACTAAACTGTATCTTAGCAGCACAAACTAAAAACACTATTTAATACATTTTTAATAATTAAACACACCCATCCATCCATGTCTCCATGCTTTATTTAGTTGAGAAATCACTTTGAAAACACCCCCCTACGGTAGCATTTCTAGGTGCAGCCATCTTGAGTTAGGGCAAGATGATTCATGTAGCATTAACTTCCATTTGCTCTTAGCTCAGGCATGCAGGTAAGAGGGTGTGCTTAGCGGAGAAAGCCCCTTCTCCTATCCTCCAAATCAGTGGTCTCCAAACTGAGGCCTAGGGGCTGGATGCAGCCCTTTGCTTGCCTTTATCTGGCTCTTGAGGTACTATTCCTCCTACTAATATGAGGCACTATTCTTCCTATCGACACCAACAGTGGTGCCAAATTCCTCCCACTGACACTAACGACGGGGCACTATTCCTCCCACTGACACCAATGACGGGTCGCTATTCCTCCCACTGACACCAATGACGGATTGCTATTCCTCCCACTGACACCAATGATGGGGCATTATTCCTCCCACTGACACTAACGATGGGGCACTATTCCTCCCACTGACACCAATGATGGGGCACTATTCCTCCCACCAACACCAATTATGTTGCTCCATTCCTTCCACTGACACCAACAATGGGGCACTATTTCTACCACTGACATTATTGGAGGGGCACCATTCCTTCCAATGACACCAATGACAGGGCACTATTCCTCCCACTGACACCAATGATGGGGCACTATTCCTCCCACTGACACCAATGATGGGGCACTATTTCTCCCACTGACACCAATGATGGGGCACTATTTCTCCCACTGACACCAAAGATGGGGCACTATTCCTCCCACTGACACCAATGACAGGGCACTATTTCTCCCACTGACACCAATGACAGGGCACTATTTCTCCCACTGACACCAGTGACAGGGCACTATTCCTCCCATTGACACCAATGACATGGCACTATTTCTCCCACTGACACCAGTGACAGGGCACTATTCCTCCCATTGACACCAATGCTGGGGCACTATTCCTTCCACTGACATCAATGACGGGGCACTATTCCTCCCACTGACACCAATGACAGGGCACTATCCCTCCCACCGACACCAATTATGGGGCTCCATTCCTTCCACTGACACCAACGACGGGGCACTATTTCTACCACTGACATCAATAGTGGGGCTCTATTCCTTCCAATGACACCAATGACAGGGCACTATTTCCCCCACTGACACCAATGATGGGGCACTATTCCTCCCACTGACACCAATGATAGGGCACTATTCCTCCCACTGACACCAATGCTGGGGCACTATTCCTCCCACTGACACCAATGCTGGGGCACTATTCCTCCCACTGACACCAATGATGGGGCACTATTCCTCCCACTGACACCAATGACAGGGCACTATTCCTCCCACTGACACCAATGATGGGGCACTATTCCTCCCACTGACACCAATGATGGGGCACTATTCCTCCCACTGACACCAATGATGGAGCATTATTTACTCCCATTGGTGCCAGGCTTATTCCACTCCCATTGGCCCCCTCAATGTCTGAAAGACAGTAAACCGCCCCCTTGTTTAGAAAGTTTGGGGACCCCTGCACCAGATGAAAGAAAAAAATGCCAAGAAAGACTCCTGGGATGTGGGACATCATTCGGGCCTAGGCCAGAAACCAGGAAGCCACTGAAGAAATGTAAAAAAAAAAAAATGTAAAACAAGTAAATACAATAAAAATTCCTATCTATTTATTAAAGAGGAAGTAAACTCTGCATTCCCTATCATGCTTTTCATCTTCTTAGCTTTAACAACTTATTTATAATCATTGCACAGTATAATGTATAAAGAACACAAAGAGGGCGCACCGACCATGTGCATTACCCAAATGGAATTTATTAAAATGAAATAAGAGGAGATATACTCACAAACACAAATAAAGGTAAAAGCATATCGATCCACAATGGACCCAAAGCAACCAGGTCTCCAGGACAGTGACCAGCATTCCAGAGGACCTTCGGAAAGGCAGATGCGTTTCGAGGGGAGATCCCCTTTTCTTCAGAGCTCTGTCTCGCGGGTCTTCAAAGCTGTGCCACAGACAGTGGAACCCGCGTACCTGGCATGCTCTTAATGGGGAGACGGCACACAGAGCATGCCGTGAATCAAAGGACAGGAAGCGCACAGGGCCAGAATAAAGAGCATCATGGGCTTGGTGCTGAGGATTTTGAAGGGCCTTAAGGGCCGTGCCTTGGCATGCACCCAGAGGAGGAAGGGTGCAGCCATGCATGCCTAATTCAACATGGGATGCTGTCTCTGAAGCCCATAAACACATCCATGCATCGGCAACTGTCCCTCCTTGTCCGGCCTTCGCGCTGTGTGGGGAGGTTCTGAGGGAGCTGCCTTGGGAAGCGAGCATAGAAGCCAGACTTCTGTGTTTACAAGTGACAGAAGAGCGGTAACAGTGAATATGGCCAACCCGGGGCCTATATTAAGGTAGGGGCCTGGAGCTGCAGCTCCAATAGCCCCTACGTTAATCTGGCCCTGGAAGCGCATGCACTAATGAGGTCATCAAACATTACGGGACAGATTGCAAGTAGATAAAATAAGTAAGGAGACGTTTACAGGCAGTGATTATAAGGTTTATTAATCAGGACTGCAATGTGATGAAGTTGTGTTGGAGAGTTTACAACCACTTTAATGTTGGCAGCATAAGGATTGGATAGTTAATGTTGATAGAGAGAGTAAAGTTCTTGTTTAAAGTGGTTGTAAACCCACTTTGATGACTTTTACCTATAGGTAAGCCAATAATAAAGGCTTGCCTATAGGTGCTGTAAATATCTCCTAAACCTGCACCATTTTGGAGTTATTTACATTGCATGCAGCCGATGACGTCATCAGCGCATGCGCTCTGAAGAAACGGCTGCCCGTGCTGTTTCTTCAGGGCACAGGGCTCTGACCAGCGGCTCCCGCGCGCATACGCGGGAGTGACGTCACGCGTCTCCGGTCAGTAATACAGACGGAGTCTGCAGTCCTGGAAGGAAGACGGGCGAAGATTGAGGCCAGCAGTGGGGACATCGCGGGCTTCGTTGCTGGTGTCACATAATGTGCTAGTATGCGATGCATACTAGCACATTATGCATTTACTTAGCAGGGGTGAAAAAAAGAAAAAAAAAAGGAAGAGTTTACTTCCTCTTTAAAGTGGTTGTAAAGTCAGTAGTTTTTTTTATCTTAATGCATTCTATTGGAGCTGCACGATTAATTGTAAAAAAAAATCTCAATCTCGTTTCACTGTGAAATAAAACTCCTCCACTTTGTAAACAGGAAAAGTCAGCATTAGCAGCTTGAGGAGTCCTCGCTGCACTTATTGTGGCCACATTGTGAGTTAATGTTTGTCTAGTTAGTAATTCTTCATTGCTGTTACTTGGACCCAGCATAAACTTTTAGTACTGGCAGAAATCCAGTGAGCTTTAAGGCCTCTTGCACATTGCAGTTTGAAAAAGCTCAGAACAGCTTTATTTTTTTACTGAGCTAAAATACAGCCCATTAATTGTAATGTGCCTGTGCACACAGGCGCATAAACAAGCGCTGTGCATTCTTCAGTAAAAAAAAAAAAAATTAAAAATCTGCTTTCCTGACAGACTCCATGGCAGCATACGTATCGGGTTTGGCCCCGCCTCCAAACCTACCCATAGGACCTCACTCCCATAAATCTTTGCTCCTGTTCAGCACACGTGTTCTTTTTTTGTCCTCCAAAGGATTACCTGATATCCTACCTGAAGATGGATTCCGGGTGATGGATGGCTCTACCAGTCGGGTATGGAGCTCTCCAATAAGCCCCAGCTGCTGCGGGGTATGGAGTAGGGGCGAAGATGTAGCAGCCTTGGCCAAAAAGCCCAGCTGCTGCGGGTGGCCGGTACCCTTGAAGAGATAAGTCCGGTGTGCATCCATCCCTGGTGGTCTGCGGTTCGTGAGTACACTCCATGGCAGCTATTTTATATGCTTGTATTGTCCTGGATTTTGTATTTGTCTCTTACCTGGTCTTTCCTGCCTTCCCTGGTGGCTAGTGGTCCGGGGCCGGTCAGCGGTTCACTTCCTGACCGGCCGCCGGTGCGGTACGCTACTGCGCATGTGCGGCGCCTCGAGAACGAGGCTTGGCTCTCGCGCGTGCGCAGTAGGAGCTCGGCGCATGCGCAGTGAGTCGGCGTCGGTGGCGATCGCTGATGACGTCACCAGGCGCCATATTTAAACCCCAGAACTGTCAGCAGTGTTGTGTTTATACACACTGCTGATACTGGGTGTTATATACTCCGCATCCGATCGGTTTTTGGACGCCTGCTGTTCGCTGCCGCTCTACCTGCTAACCTCTGGTTCTTGGTGAGTACTGGCCCCAGTTTGGGAGCGCCCCCCCCCCCCCTCCTCTTTTGCTGGTTTTCTGACATTGCTGTCCGGCTCATTCTTGTAGGTCAGCATCAGAATGGAAGCTACTTTGCCCTCCGGTGGTCAGCCCGCCCCTAACAGGTATTTGGGGCTTCCTGGTGGGGTTGTGGGTCATAGGGGGTGGGGGTAGGAACTCAAGTGTTCCTAGCTTCCTGTCTGTTTTTTCTGTTTTTTCTCTTGTTCACAGCCCTCCTCGTTCAGAGACTAGGCACTCTTCTCAAAGAAGTGAAAGGCGCTCGAGCTCTCGCCACCGGCACTCTACAGGAAAGTCCCGTTCGGGCTCACATCATCGAAAATCGTCTACTTCAGCCAGCCACGCACGGAGACCTGACAAAGCAGGTTGCAGAGGCTGTGGCGCTAGTGTCCCGGAGAAGAAGCTCTTCTGTGATAGATGTTTCTCCCAGGCTGCGGGAGAGAGGGATACTTCCGATCAACGCATTGAGGCCTTGGTCAAGAGAGTGGTAAAGGACTCTTTGGCAGAGTTGGGTGTCAGTCGTTCTCAAGACACTGCAACGGCTTCCCCAAGCCCTTCCCCTGTAGCACTACAGGTACAGGAAGATTTCGAGTCGGCCCACACAAGCCATCAGTCGATGCTCTTGTCGGGTAGCGACTCTGAAGATGAAGATCCCTGCTTGGGTTTTGAATATACCTTGGTGCCTTCCCTGGTTAAAGCGGTCAGAGAGACCTTAAATTGGGAAGAGTCAGCTGTTCCCCCTCCCAAGCAGAAGAAGTACTTCAAACAGCTCAATAAGGAGCGTGTTAATTTTCCCTTCCTGGGAGAGTTGGGTGAAATCATCTTGGAGGAGTGGAGAAAGGTGGAACGAAAGAATTCCTTAGTATCCAAGATGGCTAAACTTTACCCCTTCAAAGAGGATGATGTGAAACATCTTGAGTCTCCTCCCCTAGTTGACGCAGCAGTGATGAGACTGGTCAAGCATGTGACCCTTCCCTTAGAGGATACGGTCTCATTTAAAGACCCGTTGGACCGAAGGATGGACTCTGATTTGAAAAGAATCTACCTTACAGCAGGTATGGCCTGTAAGCCAGTCCTGGCTTTAGCCGCTCTATCCAAAGCCATGGAGTCTTGGGCTGATGTGGTAGACGAATCGGTCAGATCGGTTTCGGAGGAGGTGGCCAGAAGCGCTCCAATCCAGGAGCTTAGGCTGGGCGCGTCGTTCCTTGGGGAGGCTTCCATAGACCTGATCCGTCTATTGGCAAGAGTTATGCTGTCCTCGGTCACAGCTAAGAGAGCTCTTTGGCTCCGCCCTTGGGTTGCGGATCCGGCATCAAAGCAAGTTTGGTGCCGTATTCCCTTTGAGGCATCCTCCCTTTTCGGGAATAAACTTGACGAGGCCATAACCCGGGCTACAGGCGGTAAGTCTGGGTTTCTTCCCCAGGATCGGCGCCAGTTCAACGTCAAGAAAGGACAGCCTACCAGAAAATTTGTGCCTGACCGGGCCAGGGAAGCTCGTTCTTATAGACCTGGTCGGGAGTTCAACCGTAACTGGAGATCCATTCAGTCTTCCAGGAAAACGACAAAGAATGTCTCCTCGGGGGACCGTGAGCCCACTAAGTCCTTTTGAAGGTGGGCCCGCTCAGACATGTCGGGTGGGTGCGCGTCTACGCTCCTTCCGACATGTCTGGGCGGCTTCGATTCAGGACCCCTGGGCCGTCAGGACGGTGTCCTCAGGCCACAAGTGGGTCTTCAAGGAGATGCCAGGCTCAAGGTTTCTGCCTACTGCCATTCCATCCCTAGAAGAAAGGCGTCAGATTTTGTTTTCTTACGTCGAAGCTCTCATGGCTCAAGGGGCTGTCATCTCCGTTCCAGAGTCCGAGCGAGGCCAAGGAATATATTCTCCGCTCTTTCTGGTCCAAAAGAAGAACGGATCATGGAGACCAGTAATAGATTTGACCTTCTTGAACAAATTCATAAAAAAAGAAAGGTTCAAAATGGAGACCCTGTTGTCCATACAGCAGTCAGTCCAGCCGGCAGATTGGATGGTGTCCATCGACTTGAAAGACGCCTACTTTCATGTCCCTGTGGACGAAGATTTTCAAAGGTTTCTCCGGTTCGAAGTGGGAGGATTACATCTTCAGTTTATCTGTCTCCCATTCGGGCTCTCAACATCTCCACGGACCTTTTCAAAAATCTTATTGGCCGTGGTAGCCCTACTGAGATTGAAAGATATCCGTCTTCACCACTATTTGGACGATCTCCTCCTGTTGTCCCAAGACAGAGACCAACTATTAGTTCATCTGGAGCAGGTCGTGTCCACTCTCCAGAAGTTTGGTTGGTTACTCAACAAGGAGAAGAGTCACCTGACTCCAACTCAGTCCCTGATCTACTTGGGCGCTCTGTTCGACACAGAGAAGGCGACTATCTCTCTTCCAGAGGAAAAGATAGGGACACTTCGAGACAGGATTCGCTTTGCCCTCTCATCCTCTCATCTTCAGGCACGTCAATGCCTGAAGGTGATCGGGACTATGGTCGCAGTAGTCCCCATGGTGAAGTGGGCCCTGTGGAGGATGAGACCCTTCCAGAAGGGATTCCTTCAGCAATGGGATACGTGGCATCTGGATCAACGCATCTTCTTAACCCCTTCAATGAGAGCGAGTCTCCCCTGGTGGTTATGCAGAGGCCACCTGCTGAACTGCCACTCTCTGAAGCCAGCTCCGTGGGTAGTGGTTACCTCGGACACCAGCAACATAGGCTGGGGTGCCCACTGTCTGTCGGAGGTGGCACAGGGCAGGTGGGAGTTTTCCACTCGAGGATTAGTATCCAACATACTAGAACTCCGAGCAGCATTCCAAGCTCTTCGGGCTTTTTCTCACCTGACAAAAGACCAACCTGTCATGCTGCGTCTGGACAACACCTCAGCAGTGGCATACATCAGGAAACAAGGGGGAACACGCAGCTGGTCCCTATTGAGGGAAGTGGAGCCGATTATGTCCTGGGCACAGAGAAATCTCTCGAATCTTTCAGCGGTTTATGTTCCAGGAGTCCAGAATGTCAAAGCAGACTTCTTGTCCAGAGTGGATCTGGACAACAACGAATGGTCCCTTCACAAGGAAACGTTCGACTGGATCCTAACATTGGGGCTCTCTCCAGAGGTAGACCTCTTCGCCTCCCCCTGCAATCACAAACTGCCGAGGTACTATTCAAGATTCAGAGATCCACAAGCATCAGGGATAGATGCACTCTCGGATCAGTGGAGATTCCACAGGGCATACGCCTTCCCACCGATTCCGATTGTGTTACAGTTTCTTCGGAGACTCAGGTCGGAGCCAGTGGAGGTAGTGGCGGTGATTCCCTTCTGGCCGAACAGGCCATGGTTTCCCCTTCTGACGCTACTCAGTGTCCGAGACCCAATCCCGCTACCCTTCAGACCGGATCTGTTGTCCCAGGGGTCTGTACTCCATCCGTGCCCAGACCGTCTACATCTCAGGGTCTGGATGTTGAAAGGAGGAGGTTACAGGCTTTAGGCTGTCCAGATACGGCAATCTCGACATTGCTTAGTGCTAGAAGAAGCTCAACGAATAGGGTTTATCAGAGAATCTGGGAAAAATTTTCTGCACAGCTGACTACAAGGCCTGATCCTCAATCTTCAATTAAGATCCAGGATGTGTTGAGTTTTCTCCAATCAGGACTGGACTTGCCTCTATCAGTAAGTTCGCTCAGAGTCCAGGTCTCGGCTATTTCCGCTTTTACAGGGATCTCCTGGGCCACTCATGCCCTAATTCGTCAGTTCTTCCAAGGGGCAGTGAGAATCAGACCTCAGAGAAAACCCAGGTTTCCCAAGTGGGATCTGCCACTAGTTCTGGATTTCCTGGCGGGTCAGATTCAAGACACGTCTGATTCTTTGACCATAAGAGAGCTTACACTGATAACAGTGTTTCTGGTAGCTATAACCTCAGCAAAAAGAGTGTCGGAAATTGGGTCCTTTGGGACACAAGAGCCTTTCTTAACTTTTTTTCCTGACAGAGTGGTGCTCATTCCCATGCTGGATGCGAGACCAAAAAGGACCTCTGTCTTCCATGAAAACATAGAAACAGTATTACCAACCTTTAGACAGGAAGAGGAAGAATCTTCGGTTCATCCGCTGGATGTTGGAGAGTGTATTAAGAAATATTTAGATGCCACTTCCTCTTTCAGAAAATCAGAACATCTTTTTGTTACTTTCTATGGAAAAAACAAAGGTTCAAGAGCCTCGACGAGATCCATTTCTTCTTGGATCATCCAGACCATCCAGTGGGCTTATAGGGCTAAGGGCTTGACCCCTCCAGCAGTAGTTACAGCTCATTCGACGCGGAGCATCTCTACCTCCTGGGCAGTATCCAGACATGTGGCTCCTGAAGTCATCTGCAGAGCAGCATCGTGGTCCTCTATTAACACTTTTTTATCCCATTACTGTGTTGAGCCAGCGGCTCTTTCTTCTGTGAATTTCGGTTTGCAAGTCCTGTCTGTTTGACAAAATGCATTAAACTTTTCTGTTCAGCACCTGCCCACCCTGTGTGTACGGCGAGTTATTTCCCGATACGTATGCTGCCATGGAGTCTGTCAGGAAAACGGAAAATTTATATCAAATACTTACCGTAATTTTCCTTTCCTGATGGACTCCATGGCAGCAGGAGTTCCCTCCCGGATTTCTGTGGAGGATAGTTACAGAACACGTGTGCTGAACAGGAGCAAAGATTTATGGGAGTGAGGTCCTATGGGTAGGTTTGGAGGCGGGGCCAAACCCGATACGTATGCTGCCATGGAGTCCATCAGGAAAGGAAAATTACGGTAAGTATTTTATATAAATTTTCCGTTTTTTTGGTCAGTAATTTGCGTCTAATGTGCGCATATGCCTGTTTACATACTGTGCAGAACAAGAACGTAATAAGTTTTTGTGCACATTTGCGTGAAATTGCGAGACAGCATTAATGTGAAAATGCGCAAAAATTTGCGCAAGTACTTACAAAAAGAAGTCTGAATGCGATCAAAGAAGTCTGAAGGCGATCAAAGGGTTAAGAGTGAGCCCAGGGGGTGTTTTCTGTGAAGGGAATGGGCTTGTGGAATCAACACAGAGACCTGTGATTCTAAATAGGAGGAACACAGGCGCTCTGTGTTTATTCCAGAGAGAACAACTGTCTGCTGTGTTTACAACAGCAGACCATCGTTCCCTCTCCACGGCCGCCGGCCTCGTGGGTCGGCTTCCCCACTGCCAGGTATGGCAGTTTGCGCAGCTGAGACAGCCTGCCGCAGTATATATGCGGGCATTTAACAAGTGGTTAA
Source organism: Pelophylax lessonae (assembly GCF_965119305.1). Taxonomy (NCBI): domain Eukaryota; kingdom Metazoa; phylum Chordata; class Amphibia; order Anura; family Ranidae; genus Pelophylax; species Pelophylax lessonae. Next base: position 73,804,192 of record NC_138773.1, on the reverse strand, counting down.
GGTCCATAGACCTCAAGATTACACAGGCATTGCTTCAAGTCACGTCAAAGTCACGCCGCAAAGTCTCGTCTAAGTCGTGGCAAAGTCTCGCAACTTTCAGGTCGTATAAGTGTAAAAGGGGCCTAATACCAAAGATGGGGCACTACTCCTCCTCCTACTGACCAAAAACCCTGAGGCCATGTTTATTCTCACTAAGGCCGGGCCCGGGACATTTTCTACCCTCCCCAGACACAATCCTGCCCCCCTAAACTCTGAAGGACAGTAGACTGGCCCTTTGTTTGAAAAGTTTCTAGATCCCTGCCATAGACCATAGTCCATCTTGGGAGCAGGCAATAAATGGTGGCTATGTTCCTATATACAGTGGGACCATGGAGTATGAATGTAGCCACCCTCTAACAGAAAATCCAATCACAGCAGCAAAAAAAAAATAAATAAATTTGGAGATTGGGAGGAGGCTGAGGGCAATAGTTAAGCTTTTGAGTTAAAGTAGAACTATAGGCAACATTTTTTTCCCCCGATTGAGCAAGGGAGGGTTACAACCCCTGTCAGATTTTTTTTATTTGTTCATCTGTATCTCATTGCTGAGATTTCCCTTCACTTCCTCTCCCATAGCCAAACAGGAAGTGAGAGGAAATCCCTGCAAATTAGGGGTATTTCTTGGGGACTCCCAGGTGACCAGAACTAGTGTCCCCATTGGAAGATTTGTTATCTATTACGTTTCTGGGGACAACTTAAAATTTTGTTTTTTTCTTTTACTTTCACTTTTAATGATAATGGTAAACAGGACATATAACGGGGGCACAGACAGCAGTAAAAACAGGTGTTCTAATCCCTCTCCACTTCATCCAAAAATAAAAAAGAAAAATAAAAAAGTTTTGCCTTTAGTTATACTTTAAGAATACATATTTGATTTTTTTCTTTTCTATAATACCAGAGCTTAATGTCACTGTAAAGGAAATCTATGTTCACAGCACACAGTATGAAATTGAAGACTTGCTTGGGTGTAAGAAGATGTCTGCTGCCGTCTTCGTGTTCTGTCAGATTAGGAAACCTAATAAAACACATAGCGGCCATGTTGGAACGCATAGCGCATGCGCAATATTCAATTTTGCTCGCAACGTCACTTCAGTTTATTTTGACATCAGCATTTTCTAGCAATACTAACAATAATTATATTTGATAATCCAATATAAACTTACTTGAAAAATCTCCTTTCTTGTTGTTCTGCCTGCCTGCTGCCCATCTCTTTCCACAGCTTCCTGGGTTCCCTGCATGCTTCTCCTCTACTGTTTACTTTCAGTTTCTATGGCCTACATGTCCCATGGTACCTTGCTGCCTGCAAGCAGTGATTTCTGTACTGACTCCACCTCCTGAAACTCCTCCTCTCTGCACCTCTGTAGTTCAGAAGGCAGGGGTTCTATCAGAATACCGCTACCCATCAGAGAATGCAACTGAAGTGACGTTGCGAGCAAAATTGCATATTGCGCATGCGCTATGCGTTCCAACATGGCCGCTATGTGTTTTATTAGGTTTCCTAATCTGACAGAACACGAAGACGGCAGCAGACATCTTCTTACACCCAAGCAAGTCTTCAATTTCATACTTTTTTTTTAGCAGTTAACTCACCTTATATACTGAAATAGACTATTTCACCGCGACCGAGTGAAATAGTTTATTTCACTATGTAATCAGTTTGTCGCTGAACAGTGCGGGGTGTACCAAGATGGCCATCGCCTCCTTCTACCTGCAGGCTTGTCGCTGTATATACTATAATACTATATTAATAAAAATTTATTAACTTACCCACCAGGCCTATTTTTGACACTTGGTGTTTACAAGCTAAAATCATTTTTTTTTGCTAGAAAACTACTTAGAACCCCCAAACATTATATTTTTTTTCAGAGACCCTATAGAATAAAATGGAGATCGTTGCAATATTTTTTATCACACCGTATTTGCACAGCGGTCTTCCAAAACGCAATTTTTTTGGAAAAAATTCACTTTTTTGAATTAAAAAAATAAGAAAACAGTAAAGTTAGCCCAATTTTTTTCCATAATGTGAAAGATAATGTTACGTCGAGTAAATAGATACCCAACATGTCATGCTTCAAAATTGCGCACGCTCGCGGAATGGCGACAAACTTTGGTACTTAAAAATCCCTATAGGCGACACTTTAAAAATGTATATAGGTTACCAGCTTAGTGTTACAGAGGAGGTCTAGGGCTCAAATTATTGCTCTCGCTCTAACAATCGCGGCGATACCTCACATGTGTGGTTTGAACACCGTTTACATGTGTGGGCGGGACTTGCGTATGCGTTCGCTTCTGCGTGCGAGCTAACAGGGACAGGGCACTTTAATTTTTTTTTTCCCTATTTATTTTATTTATTATTTTTGATTTTTACACAGTTTTAAAAAAAAAAAAAAAAAAAATTAGATCATTTTTATTCCTATTACAAGGAATGTAAGCATTATAATAGAAATAGCCATGACAGGACCTCTTTATTGTGAGATCTGGGGTCAAAAAGTCCTCAGATCTCACAAGGACACTAAAAAAGAAAAAAAAAAGGGTTTAAAAAAGCCGGTTGCTAGGCAGCGACATTTGACGTTGCTCCGGTCCTCCAGGACCATAGAGTCGATTGAGGGCCATCAACTTCCTGTCTGTGTGGAGAGAGGACCGGATCGTTTTTACCGCTGCCGGCAGGTCCGGTAAGCTGGGAAAACGACCGGGACGCAGTGGGAGGGGGCACCTCTTTCGCCGCACCGTAAGGGTGATCCCGTGGCGAATCCGCTGCTGGGACCACCCTTACCTAAAAGCCTATTGGAATGCATAGCGGCCATGTTGGAACGCATGTCGCATGCGCAGTAAGCATTTTTTGCTCAAAACGTCACCTCCGTTACATTTTCTGATGGGTAGCGGTGTTCTGACAGGACACAGGCTCTATGAAATGTGTGACCCAGCAGTGCATACTTAGAGGGCATTGAGAATACATGTCACAGAATTTAAAAGTGACAGAATTCAGAAATGGCGATTTTGGCGTTTTTAATACTTTGAAATGCAGTGGAGGGGTCTGAGGTCTTTTAGATCCCTGATCCCTCCATAAAGAGTACCTGTCACTGCATATTACTGTCACAAGGGATGTTTACATTCCTTGTGACAGCAATAAAAGTGATCATATTTTTTTTTTTTTTAAAAGGAACAGTGATAAAAAGAAAAATAAATAAGATAATTTTTTTTTTCTTTTATGAGCTTCCCGTAACCATGAGCTCGCGCACCAAAGAAAACGCATACGTAAGTTGCAAAGGTAAACGGTGTCAGAATCACACATGTGAGATATCGCTGCGAGTGGGAGCAATGATTCTTGAAAAAGACCGCCTCTGTAACTCCAAACTGGAGTTTTAAGCGTCGCCTATCAAGATTTTAAAGTACATTCTACAGGTGTGCGCAATTTTAAAACGTAACATATTAGGTATCTATTTACTTGGCGTGACATCATCTTTCACAATATACAAAAAAATTGGGCTAACTTTACTGTTTAGGTTTTTTTTTAATTTATTGAAGTGTATTTTTTCCAAAAACATTGGGTTTGAAAGACCGCTGCGCAAATACCGTGTAACAACAAAACATTGCTACGACCGCCATTTTATTCTCCAGAGTCTTTGCTAAAAAAATATATATATATATATATATATATATATATATACTGTATATAATGTTTGGGGGCTCTAAGTAATTTTCCAGCAAAAAAAAAATAATATTTTAACTTGTAAACAACATGTGTCAGAAATAGGCCTGGTCCTTGTGGTTAAAAAGGCTCCTATATGGGAATACAGGCTCTTGACATTTCTCCTTTTCAGTCACTATATCCCTGACATCCACTGTACATCTTCTGTATGTTTGCTTCTGGCTGACAGTAGCAAGGATGTTATTCATTTATTTTTGAAAACCCCAGAGCATGCATAGTAAGAATACAGAGATTTTGATTGGCTTACAGAATGAGGTGTTCTTTTATGGTCTGTAATGATGGTCGATGATCACATAACTGCATGTACCATTTTGGAACATTATTCTACTATACCATGTGAACATGTGTGTTTAAAGCCTCACTCCAGATTTTAGGAGACCCCCCCCCCCTTATTTTTTTTTAATTTTTTTTGGGTCGCCGGCAGATTTTACTGAGAGCGGTCGGGACTGCCCAGGCATCGGCAGCGCACTGTGTTACAAGGAGCAGTCGGGGCCTTGAGCTTCACTGACGCTCTGACCCCGCCCCTTACCGTGCGTGCTGTGTTCTGTACGGGAGGCGGAGCCTCGGGGTAGGAGTCGGACTGAATTCCTCCAGCTTGCAAACAGAAATTCTATACAAAGGTTTTATCACCTCCTGACCATCTGTTTTAACACCTTATACTCCATACCAATGACCCACAACTGTGTGCTTTGCACACAAGGCAAGTGTGGGGCAGTTGAATGGGTCAGTGGGCAGTACAACCCATTTGTTCAGTTGGCGGTATGCCCAACAGCAGGGCTAATTGTAATTGTATCTAGGAAATGAATGTACACACACTTCTGCTGCCTTTTAGCTCAAGGTGGAGTGGTTGGGGGCGGTATAAATGCACCCTTAACCACAGATCTTTACCGCTCTACAACTCCAAGTTTAAATGAGTCCTAAGGGAGAAAAACCACACAGTACACAGTAGTGATGTAGGGGTTAGTAGAGGGAACCAGAGGCTGCAGTGGTAGACATGGATAAATGTGTTGGATGCTGAAGATTTTTCAAGGGCATGTTTACACCAGATATAGTCAAACACAGGGGCGGACTGATAACCTATGGGGCCCCCGGGCAATATGAGATCATGGGGCCCCCCTGTGTCCATGTCCATGAGTACACATGTTGCAGCAGGAGTTAAACCCCCTGTTGCTTTTGGTGGGTTATCGTGACCCATTCAAGTGAATGAGGCCCACTCAGCAAACACCCTGCAACCATGTGCAATGCACATAGTTTCAGCATGCTAGTGTGTGATTCAAGGAGTTGAAGCAGGTGATGAGGAGGCAATACAACGCCTTCTCATTGCCTACTTTAACCCTTTTTTTTTTTTGCTGTACTGCACAAGGTTGCACAGCCTTTGCAATGCAGCCCCATTCACTTGAATGAGTTATGCTTGGCAGGTGCTACATCTGCCAAGCGTGACAGGACATATAATTCCTGATGCGGATGCAACATGTGTACACCCCTGGCCCTTGCAGTTAAAGGGGGTGTGGTGGGGGTGAGTAAATACAGGGCTCAATTCTGAGGTTTTCCTGCCCCCAAACTGCAAATTTAAACAGGCCCTTGCTGTCCTGAACAACCTATCCCAGTTGGTGTTTAGGGGACCCCTTGAAAGAGGACAGAGAGGGACCCCTGAGATAAAGACAGAGAGTGACCCTTGGAATAATGACAGAGAGTAGCCCCTGGGATAAGAACAGAGAGGGACCCCTGGGATAAGGACAGAGAGGGGCCCCAGGGATGAGAGCAGAGAGGGTCCTGGAATGAGAACAGAGAGAGGGTCCTAATATGAGAGCAGAGAGGGGGTCCAGGGATGAGAGCAGAGAGGGGGTCCTGAGATGAGAGCAGAGAGGGGGTCCTGAGAGGAGAGCAGAGAGGGGGTCCTGAGATGAGAGCAGAGAGGGGGTCCTGAGATGAGAACAGAGAGGGGGTCCTGAGATGAGAACAGAGAGGGGGTCCTGAGATGAGAGCAGAGAGGGGACACTGGAATGAGAGCTGAGAGAGACCCCTGCGATGAGAGCAGAGAGGGGGTCCAGGGATGAGAGCAGAGAGGGGTTCCTGAGATGAGAGCAGAGAGGGGGTCCTGAGATGAGAGCAGAGAGGGGACACTGGAATGAGAGCAGCTGAGAGAGACCCCTGGGATGAGAGCAGAGAGGGGCCTTGGGATGAGAGCTGAGAGAGACCCCTGGGATGAGAGCAGAGAGGGGGTCCTGGGATGAGAGCAGAGAGAGACCCCCTGGAATGAGAGCTGAGAGAGACCCCTGGGATGAGAGCAGAGAGGGGCCTTGGGATGAGAGCTGAGAGAGACCCCTGGGATGAGAGCAGAGAGGGGGTCCTGGGATGAGAGCAGAGAGAGACCCCTGGGATGAGAGCAGAGAGGGGGTCCTGGGATGAGAGCAGAGAGGGGGGTGCAGGGATGAGAGCAGAGAGGGGGGTCCTGGGATGAGAGCAGAGAGGGGGTCCTGGGATGAGAGCAGAGAGGGGGCCATAGGATGAGAGCAGAGAGGGGGTCCTGGGATGAGAGCAGAGAGAGACCCCTGGGATGAGAGCAGAGAGGGGGTCCTGAGATGAGAGCAGAGAGGGGGTCCTGAGATGAGAGCAGAGAGGGGGTCCTGAGATGAGAACAGAGAGGGGGTCCTGAGATGAGAACAGAGAGGGGGTCCTGAGATGAGAACAGAGGGGGGGTCCTGAGATGAGAGCAGAGAGGGGACACTGGAATGAGAGCTGAGAGAGACCCCTGGGATGAGAGCAGAGAGGGGGCCTTGGGATGAGAGCTGAGAGAGACCCCTGGGATGAGAGCAGAGAGGGGGTCCTGGGATGAGAGCATCGAGGGGGCCCTGGGATGAGAGCTGAGAGAGACCCCTGGGATGAGAGCAGAGAGGGGGTCCTGGGATGAGAGCAGAGAGGGGGTCCTGGGATGAGAGCAGAGAGGGGGCCATGGGATGAGAGCAGAGAGGGGGTCCTGGGATGAGAGCAGAGAGGGGGGGTCCTGGGATGAGAGCAGAGAGGGGGGGTCCTGGGATGAGAGCAGAGAGGGGGGTCCTGGGATGAGAGCAGAGAGGGGGCCATGGGATGAGAGCAGAGAGGGGGTCCTGGGATGAGAGCAGAGAGGGGGGTCCTGGGATGAGAGCAGAGAGGGGGTCCTGGGATGAGAGCAGAGAGGGGGTCCTGGGATGAGAGCAGAGAGGGGGCCATGGCATGAGAGCAGAGAGGGGGCCATGGGATGAGAGCAGAGAGGGGGCCATGGGATGAGAGCAGAGAGGGGGCCCTGGGATGAGAGCAGAGAGGGGGCCCTGGGATGAGAGCAGAGAGGGGGTCCTGGGATGAGAGCAGAGAGGGGGTCCTGAGATGAGAGCAGAGAGGGGGTCCTGGGATGAGAGCAGAGAGGGGGTCCTGGGATGTGAGCAGAGAGGGGGCCATGGAATGAGAGCAGAGAGGGGGCCCTGGGATGAGGAGAGAGGGGGTCCTGGGATGAGGAGAGGGGGGGTCCTGGGATGAGGAGAGAGGGGTCCTGGGATGAGGAGAGAGGGGGTCCTGGGATGAGGAGATAGGGGGTCCTGGGATGAGGAGAGAGGGGGTCCTGGGATGAGGAGAGAGGGGGTCCTGGGATGAGGAGAAAGGGGTCCTGGGATGAGGAGATAGGGGGTCCTGGGATGAGGAGAGAGGGGGTCCTGGGATGAGGAGAGAGGGGGTCCTGGGATGAGGAGAGAGGGGTCCTGGGATGAGGAGAGAGGGGGTCCTGGGATGAGGAGAGGGGGGGGTCCTGGGATGAGGAGAAAGGGGTCCTGGGATGAGGAGAGAGGGGTCCTGGGATGAGGAGAGAGGGGGTCCTGGGATGAGGAGAGGGGGGGTCCTGGGATGAGGAGAGAGGGGTCCTGGGATGAGGAGAGAGGGGGTCCTGGGATGAGGAGAGAGGGGTCCTGGGATGAGGAGATAGGGGGTCCTGGGATGAGGAGAGAGGGGTCCTGGGATGAGGAGAGAGGGGGTCCTGGGATGACAGCAGAGAGGGGTCCTGGGATGAGTGGCAATCTGCACCTCTTTGATTTGGGGAGAAGGGGCGGTAAGAGAACATGTGCTGGGGGGTGCATTTGGAGGGGAGAGGTCAGAGTTGAAATTCCCCTCACACCACCTCCTCACCTTCTAGCACAAGTCATCCCCCCTCCAAAAGCATCCCCCTAGCATATGCCCCCGCCCCCATCACTTCTCCATATGTGCATCCTTGTTATCTGTCCCCCTTCCGTATCCATAAACTATGTACAGTACATACCTCAGATAATCAGTGCAGCTCTTGAAGTTAATGTCCCTCCTCCCCGGCTACTCCTCCTCCTCCTGTCTGTGTACTTCAGAGCCGTGGAGGAGGATCCTTGGTGAGCTCTGTGTGTACTGTGCAGGCATCAGTTGGGGGAGAGATGCAAGTGTCAGCTGCTGCAGAGGGACGATCGCTGCGTGAGGGAGCCCAGGCACCCTCAAAGAGATGCAGGGAAGGTGTCCTGAGTGCCCACGCTAGTGTGTCTCTGTCAGGCCAGTTACCGGAGCTCAGTGCTGGAACTTGTTCTGGCACTGGGCTCCGGGATCATCACAGATGCTTTGGAAGGTAGGTGCCAGGAGCCTTTCATGGGGCCCCCTACTAGCCCCGGGCCCTCGGGCAGTGCCCGAGTGCCCTAATGGTCAGTCCGCCCCTGGTCAAACACATTTTTTAATGCAGTATGAATGTGTAGCATCACCCTCGCAAGAGTTGCTGGTACTTGGTTCCCCTACTCCTGCACAGCCAGGCAACAAGCATTCTTCACTCACATCCAGACACAAGGAACAGTCTTTGAGCTTGGTTTTGTTGACTAATTAGGGGTGATAACTTGGATGGGGTAGAGGGGTTATGGAATGTCCATTTGACTGAAAAAAAATGAATGGGGACAGCGTCCTTCCTACTGTATGTACAAAATCCTGGACTGTTCTCCCTCCTGGCCTCCAACACTTTTTAATGATCAAAAGCAAAAGTCCCTTGAGGCCTAGGAGCTCTCTGCCCCTTAGAAAAATGCACAATATGTTGTAAGCTGCATACAGGGGTATCTCCTCTCCTAAAACTGCTGTAAAACTGCTCCCAGCTCTACTGCCTGCAGGAACTACCAGCCGCCCTGGCTGCTTGTCGATCAGCCCACCTGTCTGTCCGAAGATCTCCCAGGACAAGAGATAGGAAGGGATAAGCACACCATCGTCCTCCTGAAAGCTTGCTACATGTGGCAGTCTCTCCCCTTGTGAATCCCTGGGTGGGCTGATGTACTCACACTGTCCTCTTTGCTCCCCGCTCCTCTTATGCAAGACTCATTTCCAAACTGTAATGCTGTCTGGATCTTCCCAAGCCAGCCTGAGTCCAGCCTGGAGACAGAACGCCCTCCAGACACAGAGGTCCCTCCTAAGCATTGGTGGGATTTAAAAATTTTAGTAACCAGTTCCGACTTTCCCAGCAGAATGACCAGCGTGGCCCCTTTAAATTGCAGAATGACCAGCGTGCCCCCTTTCAATGCACAGTGACCAGCGTGCCCCCCTTTCAATGCACAGTGACCAGCGTGCCCCCCTTTCAATGCACAGTGACCAGCGTGCCCCCTTTCAATGCAGAGAGACCAGCATGCTCCCTTTCAATGTACAGTGACCAGCGTGCCCCCCTTTCATTGCACAGTGACCAGCGTGCCCCCCTTTCAATGCACAGTGACCAGCGTGCCCCCCTTTCAATGTACAGTGACCAGCGTGCCCCCCCTTTCAATGCACAGTGACCAGCATGCCCCCCTTTCAATGCACAGTGACCAGCGATGCGTGCCCCCCTTTCAATGCACAGTGACCAGCGTGCCCCCCTTTCAATGCAGAGAGACCAGCGTGCCCCCTTTCAATGCACAGTGACCACAGCATTGCCCCCAATCATTGCAGAGTGCCACAGCATTGCCCCTAATCATTGCAGAGTGCCACAACATTGCCCCCAATCATTGCAGAGTGCCACAGCATTGCCCCCAATCATTGCAGAGTCCCACAGCATTGCCCCCAATCATTGCAGAGTCCCCACAGCATTGCCCCCAATCATTGCAGAGTGCCACAGCATTGCCCCCAATCATTGCAGAGTGCCAACAGCATTGCCCCCAATCATTGCAGAGTGCAACAGCATTGCCCCCAATCATTGCAGAGTGCCACAGCATTGCCCCCAATCATTGCAGAGTGCCCACAGCATTGCCCCCAATCATTGCAGAGTGCCACAGCATTGCCCCCAATCATTGCAGAGTGCCAGGGATCCCCCCGTGAGACCCGTGCACTTACCTCACGGACGGCCGACAGCTTCTCTTCAGTCCCTGGCTCCCCTTGTCTCCTCAGTCCTCCCGCCTCCTCGGCCAATGGCACGGGGTTTGCCTTTCGGCCAATCAGGAAGCGGGAGGACCCGCTCCCTGATTGGCCAGGAGGAGGATCTGTGTGACAATAGCAAATTTTCATTCGCTATTGTCACAGAATGGGCGGGCGCACTGCTCTCTCCCCGGCCGCCACGTCTGCGCGGTCCACAGCTTAGAGGGAACACCCGGGTTCTGCAAACTTGCAGAAATTTAGTAACCGGTTCTATGGAACCGGTGCGAACCGGCTGAATCCCACCACTGCTCCTAAGCCTTGACACACTTTTCAGCACTCCATCTTCCACCCGACTTCCCTGCTGGCTAGGCTCTGTCATATTTCAGGCTTGATCCATCCACCCTGCCAGGACATTCTGCCTGGGGATTCGTCAGACTTCCTTAAGCATGCAGATCAGGTCTTCCTGGCCTCCGCCCACTAACTTCTAGAAGTATTCCCAAACTTCCAGTTCCAGGGGGAGGTGCCAAAGACCTGCCTTTGTAGACCCATCCAGACTGACCTGCAGTAACCCTGCCCTAATTTCTGACTCATAGTTTACCATGAGTCATAGCATAAATGTGCCTGCAGTAACACTAGTAGCACACTAGAGAGTGCTACAAATGCATATGCAAGAAAAATGTATTTAAAGAGGAGGTCCAGCCCCCCCATGAAAAATACTGTAGTTGATGACTTTTAATATTAGGACCTGGAATCCAGCGAAGTCGGCACCCCGGGAAATGTTTCCATTGGCTCTCGGGTGCTGCTGCCACCACTGCCTCACCGTCAGTGAGGCCTCGCAGTCCACTACTGCACATGGGCGAAGCACGCTGCACTCTGTGAATGGCCCGGGGGAAGGAGGAGTGGAGCTTCACCGCATCTTGCTGTAGCCAGGTCTCCGGAAATTTGTGGGGGGGGGGGGGGTTCGGGTTGGGGGGAGGAAGCAGATAAGCTTCCACTTTTGGGTGGAACTCCGCTTAAAATAAAGTAAGGCATGCTGCATTTTTTACATGTACTGTATCATGTAAAAAAAAAAAAAATCATAAATAATGCCTAAAAAAGTACCCTAAATGTGAGGCAAACTCATTGGAAATACATTACAAATGCATGTAAACTTGCATGTGGAACTGCACACTGAATGCAGAGAATGTAGTATAAATGAGCTCTAAGGACTCATCCACATTTGCAATTAGAGTATTGCAACAGAAAAATAGTAGATCATGCCCTACCTTTTTCCAGCACAAAGCATGTAAATGCATGTAAACGCACTTTAAACACACATAAAGTCAAAATAGTCAGATGAAGTTTCCCTTACAAAAAAGTTTAGTGAAGTTTAAAAAAGTATTGCAGTGCATTTTAAAGCGCACACATAACGGTGTGAATGGACCATTTAAGAGGCTCTGCATGGGTAAAGTGACAGTCTTCTTGGCATTTTGGATTTGGTTCAGTATTTCCTTTTTAAACCTTTGTAAAAACTGCTGTATTTTTATTTTCTGAATCTTCGATGGATGTTGCTGAAGGGCTACATGAAATGGTCCCCTTGGTGTCTTTTGGGAACTCCATCCTCCAGAACAGATGTTATTGCAGAGATTCGACTTCCTGAAAACCTGCAGAGCTGAACATTTCATTGTCACAAGGTTAGACCACCCTGTCTAAGATCAGGATATACCGGATGAAGTCACTTACCTCTGTGACTACTTAGAACAGATAGTTCTTTATAACAGCACATTTAATATCTGACGTATAAAACTGGTTAAATAGAGCGTGTGTTGCTTATTGCTGTGATGTTATGTATGAATATGGTTCCGATTATTAGCAGGTTCCACATTTGACACTGCAAAATATATTCAGGACGCCAGTAAAATGTGTGTGGGTGTGGGTGCATCAAAGGTCTTATGCATGACATGGAAGACCTTCAATTAATATGCCAAGCGGGATCAAACTGTTTGTTATTCCAGGTCTCTGAAGACCTGAAAAAAAAATCTATTTGGCAGAAAATTGAGATTGCTCATCCTGAACTAACCTGGCAGTGTTCCATGTGATACTCTCTAATGGTCTGGAGTATTTCCACAAGTAACATAACAACACCTACCTGTATATCAAACAATCAAATTGTACCTGTCAATTTTTGTGCACTGTGCTGTATGCTATGTACTGCTACACTCTGTACGTGGTGCTGTACGTTACATACTCTGGGCCTCTGCATACTATGCTGTATATTATGTGCGTGCACATGTAGGCAGGTGCAGTCAATGTTCTCTACTGCGAAAGGTGCTTTACCGCAGTGGCAATCTAGAAGGAGAGGAAGTCAGGAGGAACATGGGAAGATTTCTAAGAAGAGTGACAGATCCAGGGGCGTAACTACAGGGGTTGCAATTGCAACCGGGCCCCGTGCTCCAGGGGGCCTGTGCGGCTCCCCTGTACACCTGGATAGGAGGGGGCAAGGGGGCAGCAAGTAGAGAAATCACTGTCCTCCTTTTTCCTCCTGTAACTGCAGGAGGAAAATGGAGGAGATTGGATCCTCTGTATGTAAGGCCACACTTGCGACCGGGCCCTGGCATTCCACCAACGTGGGGAGGCCCCAAGATGGCAGGAAGGGGGCCCACTACAGAACTTGTGAAAGGGTCGAGCTGCGGGACCATAATAAAGGGCCCCGCAAAGATCAATGGGAAGAGCCCCAGGCTTGAAGGGAAGGGCCCCGGCCAGGGGTCCTGGGGACCCTTCATGGTTTCTCGCACAGGGGCCCTGAATGTTCTAGTTACGCCTCTGGACAGATCCCTAAGATTTCCCTACTCATCTCGAACCTTTCCCTACCGCTATTACTTACAGACCGGTCTCTGCACTATCCACATGCTAAATGTGCACAAAACCCAGGAGCCAGGGTCTTAAAAACTCTGCCTGACCCAAGATGAAAGAGTAAAGTATCAGCGCTGCTCTCAATTATATACAATCTCATGTAGATGTCTCACTACTATTCTTATTATACTGTGCAATAAAGTAAAATAAAGTGCTAGTGCTAAATTCAATTCATAAATGCCTCAAACATAAATTCATAATATTAAATTATGCTAATCACATCCATATAAAACAATAAGTGTCATATATAAATAATCAAAGTGCTTCAGTGATAGTGCTTGAAGTGAAAAATAAAATATCTCTTATAAAAATTGTTCATATAAAAGTTCGTATATAATCCAAAATATTGTGCTGAGTGACAGTCTTTGTGCAAACCAACAAATCCACAACAAAAGTGCTAAGTGCTTGCTCAGGATATTCAATCCCAGGTGCCGGTGCTCTTAAAATTGTGAGTAGGTGCTCCCTTCTCGGTCCCCTACTCACCAAATAGTAATCTTATATGAGCCTTAAGGATAATCCTTATTTGAGACAGGAGCGGCGGAAATCACCAGCCAACGATATAAAATGCCAGAGCACTCTGCAACTCGCACCATCCAGGATCAATTATCCATGCCCATGTATCATAGAAAAAAGAACAACTTTCATTGTGTAGTAAATCAAGACTCTTTATTCTCACGCATAAACAGAAATACACTTACAGTGTTGAAGTTAAAAAAAACCGCCTTCACATTTCCTGCGAGACGCCAAACTATGGCCGTACGTTCCACCCGCATAAGTCGGAAGTTGCGTAGTACGTAAAGCGGACGGCTTGAAGCGTTTCACTCCGCCAATCAGAGCATTTTCAAAAGCCTTTGTGTTTAGAGGGTGTGTCCCTACACCCTCTAAACACAAACTTCTGCTGGCACCCCTTCAAGAGGTAGATTGGTCCCTCCCCATTGAGGCCCACAAGAAATTTTAAGGGGCCACCGTGATGGTAGAACCCCTGTTGGCACCCAGGAAATGGCTAGTTGCACGCACCTTATCCAAGGTTCATAAAGGGAAAGTCCTTGTACAACTCATCAACCTGAGAACCATCCCAATTGCTTTCCCCAACCATGCCACCTTAGCAGACATGTATGCAATACCCCATCACTACATCTCAGAAGACCAGCAAGGGGTAGAGGCCATCTGTGCCCCACCTCAGGCAGCCATGGCCTCTTTGGATAAGTCACAATACAAGCTGCTGGAACAGCTGGACATTCCTTTCCAGGACTATCCCGTTACAGCAATGGTTACTACACTAACTGCTAGAGAAGCACCCTTTAGTCTGTGTCACCAGCACAGAGGACTACAGGCGCACAGAGGCCATTGACCACCCAGTTCAAACAGGGGATGTTCCACCAAATAGGAATCAGTACCTTCACATGCCCCCAGCTCTGTGCCAGGAGGTCAAGAACTTACTCCATAACATGTTGCAAAGCTGGGGGTAATCCAGGAAAGCCGAAGCACATAGGCTGGTCCAGTGGTTCTTATGAGGAAGAAAGATAGAAGCCTGCAGTTCTGTGTGGACTATCGCAAGTTGAATGCTTGCACCCACTGGAACGCCTACCAGTCACTTCAGGTAGAGGAATCACTAATGGCGTTTGGGCAGGCCAAAAAATTTTCTACCCTCGACCTGGCGAGTAGATACTGGCAAGTCCCAGTAAGAGATCAGGAAAGTGAAAAGACTGCCCTAATCCCACCCTTGGGACTGTTTGAGTTTAATTGCATGCACTTTGGGCTGAGAAACGCCCCCAGAACTTTCCAATGCTTAATGGAAAGGTACTTGGGAGACTTACATTTTTGAGACTTTGCCTAGTCTATTTGGATGATATCATCATTTACTCCAAGACCTTTGAGGGCCATGCCCAACACTTGTACCAGGTGTTGGACCACCTAGCACAGTATGGACTAAAAACCCAAACCCAGTAAATGCCGCCTGAAAAGACAGAAGATCAATTACCTCAGGCATGTCATGGAGGCTGCAGGGGTCTCCCCAGATTCGGCTAAGATCCAGGCTGTTCAGATCTGACACCCCCCCAAAGACTGTTACTGAGCTGAACTTCTTCCCTGAGTTGGTGGGGTACGATCGGCGGTTCATCCCAAAGTTTGCTCAGATAGCCACTCCGCTTACCCAACTGCTGAGCAGCCATACCACCCAGAAGAAGAATGGCCCATCACCCTATGTTCAGGCCCAGTGGCACGACCCCCAGCAACAGGCCTTTGAAACTATAAACAATAGTTGACCTTGGCACTCTTGCTGGCTTGCGCAGAATATACCAAGCCCTTCCGGATTTATACCAATGGAAGCTTGCAAGGCCTGGGAGCTGTACATACCCAAGTACAGGATGGCTGTAAAAGGGTAATTGCCTACGCTAGCCCCAGCTTGGGGCCTATTCAGAAGAACTTTCACAACTACAGCTCCTTTAAACTAGAGTTACTGACCCTGGTGTGGGCTCTCGCAGAGAAATTCGCAAAGTACCTCACAGGAGCAGAGATAGAGGTCTTCACAGGTAACAACCTGCTGGCCTACTGGGATATGGTAAAGTTGAGGGCGCTGGAGCAAAGGTGGGTCACCCGCCTCAAGTAAAAAATCCATTTCAAACCTGGGAAGGGCATGCAAACTTTCTGTGCACAAAGCCCCTCCAGAAAAGGTCACACCCATGATCATTACTACATCAGAGCCCTCCGAACTGGTCACCATGGACTTCCTGACAATGTCCAGCACACCCTCTGGATATTGCTATGACCTGGTTTTGCTTGACCAAATTTGCAGTAGTGGTCCCAACCAAATACCTGACGGCTCGGACCACAACTAAGCTATTCTTGGAGCATGTGGTACAATCGTACAGTTGCCCAAAACTGATAGTTTTGGACCAAGGACTGAACTTTGAGTCAATAATCTTCTCCGAACTGTGCTGTCTCAGAAGTATCAGGAATCACATAACACTATGAATCACCCCCAAGGCAATGGGGCCTGTGAGCAGTTCAACTGCACTCTTCAGGCCATGCTAAGGACCTTCCACGAAAGGTTCATCCAAGGTGGGGGTCCATGGTTCATCCAAGGTGGGGGTCGGCAAACGTCAATTGCGGTCTACCTGTCGACCACGGGCAGGTGACAGGTAGACTGCAAAGAGGTTCCTGCTCCAATGAATGCACTCCTTAACCCTAGATTCTGAGAGCAGCACTCTCCTGATCCCTGCATTCTGAGCACAATGCACTCCTAAACCCTGTATTCTGAGCGCAGCGCACTCCTGATCCCTGCATTCTGAATGCAATGCACTCATAAAACCTGCATTCTGAGCGTAACGCACTCCTTAACCCTGCAATCTGAGCATAACACACTCCTGAACCTGGCATTCTGAGCACAACGTACTCCTGATCCCTGCATTCTGAGCGCACTGCACTGTTTAACCCTGCATTCTGAGTGCACAGCACTCCTTAACCGTGCATTCTGAGAGCAACACACTAATTCACCATGCATTCTGAGCGTAATGCACTCCATAACCCTACATTCTGAGCACAATGCCCTCTTTAACCCTGCATTCTGAGTGCTACGTCCTCCTTAAAGCGTTACTCCACTTTTGCTGAGAAAAAAACATTCCCCTCTGGGTGATCTATGTACATTACAAGGATTTTAAAAAACTTTGTTGCAGATTTCTACCTTTTCTTATTCTGAAGGAATCACTGTTTGGTCCTCTGTGCTGAGTGGGTCTGATGGGAGTGGTTCCATAATTATCAACCAGCTGTAGCAGATGCAGAGCACTAATGAGGAAAGCTGCTGGGCCTGCATCCCTTTAGACGTGTTCCTATTGGGAGTATCTCACCAAAAATGACATTTTGTTGCAGAGGATGCCAGAAATCTGACTTGTATCTTCGGCAGAGTTCTGGGAAAATCAGTAAACCAATCACACAAGCAGTGAATTATGTTTCTGGGGTGTGGTCAGTACACATTCTGTATACACAACAACTCCAGGTAGCCATTTTGCATTGCATTTTCAGAAAATTACAACAGCTGCAGATTGAAAAGTAAAGGTAATTTTTAATAACATTCAATTACAATATGATTTGTGTTGTAATTGTATACGCTATATTGTTTTTCTTTATTTGCTATTTTCTTTCCCCAGGAAAGTGGAGTTACCCTTTAACGCTGCATTCTGAGCACAACACACTCCTTAACCCTGCATTCTGAGCGCAACGCACACCTTAACCATGCATTCTGAGTGTAATGCACTCCTAAACCCTGCATTCTGAGCGTAATGTACTTCTTAACCCTGAATTCTGAGCGCAACGTCCTCCTAACACGTCGCTCTCTTGTAATACTTATTTTATTTTTGTTCTGCAGTACCAAGGGATTGTGTCCCCATAAACACACTGTGTTTGCGATTCATATTTAGGGTTAACAATGTATTATCACCCGCAGTAGATCACAAAGGCAGTGCATTTTGAACATGGTGCAGGAAACACACATGGAACATGCCTTTCTGTTACCGTGTTCTGGTGTGAACCAGTCCTAACAACAGGACACTGTGATCTTTGACTTCTCCAGTGTTGTTTAAGTAGATTTCTATCTCTCAGAGGTTGCCTACCCCTGATCTAAGGTTTCCTGGGTCATTGAGGCAGCGACCCAATGGGATGTTGACACCCCCCCGTGATCCTGGTGGCCATCTTTGGTCAGGCAGAGTTTATTTAAGACCCTGGCTCCTGGGTTTGGCATACATTTAGCATGTGGGTAGTGTAGGGACAGGTCACCCATCTGTCATGGACAAGGTTCCAGAGGAGTAGGGAAAGCTTAGGGATGTGTCACTTTTCTTTGAAACCTTCCCACTTGGGCTCGGATCCCTCCATTCCGCCTCTTCAGACAGATGCTGTTAGCTCGGCTGAGACCTACTCCGCTAATAGCTGTTGTCATCTATAAATGTCCCGGTTGGGCTTCCTTCCGCCAGGCCTGTCATAGACTGCTTTTCCTTGAATTCAATACAAGTTCTATTAAATGTATCAGGGCTGAGTGTGTGTTATTGCTGCACTCTGAAGAACATATGGTACGTTGTATACTCGAGTCCTCTGTACAACGTGCTGTACGTTATATGCTCCAGACTGCTGCACCCTGTGCACTTTGCATTTTGTACACTGTATTTTCCATTATATACTCTAAGCTGCCACACTCTGTACACCATTCTGTATGCTACATCAGTACACTGTGATGTGTGTAATATAATGCTGATTGCTGCACTCTACATCGTGCTGTACATTATATACTCTAGTCTAGACCGTTGTATTCTGTGCACCATTCTGTACTTTACACACTCCATAACGGTGCAATATGTACACTGTGACATGCGTAACATACTGCTGATTGCTACAACCTGTACACAGGGCTGTACATTAAATATTTTCACACCATGTTGTATGGTATGAACTCCATACGGCTGCATTATGTATACTGTGATGTGTGTAAAATCCTAATGATTGCTGCAATCTGTACGCCATGCTGTATATCACATACTCCAGTCTGCTGTATTCTGTATACACTGTTGTTTGTTACATACTCTGGATCTCTGCACATTGTGCTGTGTGCTACATACTTGCACTTTGTATGCTGTAGTGTACATCACATACTCCAGTCTGAGGCACTCTCTATGCAACTCTTTCTCAACCAGGGTTTAGTGGAACCAAAGGGTGCCACCAGAAGTTGCTAGCGGTTCCATGGGAGGGGGTTAACTACCACTGACCACCAATGTGGGGGGCATTCCTCCCACTGACCACCAATGTAAGGAGAATTCTTCCCATTGACCACCAATGTAAGGAGCATTCTTCGCACTGACCACCAATGTGAGGAGCATTCTTCCCACTGACCACCGATGTAAGGAGCATTTTTCCCATTGACCAGCAATGTAGGGAGCATTCTTCCCACTGACCACCATTGTAAGGAGCTTTCATCTCACTGACCACCAGTGCAATGTAACTCTTCTACCACTGAGCACCAATGTAATGGGGTCCCTTTCCCAGTTATCACTAATGTAGGGTGGTACTTCTCCCACCGACCACAAATCTAAAGGGGCCCTTTTTCAATGACCACCATTCTAAAGGGGGCCCTTCCCCTCTGACCACCAAAGTAAGTGAGCTCTTCAATGACAAGGGAGCAAAAGTAAACCAAGTCTTACAGGTGAACCCTGTGGACAAGGCGGATGGGGATTTTAATGTGCCCAAGAATATCAATTGGATGAAATACAAATTATAAAAATATACATTTTATTAAAGACAAGATGATAAAAAACATCGTACAAGAATACAGTATCTATAAGGTGTATTGTAGCACATCCTATACTGCAATGGATCAACGCGTTTCACCCATACTTTGGGCTTCTTCAGGCTTTCTCAAAGTATATATATATATATATATTTATACAGTGGGTACGGAAAGTATTCAGACCCCCTTAAATTTTTCACTCTTTGTTATATTGCAGCCATTTGCTAAAATCATTTAAGGTCATTCCTCTTCCTCATGAATGTACACATAGCACCCCATACTGACAGAAAAACACAGAATTGTTGACATTGTTGCAGATGTCTTCCATTTGAGGATTATGGAGGCCACTGTGCTCTTAGGAACCTTAAGTGCAGCAGAAATCTTTTTGTAACCTTGGCCAGATCTGTGCCTTGCCACAATTCTGTTTATGAGCTCTTCAGGCAGTTCCTTTGACCTCATGATTCTCATTTGCTCTGACATGCATTGTGATCTGGAAGGTCTTATATAGACAGGTGTGTGGCTTTCCTAATCAAGTCCAATCAGTATAATCAAACACAGCTGGACTCAAATGAAGGTGTAGAACCATCTCAAGGATGATCAGAAGAAATGGAAAGCACATGAGTTAAATATATGAGTGTCACAGCAAAGGGTCTGAATACTTAGGACCATGTAATATTTCAGTTTTTCTTTTTTAATAAATCTGCAACAATGTCAACAATTCTGTGTTTTTCTGTCAGTATGGGGTGCTATGTGTACATTCACGAGGAGGAAGAATGAACCTAAATGATTTTAGCAAATGGCTGCAATATAACAAAGAGTGAAAAATTTAAGGGGGTCTGAATACTTTCCGTACCCACTGTATATATATATATATATATATATATATATATATATATACCCTCAATAGAAACACCAAACTAAAATTAATCGGCCATACCATAGAATCTATATTGATATTGTAAAAAATGTGCACCGCGTATGCGCAGGGAGAAAGGAGCTCACGGGCCCCCAAATTAAAATAAATACCAATAGACCATAAGTGCAAGATACACAAGGTCCAAGAAAAACATATCTACCAAAAAATCATCTATGGTTAGGCTACATGTCAAATAGAAAGAATATGTTCATATAGTCATAGACAGGGAACACACTGTTAAACAACCATGCTGATAGCAAGCTGTCCGAGAATGACTACTGATGTAAAGGGACGCTTTTCCACAAAGTAAGCGAATAATACAATTTTCTTTCCAGGAAATTATTTTTATTATTGTTACTGAAAATCATAGGGATCTCTTCTGGCGCACAAATTCTACCTGTTAGCATTTTTTGGGTTTAATTCAACTTTATTTTCACTACAGAGGATACAATGGCACTCTTTCTGATTGGATATGTAAGAAGGGGATATTTTTTTGGTAAAACTCCAATATGTAGAAAAGCCTTCCATAGGAGCTGATTCAAGTCAACTTATTAGAATGTTTAAAAAAAAAAAGAGTTGCATGTGTTTGCATAAAATATAAAACATTATTAAACATCGCGGAATATTGATCCCTGGCGTTATCTAAATGCCTTTGGGGATAAGAAAGAATTTGTTTCCTGATTGGTACAAGCTTTTTCAGGGTTTTTGCTTTTCTCTGGATCAGCTACAGGTTTAAAGCTCAACTGATGTTTAAATCAGCTGACTTAATTCCAGGAGCATCAAAGCAAAAAGGGTTCAATGTCTTATAGTAAATTTTTTAAAGCAGCCACAGCCTCGCTAGGAAAGCCTGTCTCCTGCCAACAGATGCAGAGTGTGACCCCTGCACCTATAGCCTATAGCGCTACAATCAGCAAAGCTCATGCAGCCCCACAGAGAGCAAGGATCCCACTCTGCAGCATGCTACCAGGTGACTGATTTTTACACTCTAGCTGTTTCTGTTTTCTAATGAAAACCAACAATAACATCATTTGTTTTTCACATAAATGGAAAGTATTTAGCTAATTTAAGCTGAAAGTTCACTTTGGCTTTAAGATTCATAAGATGCAATGGGCTCAATTTGCCTGCAAGCAGATCGCTTGCGGTAATTAGGTGTTTTCCCAAATACTGCATGCAATCCTGGAAATGTCAATTCGCTGTTGCTTTTAGCGGTTGTTACCGCATAAAGCAAAAACACTTATAAATAACACAAAAAACATTGTTAAAGTCAATTTACACAAGAAAATAAATAAGTAAAAGCAGTAATTATGGTCCTGGCATTCGATATGTACGAATTGTGTTTGATTTTACCTGGTTGTTAAAGCGGAGTTCCACCCAAAAATGGAACTTCCGCTATTTTCCTTCCTCCCCCCCCCCTCCGGTGCCACATTTGGCACCTTTCAGGGGGGAGGGAGAACAGGTACCCGTTTTTGACAGGTATCCCTTCCCCCTTTTCCGGGATACCGTGCCACATCCGTCCATCCTGAAAGTTCGAACCCCTCCTCCTTCCCCTGCTGCCGAGCCAATAGAAATTCGCAGTGCGCTTCGCGCATGCGCAGTGAGGACCCGGCCGTGAAGCCGCAAGGCTTCACTGCCGGGTTCCCTTACCGGCAATGGCGGCGGCAGCACCTGACATGGCTAGACTCCAGGACAGGTAAGTGCCGACATCGCTGGACTCCAGGACAGGTAAGTGTCCAAATATTAAATGTCAGCAGCTAGGGGAAGGCGGAACTCCGCTTTAAGGAGTGGGCAGCCGCCGGCATCCTTAACAACCAGTAATTGTCACGGTTGTTAAGGAGCAGGCAGCTGCCCACTCCTTAACAGCCATGACAGTTACTGCTTGTACTGGCTTTAAAGTACAGCAAGCTTTTCCTACTAAAATACTCATCAAACAGCGCATGCGGTATTTTAGTAGTGTTTTTTGGTGAATTGAAGTAAATACTGCTTAGTGAATAGAACCCAATGTCTTTTTATTTAATTTTCTTGTTTTTATTTTGTTCAACTCAATGGATTTATATTTTTCAACATATTTACCTATGTAATGCACTAGTAAGTCAGCATGCTGTAATTTCTATAGGTGGAGCTACTTATCAACTGTAGTGACAACCAAAGAATAGAAAGAAGAGAGGGTTATATGTCTGCTGAATATAAAGAGTCTTACAACTCTTCTCAAAATTCCCTGCACCCTCTGCCTCCCCCACAGTTAAAACTGAGACATCTGCGTGTATACCTGCAGAAGTCTTACTTATGTGGACATCCAAAAGGTCTGAGACTGTCACTTTGTGTTGCTATATTAGATATGATGTCAGTATTCCCAGCAGACTCAGAGCTGTCACTTAAGTGACACTCTAAAGTATTCCCCTTCGCACTTCATTAAAGGTTTTGTAGAAACGTGAGTGGAGCGGCAGAGGAGCTGGGCCAGCACAGACAGTAATTACAAACTCCCAGAGAAGGAGGAGAGAGCTTTAATGGGCTACAAGAAGAGTAGGAGAGCTCTATGACATGGAGCGGAGGAGAGGACTATAACATCGAGAGGAAGAGAGGGTTATGCCATGGAGAGGACAGGACTTTGACATGTAGAGGAGAGGAGGACTATGACATGTAGAAGAGGAGAGGGCTTTGACATGTAGAGGAGGACAGGGATATGACATGTAGAGGAGAGGGCTTTGCCATGTAGAGGAGGAGAGGGCTATGACATGGACAGGAGGGGAAAGCCATGACATGGAGAGGAGGAGAGGACTTTGATAGGTTATGAGAGGAGGAGGAGAAGGCTATGACATAGAGAGGAGAAGAGGGCTATGACATTGGGTGAGGAGAGGACTATGACATGGATAGGAGGTGAGTACTATGACATGGAGAGGAAGAGAGGGCTATGACATAGAGAGCAGGGGACAGCCATGGCATGGAGAGGAGGAGAGGACTATGACATGGAGAGGAGGGGAAGGCTATGACATGGAGAGAAGGGACGGCTATGACATGGAGAGAAGGGGACGGCTATGACATGGAGAGGAGGAAGAAGGCTATGACATGGAGAGTACTTTTGACATGTAGAGGAGGAGAGGACTATAGCATGGAGAGTAGGAGAAGATTATGACAAGGACAGGAGGTGAGGACTATGACATGTAGAGGAGAAGAAGGCCATGACATGGAGTGGAGGAGAGGAAGATAGGACTATAACATGGAGAGGAGGGAAAAGCCATGACATGGAAAGGAAGAGAGGGCTATGACATGGAGAGGAGGAGAGGATTATGACAGCGAGAGGAGGGGAAGGCCATGACATGGAGAGGAGGAGAGGACTATGAAAAGGAGAGGAGGAAGAGGTCTATGACATGGAGAGGAAGGGAGGACCTTTGACATGTAGAGGAGGAGAGGACTATGACATGGAGATGGAGAGGAGGGGAAGGCCATGACATGGAGAGGAGTAGAGGACTATGACATGGATAGGAGGAGAAGACAATGACATGGAGAGGAGGAAGAGAGGACTTTTGACATGTAGAGGAGGAGAGGACTATGACATGTAGAGAAGGAGAGGACTATGACATGTAGAGAAGGAGAGGACTATGACATGGACAGGAAGGGAAAGCCATGACATGGAGAGGAGGGGAGGACTTTGACATGGAGAAGAGGAGAGGACTATGACATGGAGATGGAGAGGAGGAGAAGGCCATGACATGTAGAGGAGGAGAGGACTATGACATGTAGAGGAGGAGAGGACTATGACATGTAGAGGAGGAGAGGACTATGACATGGAGAGGAGAAGAGGACTATGACATGGAGAGGAGAAGAGGGCTATGACAGGCTATGAAAGAAGGGGGAGAGGGCTATGGCAGGCTGTGGGAGGAGCAGGAGGGGCTGTGACTTGAAGAGGAGGAAAGTCCAAAGTAAAGGAGCGGAGGAGAGGAATATGGGATGGAGAGGAGGAGAGGACTATGACATGTAGAGGAGGAGAGGACTATGACATGTAGAGGAGGAGAGGACTATGACATGTAGAGGACTATGACATGTAGAGGAGGAGAGGACTATGACATGTAGAGGCGGAGAGGACTATGACATGTGGGGGAGGAGAGGACTATGACATGTAGAGGAGGAGAGGACTATGACATGTAGAGGCGGAGAGGACTATGACATGTGGGGGAGGAGAGGACTATGACATGTAGAGGCGGAGAGGACTATGACATGTGGGGGAGGAGAGGACTATGACATGTAAAGGAGGAGAGGACTATGACATGAAGAGGAGAAGAGGGCTATGACAGGCAATAAAAGAAGGGGGAGAAGGCTATGGCAGGCTGTGGGAGGAGCAGGAGGAGCTGTGACTTGAAGAGGAGGAAAGTCCAAAGTAAAGGAGCGGAGGAGAGGAATATGGGATGGAGAGGAGGAGAGGACTATGACATGGAGAGGAGGATAGGGCTATTGGATGGAAAGGAGGAGAGGGCTATGATGTGAAAGAAGACTGTAAAAACTATTTTTGTGCCTTTAACTGGAATTGTTTAAAGTTGGCCACAGGGTCTCTTTAAATCTGGCCACACATCTTACAATTTGATTGTTCAGTGTCCTTTAGATTTTCCAATCTCACATGGATTGTATTAGCCGACCCTTGTACTACACAGTTTAGGTGAATCTAAAGGAGTTTGTACGGGGATAAGGATTGAATGATAAGACTTTTGAATGTTTGGCTAGATTTGGAAAATCCCATTTATGAGTAGTCCACTTATTTTTCACAAATACCAGGAACAGACAAAATGCAGCTAACGTACGCGGCCCTCTGCTGATGGCACAGCTAATATGTACGCATTGGCTTCTCTTGGCTTAGAATAGTAATTGCAGTAAATAATAAATGTGCATGTGGTTCCTCTTATAATAATCTCAGTTCAGTGTCTCCGCAGAATGCATTCATTGTCAGCACAATAAAGGACATGTCTGTAATTCATTTTTTTTTGTTTCTGGAAGCAGCCAAGAATAAATATATCAAAACATGAAAGGAGATGCGGTTCCCTGGCTAGCACTTACCTGCTACTGCTGTACCGATATCCCTGCTCCATCCCCAGTCTGATTGAGAAGAAGTAACACAGCACTGGAGGGGACATACTTTGAGGACATGGGGTGGAGATACAGTATTCTCGTGATGGTTTAACTCTTTCCCATAGTCTCTAAACACGTTGTGTGTGTTTTATATAACAGCAGATGTCCTTTAATCTACACCAATAAAATCTGAGTACTTCCTCTACGGTATTATAAATTATACAGGACCCATCCCCTTTATTTCATGCTTAGTAATTAAATACATCTAGTATGCATCCTTAACGTCCGTCTTCTTCCAAATTATAAATAGTACATGTCTAAAGCTAGCTACACACATCACAGTCTAGTTGCACAATTCCCTTTAGGCTCACCACACACATTACAATCTGATTGTACAATCTCCTTTAGATCTACCAACAATTATGTAGTGCAAGGGCCTGCTTTGTATACAGAATGATTGGATAGATCAGGTAGGTCCTCTTATTACAGAGATGTGGTAAATCTAAAGTTGAATGTATGTCCAGGATGTAATGTGCTTGGTGACCCTTATATTCACGGCCAGGACATGGGGTGGGCAGGAGGGGCGGCTGCCCTGGTCACTGTGGTATCATGTGAGGTGGGTGGGTGGGGGGGGCACAAGGAAATTGGGGGGGTAGGAGATTTGTGTATGAAGGGGGAATTTTAGGGGCTGCAGGGGGTAAGTATTGTTCTAGTTGGGGAATTTTTTTTGGGGGGGGTGCTAAGAGTGATGTTTGTGTTAGGAGGGAGGATGGAGGGGAAGAGGATCTATGCTAGGAGGGGGCATTTGGAGGGTATTTGTGCTGGGGGGGGGGGGGTTCAAGTGCTGGGAAGTGTGCTAGGAGGGAAAATTTTAGCAGTAGAGGATTTGTGCTAAGCATTTTTTTTTGGGGGGGGGGGCAAAGATTTGTGCTTAGAGGGGGGATTTAAGCAGGGAGTGCATTTGTACTGGGAGGAGGGGGAATTTATGCTTAGGGGGTAACTTACCTCCTCCCAGTACAAATGCACTCACTGCCTAAATCCCCCCTCTAAGCACAAATCTTTGCCCCCCCCCCCCCCCCAAAAAAAAAACCCCAAAATGCTAAGCTTGCAGATTAGTGCTCAGTGTTTTTGTGGGTGAATTTTGCTAACACATAAAGCTCATCAGGACCTGGAGAAGGGGTGGGCAGGAGGGGAAGCTGCCCTGGGCGATTTTTTTTTTTTAAGTTGGGGTGGGGGATTTGTGCTGGGGGATATGGGGAGAGAGAAGATTTGAGCTTGGTGCTTAGGGAGTGAGCCATGCGCATTATTGTTTGATTTCTTCTTTTTTTTTTGGGGGGGGGGGGGTAGAGGATTTTCGCTGACACAAAATGCTCATACATCTTGGGGGGGGGGGGGGTATGCAATTTCTCATGTTTACCCTGGGCTCTATATGAACTTGTCCTGGCGCTAAATAGAACCCAGAGTGTCCTATTATTTGGACACAAAAAACTTGGTTCTCAGCCTCCCATTAGGCTATACTACAGTCAAAGCTGAACTCTCTTGATTGAAGATGAATATTGCAGCAAGAGCTGGATTTGTTTTTTTACATTTGATGGATTATTCATTTTTTTCTCTTGTAATGCTTGGCTGGGGTTCTGCTTTAAGCAATATAGCCTGGTCCAGGACCCAGAATGTGATTGGACCGTGAAGGAGCAGTAGCACCCTGATGAGGTCATCACTCTGCTCTCTCCTACAATAAGTATGTTCACAGACATAAATAACAGCACTATGCAAAGAAATATAGCTCTAATTCATTCAGGCTGCTGCTCCTCCCTTACCCAGTGTGTATATTACGGGGATATAATGACAGGTTCAGGTTCTCATACATTAAAGTGGTAGTATCACCATTTTTTTAACTTTTAACTATAGGTAAGCCTATGATAAGGCTTACCTGTAGGTACAATTCATATCTCCTAAACCGCACGGACCTTCAGCTTCCCTTGCCGGCAGCTTGCCGGAAAATCGCTCCCGCGCGCATGCGCGGGAGTGACGTCATTGCTGCTCCGGCCAATCACAGCGCCGGAGCCGCCGAACCCGGAAGAGACGCCGTGGGATCATGTCAGCGCCCGCAGCGGTGTCCGGGGGTCCATGACGGGGCTTCGTTCTAAGGTAAGTAATTCATAATGAGCTAGTATGCGATGCATACTAGCTCATTATTCCTTTGTCTTGCAGGGTTTGTTTTTTTTTTTTTTTCCTGGGTTTACAACCGCTTTAATGCCAGCAGCTTTAATATGTCAACACTACTCAAGTCTCATGTCAATATAGATCTAATTCAACCAAATTGATGGGTCTGCCATTCTGCCATTCTTTGTAGGTTTTCTGACAAAAGCAGAACTTGGGTCAAATTGAGACACCGGAAAATGGTTTAGAATAGGGAGCTGTAGAAATCATTTAATATAACGGAATCACCATTTTATCTTCTTCTCAGATCTGATCAGACAAAATCCAGTTCAAACTTAAAGTGTAACTCCACTTTCTTAGGGGAAAAAATAGCAAATATAGAAAATATAATATAACGTATACAATTGCGTCACAAATCATATTGTAATTGAATGTTATTAAAAAAATTTCTTTCCTTTTCAATCTTTAGCTGTTGTAATTTTCTGAAAATGCAATGCAATATGGCCACCTGGAGGTGTTCTGTACACAGAATGTACTGACCACACCCCAGAAACATCATTTCCTGCTTGTGTGATTGGCTCATTGATTTCCCAAAAGTCTGCCTAAGATACAAGTCAGATTTCTGGCATCCCCCTGGAACAAAAAAGTTTCATTTTTGGTGAGATACTCCCAATAGGAACACATCTAAAGGGATGCAGACCCAGCAGATTTCCTCAGTGCTCTGCAGCTGCACAGCTGATTAATAATTATGAAACCACTCCCATTAGACCCACTCAGGCACAGAGGAACAAACAATGGTTTATTCAGAATAACAAAAGGTAGGAATCTGCAACAAAGTTTTTTAAAATCCCTGAATGTACAGAGATCACCCAGAGGGGAATGTTTTTTTTTTCAACAAAAGTGGAGTTACGCTTTAAAGTTCTGAAAAATGTCTGTTCCCATTCCATTCCACCCACTGATAATTTACAGCGCAGTGTCTGACACCAGAACTTGTTATGAACAGTGCCGGGAAGCAGAGGCGTAGCGTGAAGCTTGTGGAACCCGTGCAAAGGGTGACCTGGGGCCCCACCACCACCACCACCTG
The DNA here is from genome assembly GCF_965119305.1 of Pelophylax lessonae. NCBI lineage: Eukaryota > Metazoa > Chordata > Amphibia > Anura > Ranidae > Pelophylax > Pelophylax lessonae. Next base: position 73,775,736 of record NC_138773.1, on the reverse strand, counting down.
TCACTTCCACCGCACGCCAAGATACTCCAAGAGGGCAATTCAAAAGATTTTGGAGAAATTGTCCACATTATGATATCCGGTATTTCTCCAATTCTTCTGAATACCCTGGAGCAGGTTTAGTCAACTTTAGAGAAGTAGAGATCTACCTGAACAACATGTGATTCGTTTCGATCACCGCAATTCGTTTGCCCTTTTTTTTATTCATAAAGAAATTTATAAGCAAGGCCTAAGTCAGGGGCGTAACTACAGGGGTTGCAGGGGTTGCAATCGCTACCGGGCCCCATGCTCCAGGGGGCCCGGTAGCAAACCAGTGGGTGAACTTCCAGGATCGCAAAGGTCACACTTGCGACCGGACCCTGGCATTGCACCACTGTGGGGAGGCCCCAAGATTGCAGGAGGGGGGCCCACAAGATTGCAGGAAGGGGGCCCACTGCAGAACCTGCTGCGGGACCGTAATAAAAGGCCATGCAACGAGTGTAAAGAGCCCCAGGATTAGTGGGAAGAGCCCTGGGCTTGAAGGTAAGGGCCCCGGCCAGGGGTCTGGGGGGCCCTTCATGGTTTCTTGCATCAGGGCCCTGAAGGTTCTAGTTACGCCTCTGGCCTAAGTGTAAGTAAAACGAAACCACTTGCTGACTGCCTAACATACATTTACTGCGGCAACTCGGCTCTATTGCGCAAAATCATGTACCTGTACATCATTTCATGCAATAGCCAGTAGGGGGCATTCGTGTGCCACCGGAGGTGCGATTGCACACTGATTGGACAGAGGGAGACAATCAGCGGGTACTGCAGACCCGATGTCCTCCGGCCACCCACAATCAATCCCAAGAGAGGCCGAAAAGCGGTCTACCTATGGAAACAAGGCAGAACGTCATTCTTACAGGGGAGAAGATGGAGATCTTGTTTTTTTGTTAAGTAGGAGCACAGATCTCTGTTTTACTCCAGTCAGAGCACATCCCCCACCCAGTTAGCAAGCACCCCCTAGGGACACATTTTTTTTAGGGACATATTCAACCCTTAGATCGCCCCTGATGTTAACCCCTTCCCTGCCAGTGTCATTAGTACAGTAATAGTGCATATTTTTAGTACTTATCACTGTAATAATGTCACTGGTTACCAAAAAAGTGTCAGTTAGGTGTCTGATTTGCCTGCCGCAATGTTGCAGTGTCACTATAAATGGCTGATCGCTGCCATTACTGGTAAAAAAAAAAAAAAAATTCCATAAAAAATATTCCATAGTCTGTAGATGCGAAAACTTTTGCGCAAACCAATCAATATGCGCTTATTGGGATTTTTTTTTTACCAAAAAGAAATTTGATTTTGAAATGTAATAAAACAAATGTCGCTGAAAAAATATAAACTTAGCCTACCTTAAGAGTGGACAGTGTCAGTCAGTAGAGCAGTGGACAGTGACAGTAGGGCAGTGAATGGTGTCAGTTGGGGAGTGGATGGTGTCCGTAAAGCACTGGATGTGTCGGTATGGCAGTGGACATTGTCAGTCAGTAGAACAGTGGATGGTGTCAGTAGGGCAGTGCATGGTATCAGTCAGTAGAGCAGTGGATGGTGTCAGTCAGTAGAGCAGTGGATGGTGTCGGTAGGGCAGTGGATGGTGTCAGTAGGGTAGTGGACGTGTCGGTATGGCAGTGGACAGTGTCAGTCAGTAGAGCAGTGGATGGTGTCAGTATGGCAGTGGACGGTGTCAGTCAGTAAAGCAGTGGATGATGTCAGTCAGTAGGGCAGTGGACGGTGTCAGTTAGTAGGGCAGTGAATGGTGTCAGTCAGTAGAGCAGCGGATGGTGTTAGTAAGGCAGAGGATGGTGTCAGCCAGTAGAGCAGTGGATGGTGTCAGTAGGGCAGTGAATGGTGTCAGTCAGTAGGGCAGTGGATGGTGTCAGTCAGTAGGGCAGTGGATGGTGTCAGTCAGTAGGGCAGTGGACAGTGTCAGTCAGTAGGGCAGTGGATGATGTTAGTCAGTAGGGCAGTGGACGGTGTCAGTCAGTAGGTCAGTGGACGGTGTCAGTCAGTAGGGTAGTGGATGTGTCGGTACGGCAGTGGACAGTGTCAGTCAGTAGGGCAGTGGACAGTGTCAGTCAGTAGAGCAGTGGATGGTGTCAGTCAGTAGGGCAGTGGATGATGTCAGTCAGTAGGGCAGTGGACGGTGTCGGTCAGTAGGGCAGTGGATGATGTCAGTCAATAGGGCAGTGGATGATGTCAGTCAGTAGGGCAGTGGACGGTGTCAGTCAGTAGGGCAGTGGATGATGTCAGTCAGTAGGGCAGTGGACAGTGTCAGTCAGTAGAGCAGTGGATGGTGGCAGTCAGTAGGGCAGTGGATGATGTCCTTCAGTAGGGCAGTGGACGGTGTCAGTCAGTAGAGCAGTGGACAGTGTCAGTCAGTAACGCAGTGGACAGTGTCAGTCAGTAGGGCAGTGGATGATGTCAGTCAGTAGGGCAGTGGAAAGTGTCAGTCAGTAACGCAGTGGACAGTGTCAGTCAGTAGGTCAGTGGATGATGTCAGTCAGTAGGGCAGTGGATGGTGTCAGTCAGTAGGGCAGCGGATGTGTCGGTATGGCAGTGGACAGTGTCAGTCAGTAGAGCAGTGGATGGTGGCAGTCAGTAGGGCAGTGGATGATGTCAGTCGGTAGGGCAGTGGATGGTTTCAGTCAGTAGGGCAGTGGACAGTGTCAGTCAGTAACGCAGTGGACAGTGTCAGTCAGTAGGTCAGTGGATGATGTCAGTCAGTAGGGCAGCGGATGTGTCGGTATGGCAGTGGACAGTGTTACTCAGTAGGGCAGTGGACAGTGTCAGTCAGTAGAGCAGTGGATGGTGGCAGTCAGTAGGGCAGTGGATGATGTCAGTCAGTAGGGCAGTGGATGATGTCAGTCGGTATGGCAGTGGACAGTGTCAGTCAGTAGGTCAGTGGATGATGTCAGTCAGTAGGGCAGTGGACGGTGTCAGTCAGTAGGGCAGTGGATGTGTCGGTATGGCAGTGGACAGTGTCAGTCAGTAGGGCAGTGGATGATGTCAGTCAGTAGGGCAGTGGACAGTGTCAGTCAGTAGGGCAGTGGACAGTGTCAGTCAGTAGGGCAGTGGATGTGTCGGTATGGCAGTGGACAGTGTCAGTCAGTAGGGCAGTGGATGGTGTCAGTCAGTAGGGCAGTGGATGATGTCAGTCAGTAGGGCAGTGGACAGTGTCAGTCAGTAACGCAGTGGACAGTGTCAGTCAGTAGGTCAGTGGATGATGTCAGTCAGTAGGGCAGCGGATGTGTCGGTATGGCAGTGGACAGTGTTACTCAGTAGGGCAGTGGACAGTGTCAGTCAGTAGAGCAGTGGATGGTGTCAGTCAGTAGGGCAGTGGATGATGTCAGTCAGTAGGGCAGTGGACAGTGTCAGTCAGTAGGGCAGTGGATGTGTCGGTATGGCAGTGGACAGTGTCAGTCAGTAGGTCAGTGGATGATGTCAGTCAGTAGGGCAGTGGACGGTGTCAGTCTGTAGGGCAGTGGATGTGTCGGTATGGCAGTGGACAGTGTCAGTCAGTAGGGCAGTGGATGATGTCAGTCAGTAGGGCAGTGGACGGTGTCAGTCAGTAGGGCAGTGGGCAGTGTCATTCAGTAGAGCAAACAGTGGACGGTGTCAGTCAGTAGAGCAGTGGATGGTGTCAGTAGGGCAGAGGATGGTGTCGATCAGTAGAGGAATGGATGGTGTCTGTAGGGCAGTGGACGTGTCGGTATGGCAGTGGACAGTGTCAGTCAGTAGAGCAGTGGATGGTGTCAGTAGGGCAAAGGACGGTGTCAATATCTCACTTTTGAGACAGAGAAAGAAGATTGAACCCTCATGCTTCATCTATGCAGCCTCAGCTAAACAGAATGCATGAACAGGAATAGCTTTGTACATAGCTTCCTATTATTCACAAGCACAGTTAAACACACACAGTTTACTATGCTTCAGTTGTGAATGAACACTGTGAGTGATCAGTACCAATCACTCACTGTGTCCATTCAAGAATGGAAGGGGCTGGTAAATGACATGTTTACTGGCCCCTTCCCCACTCTCCATCCTGAATCTCCCCCTGCAGCACCCAATGGGATGGGGGAGAGCTGTCAGTGCTGCTGGTAGACCAGGGGAGGGCACAGGGGGTCTGGGCAGCAGAAATACGAGTGACCAAGAAAGGGGGGGGGGGGCTGTGTGGGTGGCATATACAGGAGCCTATCCCCTTCATTTTTCTCCTGCAGCTGCTGAATGCTGGCGGGAGGGCAAAGCGGGGAAGCAGGCTTTTAGCAGCAGCAGGAAAAAAATGGGGGGATCGGTTCCTGTATATACTGCCCCCGCTGCTACTTCTGTCCAGGTTGTACCCTCTTACCGCCCCCTTAAGCTGCAAAGGCAGCAGATGGGGGTGTTCACACAGGCGATGCTTTGCATTGGGCTGACGGCAAAAGCTTTCACTTCTGTTGCATTGGACAGGCTGTATCACCCCAAATACGACCCAATGGGTTGAATACAATGCATGCAGTTGCAGTGCATTTGTGCAGCATTTACAAGTTTAAAACCTCCTCTCTGCCTTTCAAATGCTTCTGAAAAGCAGTTTGAACATGGATTGTTTTTCAGAGGTGCAGCAATTTAGGCGTAAGTCTTAGGGCCAGTTCACACCACATGCAGTCCAGGGCGTTTTTCTTTTCTGCATACAAAAAACGCATTAAAAGTAGGGTATATGATTTTTAATGGCATAGTTCACACCAGTGCTTGCAGTTCCAGAAAAAAAAGTAGAACATGCTGCATTTTTTCCTGCACTGGACTGTACTGGATCACTGTGAAATGCAGAAAAAACACATTGGAACACACCTAAACGCACCAAAAATGCACTGGATCACACATGTTCTTATTTAAGGTTAAGAAAAAAAGGGGGGAAATGCACTGGACTGCATCAAAAAGACACCAAAAACACTTCAAAAACACACCGGAATGGATCAAAAACGCATAAAAAGCTGCGCTTCAGAAAAGCATCTATAACTCATCCGTATTGCGTTTCTATTAGTGATCGACCAATTATCGGCAAAGCCGATATATCGAGGGACTATCTGCACTTTCCCCAATATATCGTAGGTTTCCAATATTGCCGATATTTCGGGAAAGTGCTTGTACCGGAGTGATGCCTGCAGCTAGAAGCATCATCCCGGTACCACGTCCACAGCCGACGGGTAATGAGAACTGATGCAGCTGAGAAGCTGCTCGGCTGTCATTACAAGGAGCGGGAGGGGACATCCCCCTTCCGCGGCTTGCCTGGGTCTCCCGTAACACCGGGAGACCCGGTCACAAAGCCTACACGGCTGCCGAAAACCCAATCAAAGCCGCATTTAGCTCTGATCGGGTCTCCATGTAAAAACCCGGAAGTGATGTCATGACATCACTTCCGGGTACTAGTGCCAGATTAAAAAAAATGATCGCATTCAAAACAGCCAAACTTGGCGTTTTGAATGCTTTTAAGTGCAGAGGAGGGGTTTGGGATCTTTTAGACCCCCACATCCCTCCACAAGAGTACCTGTCAAGTGATAAAAATAAAAACATTTTGTACGAAAATATCGGCCGAAACCGATATGCAATGGACAAAATATCGGTATCAGTATCGGCAACGAAGAACCAATATCGGTCAATCACTAGTTTCTATAGAGTGAACTGGCCCTTACTCTATCCAAACATGGAAAAAAACTTTTTGCATTTAGCTCTACTTTAAAGCGGTTGTATCCTCCAAAAAAAAAAAAATATATATATATATATATATATATAAACCAGCAGGACAATGGCATATTATGCTAGTATGCATCGCATACTAGCTCATTATGAAATACTTACCTTAGGCTCCGTTCACATGTCAGCGTATGGATCGTGGCGCGATTCCGCCCGCGATCCGGAGATTATTGCAAATCGCGGGACGCCTGTGCGTTGCCCATGATTTGCAATAGCCCCCCAAACGCTGAGCGATGTTGCCGCGTTTTCCGCCTGCCGAATCGCGGTAACATCGTGCAAAAAAAAAATTGTGGGACGCATTACGCCCAAAAAAGTACAAGAGCTTCTTTGGAGCGTATTGCGTCCCGCAATTTTACCTTCGGCAGGCGGAAATCGCGGCAACATCGCTCAGCGTTTGGGGGGCTATTGCAAATCACGGGCAACGCACAGGCGTCCCGCGATTTGCAATAATCTCCGGATCGTGGGCGGAATTGCGGCGATTCTGCCCGCGATCCATACGCTGACATGTGAATGCAGCCTTAGAACGAAGCCCCCATATGGTTGCCTGGACACCGGGCGCTGACATGTTCCCTCGGCGTCTCTTCCGGGTTCGGCAGCTCCGGGGTGGTGAGTGGCCGGAGCCGCGATGATGTCAGTTCACTTTCCGGCAAGGAGCTCTGAAGTTCCGGCAGGATACGCCAGACCTATACAGTGCATGTGCTGCTGGTGTCAGCGGCTGCAAGCATGCAGGGTGAATATCTCCTAAACCATGCAGGTTTAGTAGATACTAATTTTACCTACAGGTAAGCCTTATGATAGGCCTTATTATATGCTTACCTGTAGGTAAAAATTTAAGAGCGGAGTATACTACCGCTTTAAGATTTTGAGTATTCATTTTTAATTCTCCCTTATAAATATCCAGGCCTATAAGCCTTTATTCTGTGTGATCTGCTTGTCAGGAAACACTTTTTTTAGCATCTTAAATCTTTTTTTATATTTAGCAACACATCTTTGTCTCTGGCTCAGAGTGCTACAAAAATCCACAGAAGGCAAATTGAATTTTTTTTTTCTCAGATTGTCACAATAATTCAATGAAAATCTTCATTTTATTGCGGGGAATGGAGCTAATTTTACACCATGCGCACTGACTTTGTGACTCAGAGCTCATTATGTAGTCTTGTTTCTTAGTAGCAATCTGCATCAGGTGCAGTAGGATTTCCGAGGTATAATTAGAAACCGCAGTGGCCTGTGATCCAATAGGCAATCATTGCTATGTGTAATGGGCATGTTCTGATCATTTCCTCTGCATCACAGGCTAATCACCCCTGGGGTAATTCCAGGGAACGGCTCAACGAATGGTGAAATGTGCCATGTACTAATAACATCAGATTGCCACCCAGTAACAAATGAATACTATTGAACATGTACTGTTTATAGTTCGCTTAAACCAAATTTGGTATTTCTATTTTGGGTGGTTGCTTGCGGGCTCAGTCAGCCATTGGATTTGTTTATTAGGATCTCCAATGGTATAGGCTCTGGCAGGTTTCTTTTATCTTGCTTTATTTCAGAATCCAGCAGAAAGAATAAAACTATCTTCATAAGGATCAGCAGATGGGCGGTAGTCAGAGATGTGTACTCTCCCACTGGATGAGTCACGTGACGTCAGAAGGGGGTGGTGTCACCGGGTGACGTAACCGGTTGGCACCGCTCCTTGCATATAAAAGAACTGTCAAAGCTGAGGACCAGGCAGACGGCGGGTAGCCTCTTGAGAAGCATTTTTTATTTTTTTTCTATTTTTCCGGTCTGGCAGGCGTCGTGATTGACAATGGATTTACATTGGGGGACACTATTTTTTTTTTTTCTTTTTAATAAACAACTTGTCAAACACTTGTTCTGTGGTTTTGATTTTTTTATACTTTTTTGGTGAATGGGTAGGGGTACAATGTACTCGTTACCCATTCACTTAGGGGAGGGTGGGATATGAGAGCCCCCTTGTTAAATGGGGCTTCCAGATTTCGATAAGCCAACCACCCAGGGTGGTCAGGAAGAGGGTCTTGTCCCCATAAACATGGGGACAGGGTGCTTTGGGGTGGGGTGGTAGAGCCCCCCCTGCCCCAAAGCACCCACCCCCCCATGTTGAGGGCATGTGGCCTGGTATGGTTCAGGAAGGGGGGGGCGCTCGCCCCCTCCCCCCCATTTCCTGACCTGTCAGGCTGCATGTTTGGATAAAAGGTCTGGTATGGATTTTGGGGGACACCCCACACCGTTGTTTTTTTTAATTTTGGCATGGGTTTCCCCTTAAAATCCATACCAGACCCCAAGGGCCTGGCATAGACTGGGGGGGACCCTACACCATTTTTTTCATTTATTTTTATCGGTATTGCCAGGAGCCGACAATACATTACAGCCACAAGCAAGTTTAAATTACATTTTTTCCTTTAGAACTGTCAGTATTGCTGCAGCAGGCTCCATACATTGCACAGATGAGCCACTTTACAGGCAGATCAGGGGGACCCCCAGGCACGATATTTAAAGAAATTTTCATTTTTATTGTTTCACTTTATTCATCATTAAAAACACTGCTCCCGTAAAAACAATTGTTTTAAAAAAAATGTTTGCATTGATACAATCCCCCAGGGCAGTACGTAGGTCCCCATACACTTTTTATTGCAATAGCTTGCAAATAAGACCTTAAAATTTTGACTTTTGATTTTTTATGTTCGTGTCCCATTGATTTTAATAGAGTTCACTTGTTCGCTAGAACTTTTTCCCTGTTCAAGATGTTCTGGTGCAAACCGAACAGGGGGATGTTCGGCCCATCCCTATTTGCTAGTTTGAAAAGTTAAATACTTCTGTAGCACCCTCTAGTGTGCTAGATGTACATAGTGGTTAGTGTAGTAAAATTGGCCTGGGCTGAATCTGGGTTCCGGGATGAGTTTGTAAAGATGGTACAGCGCCACTAAATAAGTAACTAACTAATATGAAGGTGAACCAAAGTCCATAAGTCCATAGGAGGGAAATTTCAGATGCTGGGAATATGACCGTAAATCCCACATCAATCTTGCAAGTAGAGTTTCAGGCAGAGATCACATAAACAATAAGGATGTAACCTTACCGGACAGTTGGACCCCCTGTTACGGAAGGTCAAACAGGCATGCGATATCCACCACCAGGGACAAAACTGCAACAGAATTCCTCTCCTATCGACCACAGACACTCCGGGTAACCATGGACCATGGATCCGGCGAACCTCACTGAACCCCAGGTACACACAGGGGATGACCTCCAATGAGACAAATGGGGGCACACATAGTGAAGTACATTCAGGTCTTTTATTGAATTAAAAGGTAAAAAACTCACAATTTAGCTGCTTGACACAGGCATGTTAAAAGTCATTGGCCGCGGCTCGAATAGCGTGACTGCATGGGGGCTTAGCGTGCCTGACGCGTTTCGTCCTGCAAAAGGTGTTTTCAAAGGCAAAAGCCCCCCTCATGCAGCACGCTTTTATAAGAAACCCCCAATTGTTTGGAATGTGGCCACTTCCGGTGCATGGTGACGCACTTCCGTTTCCGGTGTGCGATGACGCACTTCCGTTCCGGTGTGCGGTGACGCACTTCCGGTTGCGGCGTGCGTGATGACGCACTTCCGGTTTGGCAATCAACAGCGCGGTGAGGCTCTTGCTGAGCTCCCGGAAGTCTGGCAAAGGAAGGGAAAAAATTACCTAGAAAGAAAAAAACATAGGCAGTAAGAAATAACGGTGCCCCAGCCGCCCACGGCAAGCCAGAAGAAACCACTCTAACTGCATGATGTTATTCAATACAGAGAAAAAACCTCCTTCCGGCCAGCAATAAAAATAAAAATATATAAATATATATTCATTATCCACTCCAAACAATTGTTAAACAATAAAATATACATATAAAATCATGTGAGTTTACAACCAAATTAATGGCAAAAACACAGATTTAAAAACGAATATTCCATTTAAATAAAGTATATAAAATGCAATCTATGTTTGACAATAAAGAAAGCACACGTCTCATCCCACCTGTCCACAATAATTTAAAAACCCACAGTAAGTATGGGGCATTAAACCATACTACCTAATATGTGTCCATGTAAACCCTGAAAAAGGTCAACAGGGATCGACAGAACCTATCCACATCCGACTGAACAGAGGGAGGGATTGGGATGGACGAGATACAATCAATATATGATGCACACATTAAATTGATAGAAACGTAGATGAACTAAGTACACCCCCTGAAGGTGCACTCAAGATGATATCTCCCCAAGCGTGGGCACATTGCCAAGGGAATTGAAAGCAAAAAGGGGGGGGAGGAACCAAAAAGAAAAAACAGCTCATTGACAGCAAGGGAGAAGAGAACCTAGGGAGTCAATCTGCTCATCAGCTGTTATTAATGAAGCAGTTGACATCCCAATCCACGTTGAGACCAAAGGGGGTATAACACTTCAGGTCAAAAATCCACCTGGTCTCAAGCCGTGAGATCCCCCTCCTCACATTGCTCCCCCTCCAGTGTGGGGTAAATTTGTCAATGGCAATAATTTTAGTTCCAACGGCCTTTTTATGGTGACATTCTAGATAATGTCTTGAAACAGAATGTTTAGGAAAACCCCGGCGGATGTTTCCCAGATGTTCATTCACCCTGGTTTTCATGGCACGGGTGGTCCTGCCCACATACTGGTAACCGCAAGGGCACTCCAACATGTAGACTACGTTCTCTGTTGAGCAAGTAATGAACATATCGATGGGATAACTTTTGTGTGTGGCTCTAGAGTGAAAAGATAGAACTTTGATGGCATTTGCCCTACAGACCACACACCGTCTACAGGGGAAAAACCCTTTGATTTCAGGGAAGAGGTGGGTGATCCTAGCAGGTGGATCCACAATGTTTGGTGCCACCCTAAGTCTCAAAGGCGGAGCGCCCTTAAAGACCACTGTAGGGCGTTCTCCAATCACGGGAGCTAGTACCCTGTCATTCTTCAATACACCCCAATGTCGGTTAAAGATTTTCCTAATATCCCGAAATTGGTGAGTGTATGGGGTCACAAAGGCAGTGGTAAATTCTGTGCTAGACTCCCTGTTAGCCCTGGAACCTGCTAACATGCTAGTTCTGTCTAGACTTGCCACTTCCTGGATGGCTAGATCAAGTTCAGAGTTGGAGTACCCTTTATCCAGGAATCTCCCTTTGAGGACTGATGCTTGCTGGAAATAGTCATCAATTAGGGTACAATTCCTTCGAATCCTTGTAAATTGGCTCTTAGGCACCGACTTAAGCCATGAAGGGTGATGGTAACTGTCGGTGCCAATATAGCCATTGCGGTCAGTGGCTTTGAAAAAGGTTGTCATCACCAATTCATTGCCCTTGACCGTAATATTAAGGTCGAGGAAATGTATGTTAGATGCACTCACCTCATGTTGCAGGCGTATCCCAAAGATGTTGGTATTAAGATCCTCAAAGAACCGGGATAAGGACTCGACGGTGCCATTCCATATGAGGAGGACATCATCGATGTACCTTTTCCACATCACTAACTCGTCTCTTTGGTCCCTGAAGATGAAATCCTCCTCCCACTTTGCCATGAACAAGTTCGCCATGCTAGGGGCGAACTTGGCACCCATGGCAACACCCCTGGTCTGGAGGTAATAGGTACCCCCAAACCAGAAGTAGTTGTGGGTCATGGCAAAGGAGAGGAGGTCCAGGACCAGCTTCCTTTGGGCTGGGACGAGTAGTGGGTCTCTTTGCAAAAAGGAAGAAACCGCCTAGTGGCCGTGCTCATGGGAAATGATGGTGTAGAGGGAGGCAACATCCGCCGTAGCCAGCAGATAGCCCTCCCTCCACACCACTCCATCCAGGAGCCGAATCACCTGCGTTGAATCCCTTAAAAAGGTGGGAGTTGAAACCACCAATGGCTGCAGGTACCCGTCAATATACTTACCAACCCTTGAGGTCACAGAATCTATCCCGCTAATGATGGGACGACCTGGCGGGTTAACCGGATTCTTGTGAACCTTAGGGAGGTAGTACATGACGGGTACCCTGGGAGCCATGGGAATCAAAAACAGTTTCTCCTTCTTGTTGAGGATATTATCCTCAAAGGCTTTCTCTACTATCGTAGTAAGCTCTTTCTTATACTTACGGGTGGGATTGAATCTCAGGAGAGAGTAAGTATCTCGATCCGACAGAATATTGGACATTTCTGTCAGATATGCCGTCTTGTCCAGGACCACAATCCCACCTCCCTTGTCAGCTGGTATGACCACCAGGTCATCTCTGGACTGCAGGGATTTTAATCCAACATCAAACCTCTTATCAGCATACATCCGCTTAATCTCCAGTTTTTCCAAATCTTTAATCACCATGTCCTTGAAAACACCCAATGAAGGGGCCAAAGGTCCAGGGGGATTAAACAGCGATGCATTGGAGAGATTGGAATGCCTGATGCCTTCTCTGGTCTGAGTGGAGTTTTTTGCCGGATTAGAAAGAATATAGCGTTTAACATTAAGTTTACGCATATATTTTTGAACATCCATAAATACCGTAAACTTGTCCAAGGGCTTGAAGGGAACATGCTTCAAACCCCGGTCAAGAACAAATAGTTCGTCCTCTGTAAGCGAGGTTGAACTCAAGTTAAAGATGCCAGCAGTTAATTTATTCTTTTTCTTTTCTTTCCTGTTCCTTCTGCCTCCCCTGGTTCCTCGACTCGTCCTGTTGGGCGGTCGTAGTCGTACCTGTCCCTCAGGACAAAAACCGGGTATCTTTGAGGATACTGCGGTCCCCTGGGTGAATCATAACCGCGTTCCCTGGGGTAATTATTCCTCTGAGGGGCAGGTAAAGGGTGCCTCGTGATGAATCTATCATCATAGTGATCGTAATATTCCTGATGATTCTCCAAAGGGGCATAGGAATTGTAGGTGGGAGTGTGATATTGGTTATTTTGGGGCTTTTTTTGTTTTTTCTTTTTGTTCTTACTCTTATTCTTTGGGTGTCTTATTGGAGTATTAGTCCTAAATGTTCTCGAAGTGTTGGGTCCAGAGGGTATTTGATTTCCTCTAGGGCCAGCCGGAGGACCAGAAGGCCTTACCGATGTGGGTGTGCCAGGCGCAAGTCGGTAGGGAGTGCCACCAGAGATCATACGAAGAAGTCTACTGTCGGCATTCCCACCAGTTGAAGTGCTGGCACCCTGGTTGGTCTCCATTTCGGATTCCACCAATTCCGAAGAAGGCACATCCAACTCGGCCGCCTCTGCTCTCCTTTTCTGCCACTTAAACACAAGATCACTTCCATAGTCACTAGCATCCCTGAAGTATTTTTTCCTTTTCTTATACTTCTGTTCGGACTCCTCCTTCTCCAAAGCCCTCTGAAGGTCCTCAGATTTGTTCTTAAACTCAGGAGTGTCCTTATGAGGGATTAGTGACTTTTTTAGGATGGTAAGCTCCTCATCCAATCTGGTAAGTTTCAACTTTTTACGTTGACTGCATGGGCGCTTAGCGTGCCTGACGCGTTTCGTCCTGCAAAAGGCGTTTTCAAAGGCAAAAGCCCCCCTCATGCAGCACGCTTTTATAAGAAACCCCCAATTGTTTGGAATGTGGCCACTTCCGGTGCGTGGTGACGCACTTCCGTTTCCGGTGTGCGATGACGCACTTCCGGTTCCGGTGTGCGGTGACGCACTTCCGGTTGCGGCGTGCGTGATGACGCACTTCCGGTTTGGCAATCAACAGCGCGGTGAGGCTCTTGCTGAGCTCCCGGAAATCTGGCAAAGGAAGGGAAAAAATTACCTAGAAAGAAAAAAACATAAGCAGTAAGAAATAACGGTGCCCCAGCCGCCCACGGCAAGCCAGAAGAAACCACTCTAACTGCACGATGTTATTCAATACAGAGAAAAAACCTCCTTCCGGCCAGCAATAAAAATAAAAATATATAAATATATATTCATTATCCACTCCAAACAATTGTTAAACAATAAAATATACATATAAAATCATGTGAGTTTACAACCAAATTAATGGCAAAAACACAGATTTAAAAACGAATATTCCATTTAAATAAATTATATAAATTGCAATCTATGTTTGACAATAAAGAAAGCACACGTCTCATCCCACCTGTCCACAATAATTTAAAAACCCACAGTAAGTATTGGGCATTAAACCATACTACCTAATATGTGTCCATGTAAACCCTGAAAAAGGTCAACAGGGATCGACAGAACCTATCCACATCCGACTGAACAGAGGGAGGGATTGGGATGGACACAGGGCTAACAGGGAGTCTAGCACAGAATTTACCACTGCCTTTGTGACCCCATACACTCACCAATTTCGGGATATTAGGAAAATCTTTAACCGACATTGGGGTGTATTGAAGAACGACAGGGTACTAGCTCCCGTGATTGGAGAACGCCCTACAGTGGTCTTTAAGGGCGCTCCGCCTTTGAGACTTAGGGGGGCACCAAACATTGTGGATCCACCTGCTAGGATCACCCACCTCTTCCCTGAAATCAAAGGGTTTTTCCCCTGTAGACGGTGTGTGGTCTGTAGGGCAAATGCCATCAAGGAACGTAAAGTTCTATCTTTTCGCTCTAGAGCCACACACAAAAGTTATCCCATCGATACGTTCATTACCTGCTCAACAGAGAACATAGTCTACATGTTGGAGTGCCCTTGTGGTTACCAGTATGTGGGCAGGACCACCCGTGCCATGAAAACCAGGGTGAATGAACATCTGGGAAACATCCGCCGGGGTTTTCCTAAACATTCTGTTTCAAGACATTATCTAGAATGTCACCATAAAAAGGCCGTTGGAACTAAAATTATTGCCATTGACAAATTTACCCCACACTGGAGGGGGAGCAATGTGAGGAGGGGGATCTCACGGCTTGAGACCAGGTGGATTTTTGACCTGAAGTGTTATACCCCCTTTGGTCTCAACGTGGATTGGGATGTCAACTGCTTCATTAATAACAGCTGATGAGCAGATTGACTCCCTAGGTTCTCTTCTCCCTTGCTGTCAATGAGCTGTTTTTTCTTTTTGGTTCCTCCCCCCCTTTTTGCTTTCAATTCCCTTGGCAATGTGCCCACGCTTGGGGAGATATCATCTTGAGTGCACCTTCAGGGGGTGTACTTAGTTCATCTAGGTTTCTATCAATTTAATGTGTGCATCATATATTGATTGTATCTCGTCCATCCCAATCCCTCCCTCTGTTCAGTCGGATGTGGATAGGTTCTGTCGATCCCTGTTGACCTTTTTCAGGGTTTACATGGACACATATTAGGTAGTATGGTTTAATGCCCCATACTTACTGTGGGTTTTTAAATTATTGTGGACAGGTGGGATGAGACGTGTGCTTTCTTTATTGTCAAACATAGATTGCAATTTATATAATTTATTTAAATGGAATATTCGTTTTTAAATCTGTGTTTTTGCCATTAATTTGGTTGTAAACTCACATGATTTTATATGTATATTTTATTGTTTAACAATTGTTTGGAGTGGATAATGAATATATATTTATATATTTTTATTTTTATTGCTGGCCGGAAGGAGGTTTTTTCTCTGTATTGAATAACATCGTGCAGTTAGAATGGTTTCTTCTGGCTTGCCGTGGGCGGCTGGGGCACCGTTATTTCTTACTGCCTATGTTTTTTTCTTTCTAGGTAATTTTTTCCCTTCCTTTGCCAGACTTCCGGGAGCTCAGCAAGAGCCTCACCGCGCTGTTGATTGCCAAACCGGAAGTGCGTCATCACGCACGCCGCAACCGGAAGTGCGTCACCGCACACCGGAAGTGCGTCATCGCACATCGGAAACGGAAGTGCGTCACCACGCACCGGAAGTGGCCACATTCCAAACAATTGGGGGTTTCTTATAAAAGCGTGCTGCATGAGGGGGGCTTTTGCCTTTGAAAACGCCTTTTGCAGGACGAAACGCGTCAGGCACGCTAAGCCCCCATGCAGTCACGCTATTCGAGCCGCGGCCAATGACTTTTAACATGCCTGTGTCAAGCAGCTAAATTGTGAGTTTTTTACCTTTTAATTCAATAAAAGACCTGAATGTACTTCACTATGTGTGCCCCCATTTGTCTCATTGGAGGTCATCCCCTGTGTGTACCTGGGGTTCAGTGAGGTTCGCCGGATCCATGGTCCATGGTTACCCGGAGTGTCTGTGGTCGATAGGAGAGGAATTCTGTTGCAGTTTTGTCCCTGATGGTGGATATCGCATGCCTGTTTGACCTTCCGTAACAGGGGGTCCAACTGTCCGGTAAGGTTACATCCTTATTGTTTACGTGATCTCTGCCTGAAACTCTACTTGCAAGATTGATGTGGGATTTACGGTCATATTCCCAGCATCTGAAATCTCCCTCCTATGGACTTTGGTTCACCTTCATATTAGTTAGTTACTTATTTAGTGGCGCTGTACCATCTTTACATTTTTCTGGGTTTGATATACTTTGTACCAGCAGCCTTTAGCTTCACCCTTTTTTTGTGCGCAGCTTTCCTTTCCCTATTGTATTCCGGGATGAGTTACTCAGGTAGGTTGGATGACTCATTAAGCAGCACCTCTGGTAACTCCCCCTGCTCTCTGGGACATTGGAGAAGCTTCCAGAAGTAGAGGGTGGTGTCTGGGAGGAGCTGCTTGGAGTATGAAGTAGGGCCCCAGCCAATCCCCAGCAGGGGGCGGGGACCTCCTTAATACTCTGGGGTCATGCCAGGAGCGGCAGTTGGTTGGAAGATAGAGAAGGAGTGTTGAGGAGGTTGTCAATGGCCCTTGAGTGTGTCCCCTAGTCTAGGAAGGGGGGTGACCTCGGGCCTGGGGCTTGGGCGCTGGAGGGATCCTCTACAACACACAGAGGAATCCTTCCTGGAGGCCTGGGAGCAGGTGTGATGACAGCATGACAGAGTCAGGATATCAGTTTGGGAGGACTGTGGAGAAGTAACCAGGAGGACTACTGAAAGGGGCAGCTGCAGCCAGGTGGGCTGGCAGTGTCTAAAGAGGTGGTGCTGGGATCACCACAGGGATGTAAGCTAGTCACTGGACTTTGCTACACAACCAAAGGGGTCTGGGTCGCTGCCTGTAAAGGGCTCTTACTCTAATCTTTGCCAGAGTTATTAAAGTGTCCCGGCTGAGTCTGTGTTTTTCTGCAAGCAAGTGAAGTGCTATGGAAAGCAGAGGAGTGTATATAGACTGTACATAGGAAGATTTGTCCGTGAAGAATTGTCTGAAGTCATTTGGGCATCCCATAATACCCCTACTCCCCTTTCAAGTTTCATCCCCTCAATAAATACAAAAAAAAAATTACTGAACTGTTTTCTGACTCGGAAGACTGTGAAAATTCAGTGTGCCTAGCTGTGCAGGGTAGGGAATCCCAGTTCTACTTGCAGCTCCTTCGTGGGGGGTGCTACACTTCACACAGCGTGAACAATATTTTCCAATAAGGCCACAGAAACATGTTTTTGTGTGCTCTGTCTATGTGTTCCCTGTGTCTGTGTTCCCTGTCTCTGTGTGCTCTGTCTGTGTGTGTTCTGTTTGTGTGTGTGTGTGTGTGTGTGTGTGTGTGTGTGTGCTCTGTCTGTGTGTGTTCTGTTTGTGTGTGTGCTCTGTCTGTGTGTGTTCTGTTTGTGTGTGTGTGTGTGTGTGCTCTGTCTGTGTGTGTTCTGTTTGTGTGTGTGTGTGCTCTGTCTGTGTGTGTTCTGTTTGTGTGTGTGTGTGTGTGTGTGTGTGTGCTCTGTCTGTGTGTGTTCTGTTTGTGTGTGTGTGTGTGTGTGTGTGTGCTCTGTCTGTGTGTGTTCTGTTTGTGTGTGTGTGTGTGTGTGTGTGTGTGTGCTCTGTCTGTGTGTGTTCTGTTTGTGTGTGTGTGTGCTCTGTCTGTGTGTGTTCTGTTTGTGTGTGTGTGTGCTCTGTCTGTGTGTGTTCTGTTTGTGTGTGTGTGTGCTCTGTCTGTGTGTGTTCTGTTTGTGTGTGTGTGTGTGTGTGTGTGTGCTCTGTCTGTGTGTGTGCTCTGTCTGTGTGTGTGTTCCTTGTCTGTGTGTGTTCTGTTTGTGTGTGTGTGTGTGTGTGCTCTGTCTGTGTGTGTTCTGTTTGTGTGTGTGTGTGTGTGTGCTCTGTCTGTGTGTGTTCTGTTTGTGTGTGTGTGTGTGTGTGCTCTGTCTGTGTGTGTTCTGTTTGTGTGTGTGTGTGCTCTGTCTGTGTGTGTGTGTGTGCTCTGTCTGTGTGTGTGCTCTGTCTGTGTGTGTGTTCCTTGTCTCTGTGTGTTCTCTTTCTCTGTTTGTGTGTGCTCTGTCTGTGTGTGTTCTGTTTAGCCCTGTACACACGTACTGATCGTCGGCCGAACGATCGGCCGTCTTTTGTCCAGGGCTGTCGTGTCTGTTATAAACTGCAAAAGACTGCACACGAATTTTGTCGGCCAACAACAGCCGACTGCAGAAGTGATGTCGTGTGATGGTTAACTTTCCTTGTCTTTTTTCTTTTCTGAGCATGCCCAGTCTTGCTAATCTGCTGTCTGTCGGCCGAAATCTGTACTGACTGGCGAACAATCGGCCGTTCTGGTGTTGGCCAACAAAAATTTTGATGCCTGCACGACAGATTCTGTTCGGCCGAAAATGCGCTGTCGGAAGCATCATACTAACAAGCCTACAATCGGCCGATCGGTCGTCGGCCAAATATTTACGGACGACAATCGCTACGTGTGTACGGGGCTTTTGTGTGTGCTCTGTCTGTGTGTGCTCTGTCTGTGTGTGCTCTGTCTGTGTGTGATCTGTCTGTGTGTGCTCTATTTGTGTGTAGTCTGTCTGTGTGTGCTCTGTCTGTGTGTGTTCTATTTGTGTGTGTGTGTGCTCTGTCTGTGTGTGTTCTGTTTGTGTGTGTGTGTGCTCTGTCTGTGTGTGCTCTGTCTGTGTGTGTGTGCTCTGTCTGTCTCTGTGTGTGTGCTCTGTCTGTGTGTGTGCTCTGTCTGTGTGTGTGTGTGCTCCGTGTGTGTGTGCTCTGTGTGTGTGCTCTGTCTGTGTGTGTGTGCTCTGTGTGTGTGTGCTCTGTGTCTGTGTGTGCTCTGTCTGTATGTGTGTGCTCTGTGTGTGTGTGCTCTGTCTGTGTGTGTGCTCTGTCTGTGTGTGTGCTCTGTCTGTGTGTGTGCTCCGTGTGTGTGTGCTCTGTCTGTGTGCTCTGTCTGTGTGTGTGTGCTCTGTGTGTGTGTGTGCTCTGTGTCTGTGTGTCCTCTGTCTGTGTGCTCTGTGTGTGTGTGCTCTGTGTGTGTGCTCTGTCTGTGTGTGTGTGTGTGTGCTCTGTGTGTGTGTGCTCTGTGTGTGTGTGCTCTGTCTGTGTGTGCTCTGTGTGTGTGTCTGTATGTGTGCTCTGTGTGTGTGTGCTCTGCGTGTGTGTGCTCTGTCTGTGTGTGTGTGTGCGTGCTCTGCCTGTGTGTGCTCTGTCTGTGTGTGCTCTGCCTGTGTGTGCTCTGCATGTGTGTGCTCTGTCTGTGTGTGTGTGTGTGTGTGTGGTCTGCCTGTGTGTGCTCTGCCTGTGTGTGCTCTGTCTGTGTGTGCTCTGCCTGTGTGTGTGCTCTGTCTGTGTGTGCTCTGTCTGTGTGTGTGTGTGTGTGCTCTGTCTGTGTGTGCTCTGTCTGTGTGTGTGTGTGTGTGCTCTGTCTGTGTGTGCTCTGTCTGTGTGTGTGTGTGTGTGTGTGCTCTGTCTGTGTGTGCTCTGTGTGTGTGTGTGCTCTGTCTGTGTCTGTGTGTACTCTGACCCTGTGTGTGCTCTGTCTCTGAGTTCTCTGAGTCTGTGTGTGCTCTGCCTGCAAGTCCGCTGACTCTGTGTGTGCTCTGTCTGTGAGTCCTCTGACCCTATGTGTGTTCTGTCTGTGTGTGTGTTCTCTCTGTGTGTTCTCTTTCACTGTGTGTGCTCTGCCTGTGTGTGCTCTGTGTGTGTGTGCTCTGTCTGTGTGTGTGTGCTCTGTCTGTCTCTGTGTGTGTGCTCTGTCTGTGTGGGTGCTCTGTCTGTGTGTGTGCTCTGTGTGTGTGTGCTCTGTGTGTGTGCTCTGTCTGTGTGTGTGTGCTCTGTGTGTGTGTGTGCTCTGTGTCTGCTCTGTCTGTGTGTGTGTGCTCTGTGTGTGTGTGCTCTGTGTGTGTGCTCTGTCTGTGTGTGTGTGTGTGTGTGTGCTCTGTGTGTGCTCTGTCTGTGTGTGCTCTGTGTGTGTCTGTATGTGTGCTCTGTCTGTGTGTGCTCTGTGTGTGTGCTCTGCGTGTGTGTGCTCTGTCTGTGTGTGCGCGTGTGTGTGTGCTCTGCCTGTGTGTGCTCTGCCTGTGTGTGCTCTGTCTGTGTGTGCTCTGCCTGTGTGTGCTCTGCGTGTGTGTGCTCTGCCTGTGTGTGCTCTGCGTGTGTGTGCTCTGCCTGTGTGTGCTCTGCGTGTGTGTGCTCTGTCTGTGTGTGTGTGTGCTCTGCCTGTGTGTGCTCTGTCTGTGTGTGCTCTGTGTGTGTGTGTGTGTGTGTGTGTGTGTGTGTGCTCTGTCTGTGTGTGTGCTCTGTCTGTGTGTGCTCTGTGTGTGTGTGTGCTCTGTCTGTGTCTGTGTGTACTCTGACCCTGTGTGTGCTCTGTCTCTGAGGTCTCTGAGTCTGTGTGTGCTCTGCCTGCAAGTCCTCTGACTCTGTGTGTGCTGTCTCTGTGAGTCCTCTGACCCTGTGTGTGTTCTGTCTGTGAGTCCTCTGACCCTATGTGTGTTCTGTCTGTGTGTTCTCTGTCTCTGTGTGTTCTCTTTCATTGTGTGTGCTTTGTCTGTGTGTGCTCTGCCTGTGTGTGCTCTGTGTGTGTGTGCTCTGTCTGTGTGTGTGTGCTCTGTCTGTCTCTGTGTGTGTGCTCTGTCTGTGTGTGTGCTCTGTGTGTGTGTGCTCTGTGTGTGTGCTCTGTCTGTGTGTGTGTGCTCTGTGTGTGTGCTCTGTCTGTGTGTGTGTGCTCTGTGTGTGTGTGCTCTGTGTGTGTGCTCTGTCTGTGTGTGTGTGTGTGTGCTCTGTCTGTGTATGCTCTGTGTGTGTCTGTATGTGTGCTCTGTCTGTGTGTGCTCTGTGTATGTGTGCTCTGCGTGTGTGTGCTCTGTCTGTGTGTCCGTGTGTGTGTGTGTGTGCTCTGCCTGTGTGTGCTCTGCCTGTGTGTGCTCTGTCTGTGTGTGCTCTGCCTGTGTGTGCTCTGCGTGTGTGTGCTCTGTCTGTGTGTGTGTGTGCTCTGCCTGTGTGTGCTCTGTCTGTGTGTGTGCTCTGTCTGTGTGTGCTCTGTGTGTGTGTGTGCTCTGTCTGTGTCTGTGTGTGCTCAGTCTGTGTCTGTGTGTACTCTGACCCTGTGTGTGCTCTGTCTCTGAGTTCTCTGACTCTGTGTGTGCTCTGTCTGTGAGTCCTCTGACTCTGTGTGTGCTCTGTCTGTGAGTCCTCTGACCCTATGTGTGTTCTCTGTCTCTGTGTGTTCTCTTTCACTGTGTGTGCTTTGTCTGTGTGTGCTCTGTGTGTGTGTGCTCTGTATGTGTGTGCTCTGTCTGTAAGTGCTCTGTCAGTGTGTACTCTGACTCTGTGTGTGCTCTGTCTGTGAGTGCTCTATCTGTGTGTACTCCGACCCTGTCAGTGCTCTGTCTGTGAGTTCTCTGACCCTGTGTGTGCTCTGTCTGTGAGTCCTCTGATACTGTGTGCTCTGTCTGCGAATCCTATGACTCTGTGTATACTCTGACTCTGCGTGTGCTCTTTCTGTGAGTCCTCTGACTCTGTGTGTGCTCTCTCCGCGAGTCCTCTAACCTGTCTATGCTCTTTAAATCCTCTGACTCTGTGTGTCCTCTGTCTGTGAGTTCTCTGACCCTGTGTGTGTGCTCAGTCTGCGAATCCTCTGACTGTGTGTGCTCTGTCTGTGAATGCTCGGTCTGTATGTACTCTGACCCTGTGTGTGCTCTGTTTTTTTGTACTTTGACCCTATGTGTGCTCTGTCTGCGAATCCTATGACTGTGTATGCCCTGATTCTGTGTGTGCTCTGTCTGTGAATGCTCGGTCTGTGTGTACTCTGACCCTGAGCGTGCTCAGTCTGTGAGTGCTCTGACCCTATGTGTGCTCTGTCTCTGTGTGTACTCTGATCCTGTGCGTGCTTAGTCTGTGAGTTCTCTGACTCTGTGCGTTCTCTGTCTGTGAATGCTCGGTCTGTGTGTACTCTGACCCTGTGTGTGCTCAGTCTGTGAGTGCTCTGACCCTATGTGTGCTCGGTCTGTGTGTACTCTGACCCTGTGTGTGCTCAGTCTGTGAGTGCTCTGACCCTATGTGTGCTCGGTCTGTGTGTACTCTGACCCTATGTGTGCTCTGTCTGTGTGTACTCTGACCCTGTGCGTGCTTAGTCTGTGAGTCCTCTGACTCTGTGCATGCTCTGTCTGTGAGTCCTCTGACTCTGTCTGTGTTCTGTCTGTGAGTCCTCTGACTCTGTCTGTGCTCTGTCTGTGTGTACTCTGACTCTGTGTGTGCTCAGTCTGTGAGTGCTCTGACCCTATGTGTGCTCGGTCTGTGTGTACTCTGACCCTGTGCGTGCTTAGTCTGTGAGTCCTCTGACTCTGTGCATGCTCTGTCTGTGCTCTGTCTGTGAGTCCTCTGACCTGTGTGCACTCTGCCTGTGAGTTGGATGTATCATTACAGAAGGGTGGAAGGGGAGGGTTTCGCACTGTGCAGAGCAGAGGTAGGTGGTGGATGCATCCCTAGATTGTAAAGCCAAATGTGTGCAAGAACCCTCCAGTCCTGCTTACAGGAAGCACTCTTTTTTTTTTTATTATATGCAGAAATTGTTTGTTGAATAAAATGTTCAACAAAGTCCCACTGGTCTTTGCAATGCTACAGCAAACGGGTCTCTATGGCTTGGAGTTTTTCACTGGACCATCCAGAGCTGGCACAGCCTGAACTCTGTCCAGATACAACATTACACATATAACCAGGTGAATGCTCTCAGCTGCTTGTACATGGATTAGCTTGGATGGAGTACAGGCAGCAAGGTGCCATAGGGAGAAGCTTGCATTTTCAAAGCAGTAAGATTTCTATTGCTCCTGAAAATGCTAGCTGCCTGGCTGTAACAAGCAAGTGAAGTTAGTTCATATTTGCATACATACTACAGATCATTGGCTAAAAGCAGTGGAGATGTTGGTTAAACTTTGGTGACGGGCATTCGTTTTTAATGATGGTAATGTATGATATATTTTAGATTTAACCCTTTTAGATTGGATCCTTATGTCCTAGGGGTTATTAAAGCAGAATGCCTTGGAGTAGGAAGGACACAACTAAGGACTGTTGGCATTGGATAAAGATTTTATTGCAGCTCCTTCAATAAAGTCTTTATTTGACCGCTTGCCGACCGCCTAACATACATTTACTGCAGCAGGTCGGCTATATTGCATGAAATTAAGTAGCTATGCGTCATTTCGTGCAATAGCCACCAGGGGTCGCGCGCACGCTGCCAGATGAGCGATTGCACGCTGATTAGACACAGTGGGAGCCAATCAGTGGGTCCGGGGGACCCGATGTCCACTGGCCACCTGCAATCATTTCCGAGAGAGGAGAACGGTGGTCTGCCTATGTAAACAAGGCAGATTGCTGTTCTGTCAGAGGGGAAGATGGAGGTCTTGTGTTCCTGCTAAGCAGGAATGCGTATCTCTGTCTTCCCCCAGTACAAGCACCTCCCCCCCACACAGTTAGGA
Organism: Pelophylax lessonae; assembly: GCF_965119305.1. Taxonomy (NCBI): domain Eukaryota; kingdom Metazoa; phylum Chordata; class Amphibia; order Anura; family Ranidae; genus Pelophylax; species Pelophylax lessonae. The sequence continues at coordinate 73,752,311 of NC_138773.1, read as the reverse complement.
AGTACTCCCTAGGGACACATTTACCCTTTGATCGCCCCTGATGTTAACCCCTTCCCTGCCCGTGTCATTAGTACAGTAACAGTGCATATTTTTAACACTGATCACTGTATTAATGTCACTGGTTCCCAAAAAAGTGTTAATTAGGTTTCTGATTTGCCTGTCGCAATGTCGCAGTCCTGCTAAAAATGGCTGATCGCTGATTAAACCCTTTGATCACCCCTTGGTTAACCCCTTCCCTGCCAGTGTCATTATTACAGTGACAGTGCATATTTTAGCACTGATCACTGTATTTATGTCACTGGTCCCCAAAAAAGTGTCGGTGTCCGATTTTTCGCTGCAATGTTACAGTCCAGCTAAAAATCGATGATCGCCGCCATTACTCGTAAAAAAAATTAAAAAAATGTCATATAAATATCTGATAGTTTGTAGACGCTATACGTTTTGTGCAAATCAATCTACATACGCTTATTGGGATTTTGTTCACCAAAAATTTGTATCAGAATACATATTGGCCTAAATTTACGAAGAAATCAGGGTTTTTTTTCAATTTTTTCATTGGATATAGCAGAAAGTAAAAAATATTGTTTTTTTTTGTTTTCTTTCAAAATTGTTGCTCTTTTTTGTTTATAGCACAAAAAATAAAAACCGCAGAGGTGATCAAATACCACCAAGCTCTATTTATGGGAAAAAAAACTGACATCATTTTTCTTTGGGTACAGCGTCGCACGACAGGGCAATTGTCAGTTAAAGTAACGCAGTGCCTTATTGCAAAAAAATGGGCTGGTCATTAAGGGGGTAAATCTTCCGGGGCTGAAGTGGTTTAAAAAGTCTCTTATACAAAAACATCCAAATACCAACCCCTGCCACAGTCTGGATATGGATGTACGTGTCAATAAAGCTCTGACTTCAGCGGCGGAGTTGAATGAATGTGCGGCACAGCACGTGGGCATTCGTATGCAGAAAATGAAAGGAAAACCAATAACAGCAATGTTTTTTTGTCCCTGGTTGCTCCCATTTACTGCATCAATTACTATTAAACATCATTGACTTCTGTCTGTATGGAAAGTATTCACACCTCTCCCTTCAGAACATTACTTTACAATCTCTGGCTGGATTTGTTGTTGAAGAAATCTTTGAAACGAAAAGCTTTAGTTTAAGGCTGAACTCCGGCCTTCCCTTCAGTCTTGGTTGTACAGGCTTATCTCCTGTACTGAAATGGCTTGCTGTGATTCCACTGCATATACACTAGTCTAGACTACCAAAAGTATTGGCCTGCACAGAGTCCTGACCTCAACCCGATAGAAAACCTTTGGGATGAATTAGAGCGGAGACTGCGAGCCAGGCCTTCTCGTCCAACATCAGTGCCTGACTTCACAAATGTGCTTCTGGAAGAATGGTCAAACATTCCCATAGACACACTCCTAAACCTTGTGGATATCCTTCCCAGAAGAGTTACAGCTTTTAAAGCTGCAAAAGGTGGGCCAACTCATTATTGAACCCTATGGACTAAGACTGCAATACCTTTAAAGTTCATGTGCGTGTAAAGGCAGGCGTCCCAATACTTTTGGTAATATAGTTTATATCAATACTAAGTGCTGCGATAATAATTGATAAATTAATCACAAATCATATAAAGTAATATAATATTATAATAATAATAATAATAATAATAATAATATAGTAATATAAGTAATTGTATCCAGGTTGTGTCCCCTTTTGCATATTTATTCATAATTATAATTAATTTTTATTTTTTTCTCTATCGCATTGTTTTATTATTTAATAGTCAGAAATAGGTTGGGTTTTTAATTAATTCCGTATTTATTTGCTTTTTACTTGGTATTTGTTAGCTAATAGAGGAGTCCTGGAGAGGTATTTCCTTCATGGTAATGCTGATGAATTTGTAAGATGGCTGCAAGACCATAATGAGGCTTGTTTTATATTTGGATATAGTTAAGATAGCTGCAATCCAGAATGAGGCTTGGCTGTCTTGGAAATGAAGCATGGTAGATTCAATTTCCTGGGTATTGAAGCACTCTGTAAGGCGTGGTGGGTCAACATGGCATCTGTGCCCTTGAAGACGTCATCTATGATGAAACACATCGGGCGGAGCCTGTTGTTGACGTCATCATGCCATACTGGATATTTGGAGGTTTTGCTGTAGGATAGTTGTTTATACGACGCTGTTCCTTTTTAATTAATGTAAGTGCAATCCTAGGTGTTTAAATAAAGTGTTATTTAAATATTTACGCTATGTGGAGCATATTATTCTCTCTTTACCGGTATTCCTCTATATGCATGGATTTTTGAATGGGGGGGGGGGGGTTGATTTTTGCTGATGCTGATTTTGCTGTCACATATACGCCTAATGCTGTCTTAAAGGGGTTAAGTAGAAAAGACAAGATGCAGTGAAGCATTTCACTTAGGAGTATTGATTTGTGCATAGCTGCAAATCATCCCATTGTGTGGTTTTGTATTTTTATACTATTCCTTTATTATTAAAAAAAAAAACACTTCACTACAAGGACTAAAACCTTCAGCCTTCCTGCTGTAAAAGAGTTTTGTTATATAGTATACTATACTTTATATAACATGTATATACATGCAGGTTTAACTATCCAGCATCTACCAATATCTAAAATGTCACTTACAGGAGGCCTCAGAAAGGTGGAGGTGCTCTATAGTCCAGCGGGAATACTTAGGCAGGGCTGACAACACTAATTGAGCTTTCAGTGCAGCAGTGGCAGAGTTGTCAACTCACTACAGGTAGCTAGGGGCTCTCTGGATTCCTGGCAGGATTATTAAAGTGGAGTTTCGATAAAAATACCCCCGGGACAGTCAGGGCTAGTGCATTTCAGCAATGATGGCCTCCGAACTGTCCCCGGGTTCACTTACCTTTTAGAAGAATTACTTACCTTGAAAATGTCTTGTCCAGCACTGCCATCTTAGGTGTGGGCAGCTGAAGCCAGAGCGTCCTCTTCGGTGTCCTCTTCGGTTATGTCGGAGTCCCAGAATGCCCTGCCCCGGAAGTGACGAGCGGGGCCGGTGCAGGCGCATTGACTCCTGGGAGCGATGACGTTCGGCTCCCAGGAGTCAATGCAAGCAGGAAGTCAGGGCGTGGGCTGCGGCCGCAGAGGGAGGAAGTGGAAGGAAGGTAAGTATATTTTCTTCAAAAACAAGGCAAGTAAAGCAAAAAAAAATCGTGATTATCCAATTCTTTTTCAGGTTACTTCGAGCAAGCGGATGTCAAATTTTCGTTTTGAGGCTGGAACTTCACTTTAAGTATGTTGCTTTGTAGGCAGATGCAGTCTACTTTCTTCACTGCAGAGGGCACTTAATGACAGCGGCATTGCAGGGGGAAGAGGAAGTCAAGATGAACGTGGTTCCTCTATGGTTTTCCTTGGTCACTGGGGAAGCTATCTCATTTGATGTTGCCACCCCATGTGACTCTTACAGCCATCTTGGGTCAGGCAGAGCCTATTGAGGGCCCTTGGCTCCCAGACTTGGCAGGCATTTCTCGTGTGGGTAGTGCACAAACAGTGATTAGCGGCAAGGGGAGGTTCCAGACCAGTAGGAAAAGGATAGGGACACACCATCCTTCCTAGAAACCTCACTAATTGGGTACAAACCGGCCAGGCCGTCTGCCCCTTAAGACAGACGCTGCTGGCACATCTTAGACATGCTCTACTTCACATTGCTGTTATATCTGTGAGTGTTCCTGGCCTCTCCCCCAGATGACGAAATGCATCAGGCGGGGGCCAGTAGAGGTGACGCTATCACACAACCTGAGACCCGGAAGTGGGCTTTTGCTCACAACGAGCGGAGAATCGCATGCTCTTATTTCAGCAATATGTGATACTGCTTACCTGGCCTCGTTTTGTGAGTATTTTTAATCATTTTAATAATTTGGAGGATCAATTTTACTACATTGTGAGAGTTTTTTTTTATTCATCCCTAACTCTGTAGAAGCCTTTGTAACAGGCTGTACGGGGGAGCATTTGGAGATCCAGGGACATCCTGGTATTGATTTTTATAAGAGCACATTCGACCATTCCTTTATTGGTGGTCACACCATCTGGTAAGGTTCATCTGCACACAACGTGGAGTTAGGTGAAGTGTGTCTTCTCCTCTTTCTGGTTGGAGGAAGAACTATTCCGAAGGCTCCATTACTCTCAGCCTAGGAGTAATATTATTATATGCACTTTTTCGGTGGATCATTAACTTGGGCACTTTTTTGATCAACTTTTTATTGTGCTAATGAATGTTTTAATATTGAATTTATAGGTATTATTATTGATTCATTTTGGATTGACTCATATATCTTGTTTTTTAGACACTAATATTTTGATAGTATTTTTTCACTTTTGTTTTATTGCTACACATGATTATTTTTAGAGCATTCTGACATACTGTTGGCTATTTACAGCGCTGCACATTCTTTCTATTTCTGTTCCCGGTCTTGTGTCTTCCCGCCGGGTTGTAAATTACTGCATTCTGCATTGATATAAGTTCTGTTTTCTGCAACTGGACTCTGTGTGTTTAGTGCCACCGCCCCACGCTGCACCTCCCCACAGCTTTGACAAAGTATGAGGGAGTGAAGGGCTCAGTGATCCCAGTGAAGTGACCAGAACCACTTTTTTGCACCACTGAGCTGCATGCAAGCAGCCCATAGAAAGTGAATGGCACAGCTGAGTTTGATAGCTACTCAAGCAGGGGCGGCCCGTCCATTGGGGGCGCAGGGGCGCCGCCCCCCCCCCCTATCCATGCGTCCAGCCCCCTCCGGCCCATGGAGCACCAACTGCCACTGTACTCAAGGCTGGGTGCAAGGACCTTGGCAAAGAGTTTACCCATTCACTTTCTATGAGTGGCATAAAAGAAAGTAAACTAGTGACTTTGGCTGTTGCATGGGGCTGAGCTCCTGGTGAACGAGCCCAGAAGCTATATTCTTGGATAATTTTGGAAAATAAAAGACCTGGCAAGACGAGTTAGAGGTGAGGGTGGGTGTGGCACAAAATTATTCCTGGAATGTAGCTTTGGGGCTCATTCACCTGGGGCTTTGCCCCATGCAGCAGCCAGAGCCAATTGCTTCCTTTATTTTCTATTGCTGAGCTGCATGCAGGCAGCTCATAGAAAGTGAACGGGTATGCTATGCGTCCAGGTCTGTGCATCCGGCTGTGTGCATCAAACTTGGCTGTGCGCACCCATTAACATGAAACTCAGCAGTGAAAAAAAAAAAAAAGCACACAAACGTCCCTGGCCGCAGCACGGGCCTGAGCTTCAGGTAAATGAGCCCTAAAGCTACATTCTGAGATAATTCTGTCCCCCCTCCCACCCACTTTTACCTGTCCTGTACCCATACATTGCGGTGCACATGCGCACTAGATATGTGTGGTTCGTTAGTTCAAAATTTAAATTCTGACAAATTTTACGCTATTCGGAAATTCGGATGTATCCGAATTTCCAAGTTACAATAGTAGTGAATTTAAATTAATCCAAAATAACGATACAAAATTTTGAAGGAAATTTGAATTTAAATCGTTTTCGATTAGAATTAGAATAGTTTTCAAATTCAAATCATTCTCTAATTGAATTCAAATTCGAATTTCCAAAGAGAATAAAATAGAATAGAAAAAAAAGGAATAGAATAGAAAAGAAAAGTATTTTTGGGGATGTCTATTAGCTTTGCACAGCTAGAGAGTGACATTTTTGCCCATTCTTCTTTGCAAAATAGCTTAAGCTCTGTCAGATTGGATGGAGAGCATCTGTGAACAGCAATTTTCAAGTATTGCCACAGATTCTCAATTGGATTTAGGTCTGGTTTTTGACTGGGCCATTCTAACACATAAATATGCTTTGATTTAAACCATTCCATTGTACCTCTGTCTGTATGTTTAGGGTCGTTGTCCTGCTGGAAGGTGAACATCTGCCCCAGTCAGTGTTGGTGCAAGGATATTGGACACCTATGCGAAACCTCATTTTGCCCCCCCCCCCCCCGGCTTAGTGGCAGCAGTGGTGGTGGGATGGGTGGCAGCTGTGGTGGTGATGGGATGAGATGGGATGAGTGGCAGCTGTGGTGGGGGGGGGGGTGGGATGAGTGGTAGCAGTGGTGGTGATGGGATGAGATGGGATGAGTGGCAGCTGTGGTGGGGGGATGGTGTTATTGGCAGAAGTGGTGGGGGAAGGGGAATGTGATCAATGATGGGGGGATGGGATGTGATAAATCGCAGCAGTGGTGGTGGTGGTGGGGGGGGGGAATGAGATCAGCGGTGGTGGGATGGGATGGGTGGCAGCGGTGGTGGGGGGATGGGATGAGTGGCAGCAGGGATGGGATAAGATGAGTAGCAGCAAGGATAGAATGGGATGAGTGGCAGCATGAATGGGATGAGTGGCAGCATGAATGGAATGAGTGGCAGCAGGGATGGGATGGGTGACAGCAGGGATGGGATTAGTGGCAGCAGGGATATAATGGGATGAGTGGCAGCATGAATGGGATGGGTGGCAGCAGGGATGGGATTGGATGAGTGGCAGCAGGGATGGGATGGGTGGCAGCAGGGATGGGATGGGAGGAGTGGCAGCGGGGATGGGATGGGTAGGAGCAGGGATGGAATGTGATGAGTGACAGCAGGGATGGGATGGGTGGCAGCAGGGTTGGAATGAGATGAGTGGCAGCAGGGATGGAATGGGATGAGTGGCAGCAGGGATGGGATGTGATGGATGGCAGCAGGGATGGGATGTGATGTGATGGGTGGCAGCAGGGATTGGATGGGATGGGTGGCAGCAGGGATGGGATGGGATGAGTGGCAGCAGGAATGGGATGGGATGGGATAAGTGGCAGCAGGGATGGAATTGGATGAGTGGCAGCAGGGATGGAATGGGATGGGATGAGTGGCAACAGGGATGGGATGGGATGAGTGGCAGCAGAAATGGGGTGGGATGGGTGGCAGCAGGAATGGAATGGGATGGGTCAGAGGCGTAACTAGAACCTTCAGGGCCCCGGTGCAAGAAACCATGAAGGGTGGCCCGGACCCCTGGCCTGGGCCCTTCCCTTCAAGTCTGGGGCTCTTCCCACTGATCCTGGGGCTCTTTATTCTCGTTGCGGAGCCCTTTATTGCAGTCCAGCAGCGGGAACCTTTCACAAGTTCTGCAGCGGGCCCCCTTCCTGCCATCTTGGGGCCTCCCCACGGTGGTGGAATGCCAGGACCCGGTTGCAAGTATGACCTTTGCGATCCCGGAAGTTCACCCACTGGTGTCAGTAGTTTTTATTTTTTGGTATTTTAATTGTATTATTTTTTATCATTTCATTTTATTTTTTTACAATGTCACTGACTATGACTCTGTCCATTCAGAAAAGGAAGAAGCTGGTAAACTACATATTTACTGACCCTTCCTGGTTTTCTATTGTGACACATCCCCTGCAGCAGCCGGCATGAGAGGGGAGGGAGCACAGTGGGAGGGGGGGGAGGCAGCACAGTGGGGGGGGGGGGCAGGGGTGCACTCAGGGGCCCAGAGACAGCAGAACACAAGTGAACTGGATAGGAGGAGTGGCGGGGGCAGCATACAGAGGAAACAATCTCCTCCATTATCCTGCAGCTACAGGAGAAAAAAGGAGGACAGTGATTTCTCTACATGCTGCCCCCGCCGCCCCTCCTATCCAGGTGTACAGGGTAGCCGCAAAGGCCCCCTGGAGCATGGGGCCCAGTACTGCTGGAGGGTACTGCTGGTGGGTACTGCTGGCGGGTACTGCTGGTGGGTACTGTTGGCGGGTACTGCTGGCTCCTCTGAGACGCAAACAGAGTGTGACAGGAGTGGTGCTGGAGAAGGGGGTTCAGTGGAGAGCAGAGCCGCTGCTTCCTGTATCTCTCCTGTGACTGTCACAGGCGGAGTACATTTGATATCACTCTCCCTGTGACAGGGGCCAGAACTATACAAGAAGCATTGGCTCCGTTCTTCACAGTAAGGGCTGCTGCAGCTGGGATATCGCGTGGCATTTGTGGGTGTCAGGGAGCCGCAGCCCAAATGCGGGAGACTTGGGATGTCTGTGTTCAAAGCTTGGGATATTTTTTTCAAAATCTAACTCTGCTTTAAACTTCTCCACAACTTTATCCCTGGCCTGTCTGGTGTGTTCCCTGGCCTTCATGATGCTGTTTGTTCACTAAGGTTCTCTAACACACCTCTGTGGGCTTCACAGAACAGCTGTATTTATACTGAGATTAAATTACACAAATATGGACTCTATTTATTAATTAGGTGACTTCTGAAGGCAATTGGCTCCACTAGATTTTAGTTAGGGGGATCAGAGTAAAGAGGGCTGAATACAAATGCACGCCACACTTTTCAGATATTTATTTTGAAAACCATTTATCATTTTCCTTCCACTTCTAAAATATCTGCCACTTTGTGTTGGTCTATCACAAAAATCCCAATAAAATAAACCCAGTAGAGATCAAATACCACCAAAAGAAAGCTCTATTTGTGTGAAAACAAATGCTAAACATTGAATGTGTGTATAGTGTTGCATGACTGCACAATTGCAAGTAAAGTAGCAGAGTGCAGATTAGCAATAAATGTCCTGGTTATGAAGGGGGTAAAACCTTCCAGAGGGGTCAAGTGGGTAAATAGTTAGTTCACCTTTCCCAAAGAACTGCCTATGCAGGTAAGGGGCTCCTGTCGATAAAAAAAATACTGTGCAGCTTTGACCTTAGTTGGATAATGCCTTTGCTAAGCATGTAGGCCATTTATGTACCTCCTGAAGCCTGACTGAAAAACTTCCAGACAGTGGCCGCTGGTGCTTCATGGACCGGGAGGGGGGGTGAGGCAGATGGACCGCACCATACCCCCCCCCCCCTCTGGACCACACCAGGCCGCACACCATACCCCCCGTCGCCGGCTCACTCACCCTGCCTGGACATGTGGAGGGAGGGCAGGCAGCAGCAAACGATGGCGGTGGCGGCGTCGGCTTCTTCCCCCTTCTGCATCTCCTCCCTCCTCTTTCATGGCCAATCGCATGGCTTCTTCTTTCGGCTAATTGGGAAACGGGTTTCAGGACCTGCTTCCTGATTGGCCAGGAGGAGGATCCGTGTGACAATTGCGAATATTCATTCACTATTGTCACACAAAAAAAAAAAGCCCCATTGAACTCCATGTGTCTGGCACCCTGCATGTAGATTAGGGGGCCGGTTGCATGGATAGGGGCGGCGGCCCCCCTGCGCCCCCCAATGCACCAGCCGCCACTGCTTCCAGAGATGGCATCATCCCATCCTGTCTTGCAGCTAGGACATTGCTAAGGCACTCCCAGATGATTCAACCCCCTTTGCCTGTGTTCCCTCTCTCCTGCCGCAGTAGCTCTGAGCTCAGTGATGCTGTAACTAATGAGATAGAGGACCATACATGTGCGGAGGTTTGAGAGCTTGCTCCTGTGATGGTGGGAATGAGCTGTAACAGCGGAGAGTGTCTTAGCATGTCCTAGAAACAAGTCATCAAAGAATGATGCCACCTCTGGGAGTTTTTCAGGCAGGCTCCTGGAAGTATTATACATATATGGCCTACACCTATAGCAGTGATGGCAAACCCATGGCACGCGTGCCACAGCTGACACGCAGAGCCCTCTCTGTGGGCAAGTGAGGAAGAAGAGCGCACACCACTGACCGGCTAACCTTTACAAGGTCAGCAGCTTTGTGGGGGTTCAATAGTGAGCAGGGCATGTAGAAGTAAGCAAAGAGGGGGGCTTGGGGATGCAGAGGTGAGGAGCTGGGCTGGGGTGCATTTACATATGCAGCATCCCTTGCTGCTCTTCTGAGAAGCAATCCACGGTGGATCGATTTTCAGGCGGCAGTTGGCAGGTGGCTGGGAGGTGATATATCACATTCCCACCCCCGGTATTATCTCTCTGGCACTTTGAAACAGTTGGTTTTGTGTTGCAGTTTGGGCACTCGGGCTCAAAAAGGTTCGCCATCACTGACCTATAGTAAGGACATTATTCAACTTTAGTCAAAGCCACACAGTTGGTTTTTATCTACAGGCACCCCTTACCTGCATGGGCAGTCTTTTTTGGTAAAGATGAGCTAACTCTTTTTTTACAATACACTAAAAAAGGAACAAAAAAAAAAAAATGTATAATAAAAATAAATCATGTCTATTAGGGGGTCATCTAGAAGAAAAAAAAAAAACGACGCCAAAGTTTTCAATAATAACATGACACAGGGCACGGCTCTTGTAGAAAAGGGCTTCATCTTTCAGCTGTGCCTAGGCAACGTGATGTCCAAATATGGCCTATCTCTACATATACAGTATATAGGTGCAAAAGCGCATCTGTCTGTTGTCATGGCTACCTGGTGTCTGGAATTAATCTGGTCCTGGCTATCCAGACTCTGGATCTAAGCTGTGTCATATGTATAGGCAATTCTGTTTTGCTTGCGGTGTTTTTTTCCACTTTCCAGACATGCCCTTTGGTTGACCACATTCATTTCTTCCCCGTAGCTGCAGACACTGAACATTCCTAGAAATTGTTCGGAGAATACAGTAACACTCACAGTTTAATTAAAACCTAAAGCTACATTTAAACAAGGAGTTTCTGTGCAAAGAATTTAATGAGTAACCCTGACAGACATTCACTCTCTATTCAGCTATAGGCTATTCGATACTGTAATTATGTTTTCAGATACATTTCCACTTAACTGAGTTGGAAGAACTTATCTGAGATATGTGAAGGTATCGGAGAAAAGCCCACGTCTTGAATGTATTCGTGCTAGAAACGAATCAGGTAGGATCACAGAGAGACTCAGCTGAAAAGACCTCAAGGCTTTAAATGCTTTAAGGCAGGGGTGTCAAACTCAATTTCATCTCGGGCCGCAATGGCATTATGGTCGCGTTCAAAAGGCCAGTTGTATCTGTAAGACAAGATGTTCAGAGCACATCCCCTTACTGTAGAAGTCAAGAGTCCCCCACCCTCTATTACATACAGTGCACCCCCTTTGTATGTGCTGCTGCCAGGAAGAATCTGGAGGCGGCGCTGGGAAGTAGAAAGTGCAGAGTCTGGAGGAGGACCAAAGAAGCGCTGGAGTCAGCTGCCAGAGTCTGCTGAATGCTGAGATCAGGGAAGGTGGAGACAAGAGGATGCTGCGGCTGCAAAGAGGGGGGAGGGCAGAGACAAACTGCTCCGCAGCTGCAAGGAGAAGCTCAATATCTGGCGGAGGAGTTCTCACCTCCTCTCTGCTGCTGACTGCTGAGACAAGGTGGGGGTTGGGGTGGAGATGAGAAGGATGCCGCAGCTGCAGAAGAGGTGCAAGAGCAACATGAAATTGCATGGAAAGCCAGATTTGGCCAGCGGGCCTTGTGTTTGACACATGTGCTTTAAGGGAATGTGTAGTGGTTGCCATCATATTTTCTTTCATTATTCTTTATCATGGGCAGTTCTAAAAAATAAATTTTTTTTTTTGTTGTTTAGTTTGGTAAATATCAATATTGCATATTGATATGCAGTTTACTTTCCATCCATTAGATGGCAATCTTTTTTCCTTTTTACATAGTCAGCTATATCCCCTTTCATCTCTGCTGATGGAAACCATCAGTCTACAGAACTTGAATAATTGATCAGAGAAGTGAAAAAACACTTACTAATGGGTTCAGTAGGAGGTTTCAGTCAGACAAAGGGAGCTAGAAAGTAAGTAGCATCTGCCAATGCAGTTTTTTTCAAATTTTGTTTAGCTAACCCATAGTTGCCCTGTTGGATCCAAAGCTGGAGACCTACCATACAAAATCACAGGAAAGCCACCTGATCAGATGTCTTTAAGCATTTGAGGTTTCATAGAGACTGGCCTTTATGGCACCATTGTGATAATACGAGGACTACAAATGGACATATATCACAATAGATGTGCAATAAACTGACAATTGTACCTTTACAATAAAGTATTGAAGTGGAATTCAAGCCTAATACCAACTATTCATAAAAATATTCCCTCCCCTTCTCCTACTTATTCTGCCTACCCTATATCCAGTCCAGTCACATGATCCAGCAGCTCAGGCTCCTCTGTTTTATTGTGCGGTGGCTGCAGCGAAGAGGAAGGAGCCCCAACACTGACTGGGCCATGGTAGCCTATATGGGTGGTGTCCCTGTTCCCAGAATTCATAGCCATTGTCGTTAGCTCCATGACACAGAAGAGTGGGAGCTGCAGGATCAAGTGACCATCCTGCACAGGAGTGACGTCATCCCGTGACACGCAATCAAGATGGACAAAGATCAGAAGAAGCCAGGGAGAAGATACCAGCAATGATGAAGGCCTCTCAGGCAGCGGCAATTGATGCAAAGGTGAGTATAGCAGAGTTTATTTCAGCTTTAACCACTTGCCGACCGCCGCAAGTACATATACTGCAGTGGTCAGCCCCGGCCAGGCAAAGTGACGTATATATACATCACTAGCCTGTCACCGGCTCGTTCACTAAGGAGTCAGTGCGTGTGACCGGCGGACCCGATGTCCGCCGGTCACTCGGCAATCGTCGGTAGAGAGGGAGAAAGGCAGGCGGCTAATGTAAACAAGCCGCCTGTCATTCTCCCCTGTGTAAAAATGGAGATCAGACGGTTCTATTATGTAGAATCGTTGATCTCTGTTTTTACAATAGGAGACATGTCCCATCACAGTTAGAAACACGCCCCTAGGACACACTTAACCCCTCCCTCTCCAATACAGTTAACCCCTTCCCTACCAGTGTCATTTTTACAGTAACAGTGCATATGTATAGCACTGATTACTGCAGTAATGTCACTGGTAACCCCAAAAGTGTAAAAAATGTCAGTCAAGGGTCCGATCTGTCCGCCGCAATGTCGCAGTCCCGCAACAAAAATCGCAGATCGCCGCCATTACTCGTTAAAAAAAAGAAAAAACATCAAAAATGACAAAAATCTTTCCCTTTGTTAGTAAACGGGATAACTTTTGCGCAAACCAATCAAAATACGCTTTTTGTGATTTTTTTTTACCAAACATATGTAGCATAAAACAAATTGTCCGAAAATGTTAAAATATTTTGATTTTTACATTTTTTTTGGGGAATTTCATATAAAAAAACGTGAAAAATATTGTTATTTTTGTAAAATTTACGCTCTTTTTTTGTTTCTAGCGCATGATCAAAAAATCGCACAGGTGATCAAATACCACCAAAAGAAAGCTCTGTTTGCGGGAAAAAAAGGACGTCAAATTCGTTTAGGTACAGCATCGCACGACCGCGCAATTGTCCGTTAAATTCACACAGTAAAAAATCGCAAAAAAAAACCCTGGTCAGGAAGGGGGTAAAATCTTCCGGGTTAAGAGTGGTTAAGAGTAAATATATTTTTGCATAATTGTCCTTTTTAGGACAAAGTGACAGTGTCTGTGCAAAAGACGTTCATTCCTATGGAGAGGTTGTCCATCCTTAGGATGCATAATAGATGGCCTCTCCTTTAAAACCACACTTTACCTTGGTGGGTAAGAGTTTTTTTTCACCACATCAAACATACCTCCCAATTTTTTGAGATGGGAAGGAGGGACACCTATAAGAAAAAGAATGTAGGCACAGGACACACCCCCTATCACGCCCCTTAAAGGAAAATTATACCAAAATCAAAATGATTGGTTAAACCCACCAGTGATATTTTTTACCACTACTATTCCTTTATATTGGCTTCTCAAATTTACAAATGCAGCGATTTAGAAATTAGATGAAAGCTTTAGCGCTGGGAAACACTTTTTGAAAGATAAGTAGTGCATTTTATATACAACTATATAGATCAGACCAAAATGAGGGACAAATGAGGAGGAAAGAGGGACAGAGGGACTTTGTTCCAAATCAGGGACAGTCCCTCAAAATCAGGGACAGTTGGGAGCTATGCATCAAGAACCGAGATGGCTGCTAATATGTAAATGAACTGATCATCTAAATCTGACCATACGCTGACAGATTTCTCTTGTTCAGCCTGCAGACTGACCAAGAGAAAATCAAAAGATAACATTCATGCTAAAACACTGGCTAGTGTAATCAAGTAGTCCAGCAACCCCCAGCTGACAGGTACTGCTAACAGGACCACCCACAGCTCAAATTTTGGCTGATTCAGCAGTGTATGGCCAGCTTAAAGCGGTAGTATACCGCTTTTTGTGATTTTTAACTACAGGTAAGCCTATAATAAGGCTTACCTGTAGGTACAATTAATATCTCCTAAACCTGCACGGTTTAGGAGATGTTTGCGCTGCATGCAGCCGCTGACGCGAGCGGCGCATGCGTTCTGAAGGTCCGGCGGACCTTCAGAGTTCCTTGCCGGGAAGTTGCCGAAAAATCAATCCCGCGCGCATGCGCGGGAGTTACGTCATCGCGGCTCCGGCAAATCACAGCGCCGTAGCCGCCGAACCCGGAAGAGACGCAGAGGGATCATGTCCGCTCCCACAGCGGTGTCCGGGGGTCCATGTCGGGGCTTCGTTCTAAGGTGTTTCATAATGAGCTAGTATGCGATGCAAACTAACTCATTATGTCTTTGTCTTGCAGGGTTTTTTTTTTTTCCTTTGAGTATACTACCGCTTTAAGGCTAGGTACACAAGAGTGATATTTTCTATAACACTGATCACCCCATTCATCATTCATTTCTTAGTGATGGTTGCACATAGGGTACAATGGAGGGCTGTATTTAGTAGTGATTGACTCCTATTAGTAGCACAATGCTCCATATTTAAAGTTATACTAAAGGCATTTTTTTAATAAATACAGGTTATACTTACATGCTCTGTGCTACAATTCTGCACTAAAAAGCTGCTTTCCTCCTCTTTTGGCAGTCACTGCTGGCTCTGTTGGTTCCTCCCTCCTTTGGGTGCCTCCTGTAGCAACCCGGTTGCTAAAGAGGTACCCATGAGTGCATGCTTGGGTACTGAGCGGGGTTGTGTGCATCTATAGATTCACACAGAGGCAGTAAGCCATGCCCCTCTTACAGGAGTTTGGCTGATGTCAGCGGGGGCCTATGGCTACACTGTCCTTAGTTTCTCCTGTGAAAGCTGGAAGTGAGGGAAGCCATGCTGGAGCGGTGACATGGAGCCCAGTAAGAGTTTAGGAAGAGGGGGTAGAACAGGTAGTGGGGCTTTTTTTTTACCTTAAAGTAGAAAAAAAGTCTAAGGGTCCTTTCACATGAACAATGCGATCAGATCGGCCTGTCAGTTTTTCAGGCGGACCTGATCGGATGCCCCATACATTCCTATGGGGCAGCGGATGTCATCTGAGACATCTCCGCTGACACCCGCTGCTATCCGCTTCCGATCCTGTCCGTGAAATCAGGACGGATGGAAACCCTATTTTCCATCCGTCCAGCGGATCAGATGAGAACGGACAGGCGGTCTGTTCTCATCCGATCCGGACAGGTGGTCCGTTCTTATCCGATTCCCCATAGAGGACAGCGGGGATCTGACCGCTCCATCTCCGCACACAGAGCGGAGACAGAGCTGCCATCCGCCTGCTCAGTGGGGAACGGCGGATCGATCCCCCCGCTGAGCAGAACAGAGTCCGTCGGCGCATGCGGACCATGTGAAAGGATGCTTACACTATTATCAACCAGTTCTGGACCAGAAGATTTTTATTTTTTGCGCTATAAACAAAAAAAAGCGACAATTTTGAAAAAAAAAAACAATATTTTTCACTTTTTGCTATATAACATTCCCAAAAAAAATTAAAAATCTAAATTTTTTAACATTTTAGGCCAATTTGTTCTCTGCTACATATTTTTGGTGAAAAAAATCGCAATAAGCGTATTTTTATTGGTTTGTGCAAAAGTTATCGCGGGAAAGATTTATGTAATTTTTATTGTTTTTTTTTTTACTAGTAATGGCGGCGATCTGCGATTTTTTGTGGGACTGCGACATTGCGTCGGCTTCCCCGCAGATAATCGGGGGCGGGAGCGCGACGCCGATGGCGCGCTCGCCCCCTAGCTCCTCCCAGGCAGATGACGTACTCCTACGTGGTTTTGCCTGGGAGAGCCACTCTGCCCCCGTATATATATATATATATATATACAGTATGTGGTCGGCAAGTGGTTAAAAATGTTCCCTTCTCCTCCTACCTATTCCGCCTAACCTGTATAAAAAGATATGTATATTTCTAAAAGGCTCCTGTCCAGTCATGATCCCGCAGCTCTGACTCCCCTGTGTCAGTGAGCAGATGTTTCAGGTGGAAGGAGGAAACACTGACAAAGGCTGGGCCATGAGGGCCTATGGGTGACACCATTGCTCCTGGAATTACCAGCCGTTGCCAGCACTCCCAGAACTGGAGCTGCAGGATCATGTGACTGGGTCAAAGCGGATTAAAAATAGGCAAGTATACATTTTTTTTTTTTTACACAGGATTAGTAGGAGGCTGAAAACTTTTTAGGAATAGACTTTTGGACTTTTCTTTTATTCACAAATGGATTAAGGTTAAAAAAAAAAAAAGTTTAGTCTTTTAACCACTTACCAAATACTGCGGCAAGTTGGCTCTATTATTCTATGTATGTAGTTTTGTGCAATAGCCAGAGGGGGGCAATCAGCGGGCCAACCACCCGTGATCGCTCCCCAGAGAGGCAGAACGGCGGTCTGCTGATGTAAATACAGTAAGGCAGACCGCCGTTATGTCAGAGATAAACAGTGATCTGTGTTCCTGCTATTTACGAACACAGATCTCTGTGTTCATCTAGTCAGTCCATCCCCTACACAGTTAGAAAGCACCCCCTAGGCACACATTTAACCCTTTGATTGCCACTGGTGTTAACCCCTTCCCTGCCAGTGTCATTAGTACAGTAACAGTGCATATTTTTAGCACTGATTACTGTAGTAATGTCACTGGTCCCCCCAAAAGTGTCAGTTAGGTGTCTGATCTGTCCGCCACAATGTCGCAGTCCCGCTAATAATTGCTGATCGCCACCATTACTAGTAAAAAATAAATAAAATGCCATAAATCTATCCCCTAGTTTGTAGATGCGATAACTTTTGCACAAACCAATAAATATACACTTATTGGGATTTTCTTTTTACCAAAAATATGTAGCAGAATACATATTGGCCTAAAATGGTGAAAAAAAATAGATTTTTTAATAGTTTTTTGTTTATTGGCTGTGTTTTATAGCAGAAAGCAAAAAAATATATATATTTTTTTCAAAATTGTTACTCTTTTTTTGTTTATAGCGCAAAAAATAAAAAAAAGCAGAGGTGATCAAATACCACCAAAAGAAAGCTCTATTTGTGAGAAAAAAAGGACATCAATTTTGTTTGGGTACAGAGTTGCAGGACCGTGCAATTGTCCGTTAAATCAACAAAGTGCCATATCGCAAAAAAAATGGCCTGGTCCAGAAGTGCTTAAAGTGGAGCTGAAGGCAAAACATTAAAAACAGCGCATAGGTAGGCTCTCTGTGCATGCACAGCTCAATGTTTATTCTAGCACACCACCAGTGCCTTCAGATGACTGCCCTCCCATGCATGTGTGAGTGATATTATACCGAATACTGGATACTGGCACCCAGAAGAACTTGGGGAGAGGATGCCGATGAGAGACCTTGCAGGTGCCGGAGTGTTGGAGCAGAGCTGAGTATTTGTGTCTTTTGATCCATTTAAATAATTGATCATTAATACATGAAACTGTGTGTGTAGCAATGGTTAGTGATCACTCACAGGGCCATACCTAAGTATCACCTGTGTGCCTTAATGGCCTCCCGATCGTATAACAGATATACAGAGGCCTCTACTGTGGAAATCAGTGCCCAATCGGCAACAACGTAACGCGTATAGGGGGCGGAGCCTCTCCTGCCGGACGCTGCATCCTCTCAGCTGTGTGGAGCTGTTATCATATATGCACTTATCTAAAGTGTTTGTTTCTGAGTACCTTATTTTAATAAACTCCCTGTTGATTCACCCATACGGACAGCATTAAATCTGCTTTGCTTTTTCCCTCCTATGCCTGTCATCTGCTTCTGATGAGTGGAACTTATTTTGGGAATCTCTATGTGTGTCCTATTGAAGATCCTACACTATCCTGTGACCCCGGTGGGGTAAAGCTGTATCTGACCTGGGTTGATTCTTGGGTCAGTGTGTAAGGTAAGAGGCTTTGATTTTTGGTGGTGGTGAAGTGGAGCACATCACGGATTGCTTTTGTGGGGATCACAGAAGATTGTTTTCTATGAGTCACTGTTATTAAGATATCGCTACTTGTGGGCACTGGAAGCACCTGTATACATAATTTTTTTGGGACACTAAAAACACTTGTATACATTATTTATCTTTAATCTTATGTTATATATACTTTTTCTGGTGCAGCACTCAGTGCTGTATTTTGGCCTAGGCCTACAAGGCCCAGGCCTAGGGCAGCACTCTGCAGGGGGCAGCAAAAAAGCCGCTCCCGCTCCACCTGAGACTCTATTGGCCATTTGTTGCTAGAGCTGCCTCTCTCACCCCCCTCTCTCTCTTACTCACCCCCCTCTCTCTCACACTCCCCCCCCTCTTTTTTTCTCTCTCACTCTCACCCCCCCTCTCCCCCCTCTCTCTCTCACCCCCCTCTCAGCCTCTCTTATCCCCTTTCTCTCTCTCATCCCCCTCCTTTCTCTCTCATCCCCCTCCTTTCTCTCTCTCATCCCCCCTCTCTCCCTCCCTCCCTCACCCACCCCCTCTCTCTCTCCCTTCACCTCTCACCCCCCCCCCCCCTCTCCTGAGATCTCAGGGGTTCATGCTGGGACTCGTAGTTCTTCAATTTTGGAGGGAGTCACATCCATTAAAAAGGAAAGAGTGGGGCAAATTTACTTAGGAAGGGGAGGGGGGCGCCCAATTTTAGTCTTGCCTAGGGCAGCACAAAACCAAAATACACCACTGGCAGCACTGTATATGGTTTTAGTTTTGCTTGTGGAATGAATAACACTGTTTTGTGTTAGCAGCCGGACACTAAGATTTTGTTGCACCGCAATAATTTTATTGCACGATTGTATTTTGTATTTATCACTTTTGCGCTGATTGTTTTACGCTGTTACAATATTTGTATGTGTCCTGAGTACCAGCAATAATAGTGACAGACAAAGCAACACTAACCTGTCCCACTGAGCTTCAAGAGGAGCTCCAGGCACCTGTCACAAAAATTAAAAGTCAGCAGCTACAAGAAATGTAGCTGCTGACTTTTAAAAAACAGCCGCTCACCTGTCCCACGGTCATCTGTCTTCATCCTCCGTCCTCCCTCAGCAGCGCCAGCATGTTCAATATGGGCCCCTGCTGTGACAGCCGGGGGCCCACTGCGCATGCGTGAGTAGCACTGTGAATGGCGGATGCAGTCTTCTGGGACATGTCAGTGTCCCAGAGGACTGCAGGGGGAGAAAGGGGAACTTCCGTTGTCGAGCGCCCGGAACAGAAGTGGGAGCAGGTACCTGTCAAAACTGGGTACCTGCATCCCCTCCCCTGCTCCTCAAAAGTGCCAATTGTGCAAGAGGAGCAGGGGGGCGAGTCCTTAAAGCAAAACTTCCCCTTTTGGGTGGAGTTCCACTTTAACCACTTGCCGACCGCCGCACGACTATCTACGTCGGCGGTCAGCCCCGCACAGGCAAAGTGACGTAGGGCTACGTCACTAGCTTGTGAGGGTCTAGGGAGCGAGCGCACGCCGCTGGAGGCGCGCTCCCGCGTGGTCACGGACCCCCCCGCGCGTGTGACCGGCGGACCCAATGTCCGCCGGCCACTCTGCGATCGGCGGGGGAGAGGGAGAAAGTCAGGCAGCTTGTGTAAACAAGCTGCCTGTCATTCTCCCCTCTGTATGAGAGATGATCATATGGATCTACTATGTAGATCCGTTGATCACTCTGCATACAGCTGAAGCCACAGCCAATCACAGTAAGAATCACGCCCCTAGGGACACACACAGCCCCTCCCTCTCAAATAAAGTTAACCCCTTCACTACCAGTGTATTTTTACAGTAACAGTGCATATATATAGCACTGATTACTGTAGAAATGTCACTGGTAACCCCAAAAGTGTCAAAAATGTCAGTCAAGGGTCCGATCTGCCGCCGCAATGTCGCAGTACCGCAAAAAAAATCGCAGATCGCCGCCATTACACGTTAAAAAAAAAAACAACAAAAATGACATAAATCTTTCCCGTAGTTAGTAAACGCAATAACTTTTGCGCAAACCAATCAAAATACGCTTTTTGCGATTTTTTTTACCAAACATAGGTAGCATAAAACAAATTGGCCGAAAATGTTAAAAAATTTTGATTTTTACATTTTTTTGGGGGAATTTCATATAAAAAAAGTGAAAAATATTGTTATTTTTGCAAAATTTACGCTCTTTTTTTGTTTATAGCGCGTGATCAAAAAATCGCACAGGTGATCAAATACCGCCAAAAGAAAGCTCTGTTTGTGGGAAAAAAAGGACGCCAAATTCGTTTAGGTACAGCGTCGCACGACCGCGCAATTGTCCGTTAAAGTCACGCAGTGCCGAATCGCAAAATACCCCCTGGTCGTTTAGCAGCCAAATCCTCCGTGGCTTAAGTGGTTAAAGCAGAACTTCAACCTAATGGAAATGTTGCGCTTTATGCCCTCTCCATATTTTTGAATTTTTTTTGGGGGGGGGGGGGGTGCAGTGGGTACCTAGTTTTGACAGGCACGTGCTCCCGCTTCTGGTCAATTCTACCCCTCCTCCCTGCCTGAAACCTTCTATAGGTCCTGGAGGGCTGCGGGACCATCCAGAAAGCACAGCGCAGCTCACGCATGCGCAGTACAAAGTCGGCTGTGAAGCCACACAAGGGGTCACAGCTGGCTTCCCCCAGTTAACATGCTGGCACCGGGGACCTGAAGACCAGTGAGGAACCATCCCAGGTGAGGATGGCGCTGGATTCCTGGACAGGTAAGTGTCCATTTAATAAAAGTCAGCAGCCTCAGTATTTGTAGCTGTTGATTTACGTTTGTAGACCCTCTTATATGTGATCAGACATGGCATGGCATTCCGATAGGTGGGTAGGAAGTGCAAAGTCCACCCCCTGCAAGCTGCTCCCCCCTCCTCCTGCTCCGAGCAGCCAGGAGCCACTATCATGCTGCAGAAAGAAGAGGGAATCCCGCCTGTACAGTTTGTAGTATCAAGAGGAAGATGATTGGCCAGCTGTCAGGTCTCTGCTTTGCGCTGCGCCCTCTGATTGGCGGAGACGGATTCGGCGTCTTCCTCTTAGTTACAATCACTAGGGTGGGATCTCGCTTATTTCCTGCTTCCTCCTCTCCCGGGGCTGAGCGCTGAACTCCCGGCTGCTGCACGTGCACACGCCTGTACCGGGTAATACACCGATCGCTCCTCTCTATGGGACTTTCTTATATGTGCCGTGTGTAGTTCTGGTACGGAAGGTGGGCGCTGCCAATGGTGTCCCGATCACAGCATACATGTGCAGAAGAAGCAAGCTGTACTTGCATTGTATAGGCCTGGGACTTCATACACTAAGGCAAGCCTCACATTTGTGTTGGGGGATGGTGGGCAACCAAGCTTCACCCTTTGCAGGTGTACAGCAATGCAAGTGGAATTAAAGGGGTTAATATTGCCCTTAACCACTTCAGCTCCAGAGAGTTTACCCCCCCCCCCCCACACACTTTTTTAAAGACCAGGTTATTTTAAGCGATACAGCACTGCATTACAATAACTGATAATTGCGCGGACGTTGCAGCGCAATAAAATGTATTTTTTTCCCACAAATGGACCTTTGGGTCACGTGTGCGGATTTTTTTTTGCGCTAAAAAACAAAAAAAGACCAACAATAGAGGGGGGTTTTGCTGACAAATAATGCTCATACATTTTGAGGGGGGGGGGGGGCAGTTTGGCATTTTCACCCTGGGCTCTAGATGACCTTGTTGCGGCATTGACCCCCCAATGTATCTCTCTTCTGCAATAAGAGCCTGCCTGTGTGCTGTTTGTTACAGCAGGGATTACGTTTCCTCTTTAATTCTTAATGGCGCACCACGCGCCTGGCTAACACGGCGCACTAGTACAAAGTCCCGTGCATTTTAGCTCAGCTAACTTTTTAAAAAGGATCCTGCACTTCTTTTGTGTGATCTTGAAATAATTAGGCAGCAGTAAGTGAGATGTACGCACTCCATGGCAACTGCATAGATGTGAACGAAGACTAATGCTGGCCTTACACTATACAAAAAATAGTTTAAACTCCTTTTCAAAAAACGAACAGTCGGCTGTGAGAGCAAATGATAGTGCCATCATCAGTGGCCCGTCCATTGGGGGCCCCCCATCCATGCGTTCGGCCTCCTAATCTACATGCAGGGCGCCGGGCGCATTGGATTCCAAAGGGGTTTTTTTTTTTTTTTTTTTTGAAGCACGTGATTAGAGCCAGAGGCTCGAATAGGCTTAAAAAAAAGGGTGGGCTCAGGGCGCAGAGCACTGCGCCCTGAGCCCACCCAGTTGTGTAACAATAGCAAATTAATATTCATATTCACTATTATCACACTGATTCAGATCTCTTTACTGCAGGGTGGTGTTCCCGGTCAGGATTACAGACTGCCAGCTGGCGGTGCAGAAAATAGTCTATGTGGACAGCTTTACCCTGGATGCCTGCATACTTAGATGTGCCTGTTTTATTCATCAACCATGTGAGTTGCTACTTGTTGTACCTTCATTAAATGGAACCATATTGCTACACTTAGAGGCGCCTCTCTTCTCTTTGATACTCTATAGCTCCTGCTGGATTTTGCTTCTAATCCCCTTATGGAAGTGGCTATTTGTGGATGGACATTTTATGCAACCTATCGCAATGCTATAATCTTTTTATATGGACTATAAACTGAAGGACTTATGAATAAATGGTTGTGGAACGAATCATTTGAGTTTCCATTATTTCTTATGGGGAAATTCGCTTTGATATAAGAGTGCTTTGGATTACAAGCATGCTTCCGGAACGAATTATGCTCGCAATCCAAGGTTTTACTGTAAATAGGAGATGTTCATTGTTGGGGTTTACTTCTACTTTAAAGCAGAACTAAACCTATTGATTTAACAGTTTCCCAAAACAGTTGCATTTAAGGCATGCCATGAATGATAACTCTCA
This sequence comes from Pelophylax lessonae, assembly GCF_965119305.1. Lineage (NCBI taxonomy): Eukaryota > Metazoa > Chordata > Amphibia > Anura > Ranidae > Pelophylax > Pelophylax lessonae. The sequence goes on along the minus strand of NC_138773.1, from coordinate 73,729,275 downwards.
CAGTTGCTTGTGCTCTGAAGCGAACTATCAAGCCATTAGGCGACTGGTGTCCTAACTGATTACATGTGCAGCACCATGGCAATTGCAGATCACATCTGCAGAGGATAAGATGGCACCTTCCTTGGCTGTAAAGGGTAGGAGGGTTTAGTTCCGCTTTAAGTAATAACAAGCACAAGAGACAGGAGAGTTGAAATGATAAAGTAATAATTCTCGTTACAGTTTGCACTGCACAGTTACATTACAATTTATTGCAAGAG
>NC_138773.1:73591650-73728818 GCF_965119305.1 Pelophylax lessonae | reverse complement strand
CCCGAACGAAGCCAGATTTGGCTTAGATCGGGTCTCCGTTCAAGTAACAGGGAAGCGACGTCACTATGTCACTTCCCAGTTTACTCAGCTGCCAAGGGCGCAGATTTATAGAAAGTGACAGTATTCAAAAAGGCAGATTTCAGTCTTTTGAATACTTTTAAGTGCAGTGGAGGGGTTTGGGGTCTTTTAGACCCCCGATCCCTCCATACAGAGTTACCTGTCACTGCCTATTACCAGAGGTGGGGGACTTGAGTCACATGACTTGACCTAAGTCAGACTTAAGTCACCAGTTTGAGGACTTGAGACTTGCTTGACTAAAATGAATAAAAGACTCGACTTGACTTTGACTTGCTATTCAGGACTTGAGACTTGACTTTGACTTGAGACATATGACTCGAAATGAATTTACTTTTTTAAGCTATTAAATATTTGCATTTTCTCAAGATGTGTTAAAGCAAAATGAATGTGCCTGTTATGTTTCTGACACCACAGTCACTTAAAACACCTCAGTGTGTTCTGATTTTTAGGACACTGGCTGTTTAACAATGGAAATACTTAACATGTTTTTAGTGACTGTGGTGTTGAAACGAAGGATTTTGAGCTGTTTGGGCATTCAAAGTGTTTCTTTAACTACCTCAATACTGGGCACTTAAACCCCCTTCCTTCCCAGACCAATTTTCAGCTTTTAGCGCTGTTGCATTCTGAATGACAATTGCGCGGTCATGCAACACTGTACCTAAACCAAATTTGTGTCATTTTTTCCCCACAAATAGAGCTTTCTTTTGGTGGTATTTGATCACCGCCAGGTTTTTTCTTTTTTGGTGCACAAATTAAAAAAAAAAACCGAAAAGTTTGAAAAAAAAAAAAAAATTTTTTTTTTTTTAGGTTATAAAATTTTGTGAATAGATACGTTTTTTCCTGCACTGATGAGCACTGATGACGCCGCACTGATTGGGTGGCACTGATTGGGTGGCACTGATTGGGTGGCACTTATTGGGTGGCACTGATAGCGCTGATGGGCACTGATAGCGCTGATGGACACTGATAGCGCTGATGGACACTGATAGCGCTGATGGGCGCTGATGGACACTGATGGGGGGCACTGATGGGCACTGATAGCACTGATGGGCACTGATAGCACTGATGGGCACTGATAGCACTGATGGGCACTGATAGCACTGATGGGCACTGATAGCGCTGATGGGCACTGATAGCGCTGATGGGCACTGATGGGGGGCACTGATGGGCACTGATAGGCAGCACTGGTGGGCAATAACGGGCACTGGTGGGCAGCACTGATATATGGCATTGGTGGGCAACACTGATAGGAGGGCACCACTGGCAGGCTGTTTGCCATCCCTGGTGGCCATGGTGGGCATCCCTGGTGATCATGGGTGGGCATCCCTGGTGGCTCTAGTGGCACCCCCCCCCCCCCCCCCCCAGGGATGCACTGGTAATCAATGTTCTGATTACCAGCACAGACCCCCTCCCTGTGATCAGTGAGTACTTAGAAATACTCACTGATCCCCCCCAGCTCCAGTATCGATCCTCTTCTTCTCCTCACTGACAGGATCTGTCAGGAGGAGAAGAGATCGAAGCCGTTATAACGGCTGTATTTACATTGCATGACGGCTGTGATTGGACACAGCCCTCATGTGATCAGGAGGGCCAATCACAGGGCCCTCCTGACGCATCTTGTTGCGCTGTGTCCGAGGGACACAGGCACATCGAGATCGCGCTGCGGCGCGATCTCGCTCCTTCTGAAGGACGTTCCGTAACGTCCGATCAGAAGGATGAGACTCCCACCCGGCCGTATATGTACAATGGCCCGGGTGGGAGGTGGTTAATATGCCAAGAAAAAAGCACTAAGCAGTTTTGTTAATGTTGAAAATAAAACAAAACCTTTCCTGACCACTGACTTTTAACTAATGTGAAAATTGGGGTAGATCAGTATTTTGACTTGATTTGGGAATTGACCAAAATAAATGACTTGACTTGCTTGACTTCTAGCAGGGACTTGACTTGCTTGCTTTTCGCCACAGTAACTTGGGACTTGCTTGAGACTTGAAGGTTAAGATTTGAGACTTGCTTGTGACTTGCACATGTGTGACTTACTCCCATGTCTGCCTATTACTGTCACAAGGGAAGTTTACATTCCTTGTGACAACAAGAAAAGTGATTTAGATTTTTTTTAGGAGAGTGAAAAAAAGACATAGGGGGGAAAAAATTTTTTTAAAGCGCCCCTGTTCCCGTGAGCTCGCGCACCAAAGAAAATGCATACGTAACTCGCGCCCGCAAATGTAAACAGTGTTCGAATCAGGGTTTCGCCGGGATTGTCGGAGCAAGACCAATAATTCTAGCAAAATACCTCCTAACTCTATACTGGTAACCGTTTTTTAAAGCTACGGAGATTTTTATGTACTGTAGTTTGTAGTTTTTTTTATGATTTTTATGTACTGTAGTTTTCTGAGTGTGTATAATTTTAAACTGTAACATTTTAGGTATCTATTTACTCGGCATGACATCATCTTTCACAATATACAAAAAAAAAATGGGGCTAATTTTACTGTTTCGTTTTTTTTTTTTTTTTTTTTAATTCATTTTAGTGTATTTTTTCTAAAAAATTGCGTAGGAAAGACCGCTGCGCAAATACAGTATGGCAAAAAACATTGCAATGACCACCATTTTATTTTCCAGAGTCTTCGCAAAAAAAAAAAAAAAAAAAAAAATATATATATATTTAATTAGCGCAGAGGGCTGGGAGAAGGTGAATTGCTGGAGGGGCAGAGTTCCAATCCTGGCCGAGAGCCTGGGGAAACCAGTTTCGGCGCAACACCTGCCTCTCCTGCACTGGTTGCTAGTATCGCCTGCCGCTTGGCGTCTAGCAACCAGTGATGTCATCGTCGTCACATAACACCCCGGAGAGAGCGAGGCCCCAGCATTCAGAGCGGAGGAGGATTTAAATTCCTCCTCCGCACCTAGAATTGGCTCCACCCACCTCCCTCCAATGCCTCAAGGCTCCATCTTCTCCGGGTGGCAGCAGCGGGAAGGGGCAGGGAGCATCAATTAATAATTATGGGGGATCCAGGGCAGAGGAGAGAGCCGGGCTCCTATGAGGAGTCAGTGCTGGAGCAAGGTAAGAGAGGGATCTTCTGTGGATGGGGGCTGCTCAGTCCCACATGCTTTTTCTTGCTCCTGACAACGCTGAAACTTTTGTTGGCTAACTTTTGTTTCCATTGTAGGAGGCTTATTTTCCTTGTGCTTTCAAGTAGAAAAAAAAAACAAAAAGCATTGAATTTGCCTGTCTACAAACTGGATCAGAAGAGGGTCACAGCTATCCACTGATCCGTTCCATGTCCCCCAATTCACAGAGAAGAATGGATACCTGTAATATTCTTTGCTGACCTACTTTCTTTTGGTGGTATTTGGTCACCTCTGTGGTTTTTATTTTTTGCGCTAGAAACAAAAAAAGACCGACAATTTTGAAAAAAAAAAATGTATTTTACTTTCTGCTATAAGTTTAGGGCAATATGTATTCTGCTAGAATTTTTTTGTAGAAAGAAAATCTCAATGAGTGCATATTGATTGGTTTGCACAAAAGTTATCACGTCTACAAACTGGGGGATAGATTTATGTCCTATTTTATTTACTTTATTTTTTACTAATAATGGCAGTGATCAGCGACTTATAGCAGGACTGCAACATTGTGGCGGACAGATCGGACACTTCAGGGGGCATTGGGGTGGAGCTTGGGTGGGACCTACTTTAAAATGTGGGAGGAGTTATCAAATTTACCTTCAAGGCTGAAGCCCCTGGTCTTTTTCCCACCTAGCAACGCCCCTGCTGGTCACTAATGATGTCGGTGTACCCTCCAGCCAGCGGCAGCTAATGCCAGATTCCCCGCCACACTATCGCATCCCCGCCACACTATCGCAGTCCCACTGTAAGTTTGAGTATACCATAGTTTGTAGACACTATAACTTTTGAACAAACCAAATAATATACACTCATTGGGATTTTTTTTTACCAGACACGTAGCAGAAAACATTTTGGCTTAAATTTTTTGAGTAAATTTTTTTTTTTAATTGGATAAGGTTTATAAACGGAAAGTAGAAAATATTTCTTTTTCAGAATGTTCGGTCTTTTTGTTTTTTTGTTTATATCGCAAAAAATAAAAAACTCAGTGGTAATCAAATACCACCCAAAGAAAGCTCTATTTGTGTGAAAAATGCTAAACATTACATTTGTGTACAGTGTTGCATGACTGAGCAATTGGCAGGTAAAGTAGCACAGTACTGAATAGCAAAAAATGCCTTGGTCACAAATGGAGTAAAACCTTCTGGAGGTCAAGTGGTTAAAGATAAAGATTAGTAGATTTACCACTAGAGGGAGCTCTTTTTAGTTCAATGTTATTCAGTCCCCACTAGTTAGCAGCTGCTAAGATAAGATATCCACCACAGAAGGGAGTGCATGGTTTTCAGTGAGTCAGCCAATTCATAGACTTGCATTGTGGAAAGGGGCATTATGGCAGTAGGTGAGGAGCAAAAATAGCTGCCACCACTTACAGACTATACATAGAAGCAAAATATATGTAAAAAAGTAAAATATATTTAAAAAAGTAACACTGATAACATTTTTAGCAAAGATATACACATATGTATATGTATGCATATATCTTTGCTAAAAATGTTATCAGTGTTACTCTTTTAAATATATTTTCGTGCTAGTGTGAACCGGCACAAGATTTCCATTGGCTAAAAAGAAATAATATATAAAAAAAAAATGTACATGTGTGCGTACATATACATACACAATATATATTGTGTGTGTGTGTATGTGTGTATGTATGTATATATATATATATATATATATATATAGTGTGTGTGTGTGTATATATATCTGCTCCCTCACAAGCTATAAAGAGGCAAAACCGGATCGGCCCCTGGATCTGTTAATTTTACCGATTTCCCCCGATCCAGCTATTTTGCCCGTATCGGGGCCGATATCCGATCCGAATATCGGATCGCCGCATCCCTAACAGGAATCGCTCGGGCATCCCGCAACTTGCAGTGGTTCGGAACGGTGGGCAGAATCGCGGCAATTCTGTCCACAAACCGAAACGCCTATATGTGAACGGATTGTAACAGCATTCTTTCTGGGCACTTCTACCCCCTTCCTGCCCAGGCCAATTTTCAGCTTTTGCACTTTGAAAGACAATTGAGCAGTCATGCAACACTACCCATATGACATTTTTATCTTCTTTTTTTTTTTTCACACAAATAGAGCTTTCTTTTAGTGGTATTTAATCACCGCTGGTATTTATTTTATTTTTTGCTAAATAAACGAAAAAAGACAATTTTGAAAAAAAAAAAAAAAACTTTCTTAATTTGTTATAAAATTTTGCGAACAGGTAATCTTTCTCCTTCACTGATGGGACGGCACTGGTGGGCACTAATTGGCAGCACTGGTGGGCACTGTTGGGACTGCTCTGGTTATCAGGACATGGATAACCAGTGCTGATGTCCCTTTTAACACAAGCCAGTAATCTGTTCTTTTCCTCTCCTCATGCTGTCAGCCCCCCATCCCCCCCCCTCTGCAACCCACAGTTAGCCCATACTTACCTGAGCCTGCTTTCAATCCAACACTGTGTTTGAGATCAGCATCTCCCATGGCTCTTTCCCTCCTCATAGGCTCAGAGAAAACAGCAGGAGCCATTGGCTCTCGCTGCTGTCAATCACAACCAGTGAGGGAGTAATGGGGACGGGGCTGTGCCATGCTCTGTGTGTCTATGGACACGCAGAGCCGACTCAGGAGCAAGCCCACATGAGTGCCCCCATAGCAAGCAGCTTGCTATGGTGGGTACTCGACGGGGGAGGAGACAGGAGCGAGTTGTGGGGGACCCGAGAAGAGGAGAATCGGGGCTGCTCTGTGCAAAACCATTGCACAAAGCAGGTAAGTATAACATGTTTTTATGTTAAAAATAATAAATAAAACTTAAAGGTTTACAATTCCTTTAATTTCGAATATTTCATTTCTACATAGGGCCTACTGTCACAGATTCTCTAAATAATAATATAATCATCTTAAACTTTTTTTAGGTGGTACGTATGAATAATTCATACTCCGAGATTTTAATGATGTTGTCTTCCAGCTCCTCACACAGGTAAGAATACAACAGTTTGACAAAGTAATGCAAAGCAGGTAGAAGATTAAAAATTCACTTTAACAGCCACATGAATATAAATGTCCTTAGAATAACACATTTATTATAACAAAGAAAACGCCTTATAGAGTCAGCACAAGATAATGGTAATTGTATAAGCAATTATTTTCCTTTGTGAATGGCATTCATTCATGTGCCATTGTTTACTATTGTGATAGCTGTGATTGGCTTCTTCTATCACATGGTACAGGCCCCTGCTGTGTTTGGCCCTTTACCATGTGATCACTGTGACCAGTTACAGAGATCATAATAGTACACAATGATTATGAATTAGTCATTGTATACATCTAACAAGTGATTGATCACGTCAATCATATCACTAGGGCCGCACAAATCTGCCCGGTACAGTGATCTGTGTTCTGCTGTGTCTGGTGGACCCAACGGGTCACAGATCGCGCCGCGGCACAACCATAAGTCACGCAACTGAGAGCACGTCACATGACATCTACCCAGGGTAGCAGTGCTTCTGCCCAGCCGTATTACTACAATAAACCAGGCAAGGAGTGGCTAAATACATTCATGCAAATATTTTATAAGATTATGTATTAATAAAAACTTTTAGCAAAACATAGTTACAAATATAGGTAAAAAAAAAAGCTTGGACTAGGTTTGGCATTCATTCTTCATTTATTTTCCTCTATTTCATATGTAAAAAATATAAAATTCTTCATCAGATCAAAGTAAGCACGAATCACTTAGAAAGGCATTGTTGTATAGATGGCAGCCTGTAGATAGTAAATGGGTGTAATTGGAGTTGCACAGCTAGTGAATTATATATGCTGCGGTATACCCTGGTTAAAACATATTTTCTTTCATAAATATTTACACAGTATTACCAAAAGTATTGGGACGCCTGCCTTCACACGCTTATAAACTTCAATGGCATCCCAGTCTTAGTCTGTAGGGTTCAATTTGGAGTTGGCCCAACCTTTGCAGGTATAATCGCTTCAACTTATTTGGGGAGGCTGTCCACAAGGTTTTGGAGTGTCTATGGGAATGTTTGACCATTCTTCCAGAAGCGCATTTGTGAGGTCAGGCACTGATGTGGATGAGAAGGCCTGACTTGCAGTCTCCGCTCTAATTCATCCCAAAGGTGCTCTGCTGGGTTGAGGTCAGCAATCTGTGCAGGCCAGTCAATCTGTTCCACCCCAAACTCGCTCATTCATGTCTTTATGGACCTTGCTTTGTGCACTAGTGCGCAGTCATGTTGGAACAGGAAGTGGCCATCCCCAAACTCTTCCCACAAAGTCGGGAGTTAAAAATAGTTAAAAATTTGCAAAAACTGTAATCTACTCAGCAGTGAATTCCTCTCGTCTCACTTACGATCCGCACTCAGTCTACGGGCATCCCACATAACTTTGTACCACAATTTTATTTATTTTTTATTTATTTGTACCCACATAGCAGCTGGTAGCGCAGGGCTCACACTTTCACTAAATCTGTAGATAGAGTTACCGCAATTCAGTGAAATGATTTCAAGGTGTTGCCTCATTAAAATAATCACTGCAGTCGTTTACAGCCTCCATGTTTGTTATGGGGGAGGGGGGGGGATAGCAGTGTCCCCCTAATATCAGAGCCTCGCTGTTATACCTGCCCCCTTGGAGGAACCGAAAACTGCAGTGGGACGGTGCTGCCTACTGCCCACTTAGGCCCCTTTCGCACTTGTGTGACCTAAAAGTTGTGCGATTTTGCTGCGATTTTGACTGGACTTGAAGCAGTGCCCATGTCCATGGACCTCAAAACACATTAAAATCAGACCTTAAGTAGTGCAAGGACTACTTTTAAATTGTTGCAGCTTGAAGTCGCACAGATATGAACGGTACTCATTGGAAATCTTGGAGTACAACTTGTCACGCGACTTTGTAGTCCCAAGTTGCACAAGTGTGAAAGGGACCTAACGTATCTTCCATGCACAGGGAAGTTGGACTAGCTATGCAACATCACTCGTTTTCCTAGTTACAACCGACATGTTTCAAGAGTCTACAACTCTTTCTCAAGGCTTCTTGACTAAAACAAAGCAGCATGTTACCTTTCTAGACCTGAACATAAAGAAATGCATACAAAAACACGTTCAATCGCCCTCCACTTCTAGTCTTGAAATTCTGAATACAGATCTTAATGGGAATGATGGCTGTAGCTTTAGGCAAGCTTTTAGCAAACACAACTTGAAGCAACCACTGTGTAGCATTGCTAAGCCGGAAGCACAATCTGCATATGTAATGAGCAAATGTGACAGCCCACTTTTAATAATGTGCATGACTGTACCACAAGTAAGGTAACAAAAGAATGAATATTAGTATCTCCTCGAGTCGGCCTTAGATGGAACAATTTTCTATCCTGCAACCACGGATTGCAGAAAAGAAAATCAATTTCCCCGTCAACATAGTCAGGGCTGATGGGGGAATCCCTCCACGGAGCTATTGTGTTCTCCTGGTGGTGGAGAGGGGCCAATAAAACGGTGATTATGCTAGTAGCTATAGCGGCTGGCAATAATCGCATGAAGAATCTGACATGCTGGTTGCACCAAAGCTAATTGATTTGATTGAAGTTGGGTACAGTCATCCTGGCCATACATGGTTTGAATCTCGGCTGGTCCCTGTTGAACCGGCTGAGATTCGAATCCATCTTTGGCCAACTTTAGATTGCCAATTGACCTTTTAGGCTCTCCTATTCTATAACTGCATCACAGAAATGCCTTCTGTAGTAAATCACATGTGTGTCTTATACCCTTTCTTCCTCTGCTGATAACAGGCTACTGTCCGTTTTGAATCAAGCCCTTCATAGCTGCAAGGAAGAAGAGAGGCAGCTTGAAGAACAGCTGAGGCGGTACAGCAAACTCCTGGGAGACTGGTATGAATAAAACCATGAATGACTTGTAGGCTATGCACAGCTTTGGGGGTTAATCATCCTGAATCATCCAATGCATATCTATAGAAATGTGTGCAGAAGTTACAATTAGGGATGCACCAATCCGATATTCGGATCGGATATCGGCGCCGATATGGCCATTTTAGATGGATCGGTAACATTGACCGATCCACTGGCCGATCCGGTTTTTGCTTGGTAACGGCTCAGCCATCCCTTACTCGGTGCAGTAGAAGTATGGGATGGGAGCCGCTACTTCCTGTATAGTCCCAGCTCACAGGTGGAGTGATATCAGATGCACTCCGCCTGTGAATGGAGGAGCCGTACACATGAAGCAGCGGCTTTGCTCTGTACTGCAGCCGCTTGCTTTGTGTGTAGCTCCAGATCGGTTCCGGTATCGGCGATTTTCACAACGCCTGATATCGGTATCGGGTCAAAAAAAGTCGGATCGGTGCATCCCTAGTTACAATAATGTCATATCTGGAGCTTTTCTGTACTGAAGGTCTCCTCCACCTTACACCAATCAGCCATTACGTTATGACCACTGACAGGTAAAGTGAAGGACATTGATTATCTTGTGATAGTGGAACCTGAAAGCGAGTTAGCTACATTAGGCAGCAAGTGAACATGTTGTCCCTGAAGTGGATGTGTTGTATGCAGGGAAAATGGGCAAGCAATAAGGATTTGAGAAACTTTGGCAAGGGCCAAATTGTAATGGCTAGATGACTGGGTTGGAACAACTCCAAAACTGCAGCTCTTGTGGGATGTTCCAGTCTGCAGTGGTCAGGACCTACCAAAAGTGGTCCAAGGAAGAAGAACCGTCAACAGGGTGGTCAAGGCGGGTGGTCAAGGCTTATTGATGCACATGGGGAGCTGGCCAGTGTAATCTGATCTAATAGAAGAGCTACTGTAGTACAAACGGCTGAAAAAGTTAATGCCGGTTCAGATAGAAAGGTGTCCGCACACCGTGCATCGCAGGGTGTCCATGCTGACTCGTGTCCACAGCCAAAAGCATCAACAATGGACACATGTGCATTGGGACAAAATCACAGAGCAATGGAAGAAGGTGGTCCGGTCTGATGAATCACTCTTTTTTTTACATCATGTGGATGGCTGGATGCGTGTGCATCACTTACCTGAGGAAGAGATGGCACCAGGATGCACTAGAAGAAGGGAAGCCGGCAGAGGCAGTATGTTGCTTGTCTAGTGGAGTCCATGCCTCGATGGGTCAGGGCTGTTTTGGCGGCATAGTGGGAACCTATTCAATATAAGGTGGGTGATCATAATGTTATGGCTGATTGGGTATATTCTCTAGGAAAGGTAATTGCAGGATCCTCCAGTTTAATATGTACCTATGCGTGGTGTAATGAATGATGTCCCAAAGATTGGAAAATCTTAGAGGCACTGACAAATTCTTCTCATAGCATCTCAGTGGCTTAATATTTTTGGTTGCTTTTATAAAGAAAATTACAACCACAGCCTTTATGAATCCTCGGTTTCCCAACCCCGTCATGCTATTAATGCCTGTCGTTGGCCAGCGTTGTGACCTTACTGGTCAGTAGGAAGGCAAAGGTGCTGGAAAAGATGGGTCTACATGGTGGCCATATGTAGGCTGTAGTTTCAGTGCCGTTTATAGGGCTCTTTAGGATTTCAGTCTTCTGGGGAGCTCTATGAAAACGCTAGAAATGCATACATGAATCTGGAGGAGGCTGTTTTATCAATCTGCAGCCTGATTACTATTACCGATACCACTGGTTTACTTTGAAGCTGCAGTGCAGTAAAAATGAAACTTTAAAACCGCAAACAGCCCCAGGACAGAAGTGGGGGAAAAAAAACAGTTGCCTTATGCTTAGGCAGGACACAGACCAGGGTTCATTGAGAGTCTTTTTAAATTTAGCAGAGTTGCAATGTTTGCTGGAGGGAATTAGTAGATTGCTAAAGGATGTAAGGGCCGGTTCAAACTAGTGCAATGCCAGACGTTGCGTGTGATTCGTACCGCATTGCTGTGCAGATCACATGCGATGTCTGTGCGATGCGGTTCATTTCAGCCATACAAACTGGCTGAAATCGCATCCCATTCGCACATAAATAGTGCAGGACCCTTTTTTTTTTTTTTTAGGTCCTCACTGGAATCTGATTGCATGGGTGTTCACACCTATTCGATCCGATTCCTGCACCATTTGACAGTTCGCGCTGCGATCTGCGAACAGATTTAAGGGTGTCAGTAACTTTACATTGACACCCCCAGTGGTTCGCAGATCTCAGTGTGAACCACTGTGCAATTCAGGTGCGATGCGGGAATCTGCACTGAATTGCAGGGTTTCCCGCAGCGCACCAATGTGAACCGGGACTTACTTTTTGCCTGGAGATACTCAAAGTCCTGAAACAATTAATCTCAGTCCCGGTTCACACTGGTGCGATGCGGGAAACCCTGTGATTCAGTTCAAGTTCTTGCATCACACCAGAATCGCACAGTAGTTCACACTGAGATCTGCAAACCGCTGAGCATGTCAATTTAAAATAACCATTAGATCGGTTTGCAGATCACAGTGGAAACTGTGAAATGGTGCAGGGATCAAATTGCATAGGTGTGAACACCCATGTGATCCAATTCAGTGGGGACCAAAAAAGGGGTCCTGCACCATTTTGGTGCGAATGTGATGGGATTTCAGCCATACAGTTTGTATGGCTGAAATCCCATTGCACAGGCATCACAGGTGAGCTGCACAGAAATGTGGTGCGAATCGCATGCAATGTCTAGCAACGCACTAGTGTGAACCAGCCCTCAAGTCCTGACAGTTCACTTTAGGCTGACCCCTTTTGCAGGTATAGCTATCTAAAACCTTAAAAAGTGCGTACGCTGTTTAAAATCCAGTAGTACACTGTCTCACCCGGCTTTGCACATGCTCAGTTGCTTTCCATTTTTAGCATTGTGCTGAAAATCGGAGTTACTAGAGGCTGACCTGTTGACAGCCTAAAGATTTACTGCTGCTCTGGGCTTCAGCAAAAACACAGCCTATGGTTATAAGAAACAGGAGCAATGCTGGAGGCAATTTGCAGCACACAAAAATTTTGGTAGCATATTTATTAATGTGGAATGTATGTTCCTTGCTGAATGTTAATTTTTATCAAGTTGTTAAATGTAAAGCAGAACTTTACCTATTCGGCCCTCGAGTGTTGGAAATGTCCCACCAACTTCAGCAGAGCTAATACCTAGTATGTAAATCAATAATAAACTCCTTTTTTCCAATCACTAGTTTAAAACTTTCCTTGGAACTGCACTTTTCTTAGGATGTCTCTACCCAAATTCAAAATGGATGTATGCTACCAAGTTGATTGGCAAGTGTTTTAGAGCTTTTAGGAACCCCAACATTGAAATATTTCTCCTGGTGAGATCAGTTCCACTCACCTGTGGTGGTTTTATAGTGTCAGTTAATGCTGGCCCAACTCACTCCATTTATTATACAGACTATGGGATGACCTACTAGGAACGTTGGTGAAGACCAAAGTAATGTCTAAATCTCACCACTGGAGTCCCTAAAAGATATCAAACCCGTTTATGAGTCAACTTGCAAGCAATTATGTACCTACAAAGCCTTTGCTGCTCCTAAACTGACGTTATTTGAACTAGGGATGCACCGATCTGACTTTTTTGGTACCGATCCCGATCTTTTGCTTTGTGAAATCGCTGATCCCGAGTCCGATCCGGAAGTACTGTTTTGTGAGCTTATAACAAAAAAATACTTCCGGATCGGTATCGGCAGATACCTTATAACAATTTTGCATTCAAAATCTAAAATGTCATGGGTTTAGTCTTTAAGAGGTTAAACTTCCCTCCTCCAGCAGATGGAACGAAAAGATACATTGTAATCATTGTGTTTACTTAAGGCTCCATTCACATGTAGGCGTTTTGGGGCGTTTTTGGGGAGTTTTTCTGCTCTAGGATCAGCTCTCAAAACGCCCAACAAGACAAATCCTATTCATTTCAATGGCCCCTGTTCACATCTGAGCGTTTTGACGCTGTAAGCAAAACGCCCAACGCTCAAAAAAGTACATGAGCTTCTTTTTGGGCAGATTACAGGCGTTTTCCATTGGTCTCTATTCAATCTAAAAACGCCTGTAAATCGCGGTAAAAAAACGCGCGAAAACGCTACGCTCAGGTGTGAATGTAGCTTAACTGGGAGAGTTGAAAGGCATTTGCAGGAGGCTCTTTTTTTTTTTTTTTTCTTTGACACCTGTTCTCTGCTCCCTCACATGCTATGTAAAGAGCAAAACCGGATCGGCCCGTGGATCTCTTAATTTTACCGATCCCCCGATCCAGCTATTTTGCCCGTATCGGGGCCAAAATCCCATCCGAAATTGGATCGGTGCATCCCTAATTGGAACTTTTGCCAAAGCCCCTGAACACAACATAAACTGGTTTCCATTCCCCCACAAGCTTTTACCAGAGTTTAGGAGTATCAGCGTTTAGAGGCAGTAAATGCTGTTTTCCTGAACGCAGAAGAATTGCATTCAGGAGAAGAGTTTTGGCAGAAAAACGCTGGACGTAGAAAAATTGGGTGTAAACATGCATTAACACTAGAGCATTAATTAATTTCAATGGTTGGAATTTTGGTAGACCTTCACAGTGCCACATCCAATTCTCTATACATAGAGGCCTATAGGTTTGAAAAAGGCAGACTTTGTCGGCACAACATGAGGCGACTTGAATAAGTAAAAATTGTATTTTTCCAAAATGTTTAAATGTTATGATTAAAAACCAAAAACACACTCCACACATGAAATACATGAAAGGATCAGTACCAGAGTGATACCCAACCCAGAAATGGAAATATGCAATAGGCATGGGAAATAACAGTAATGTATTGGTAAAAGTGTAGCTATGACAAGCAGGTACAATGTCCATAATTACCCCATTCTGGCAAGTCAACACGTTTCGTGAAGATTTTTTTACTTTCTCAGGACTGGTTGGGTGGGTGCTGGTCTGGACAACTGAAGAGAGAGTAGCACAAGTCTCAGGGGCAGACACAGGTACCTGCTGCCCCCCAAAAAAGGAAGGAAAGCCCGGACACTTGGACAGCCAGAGATTATCCACTGCACTCCCCTAAAAAAAGCATGTTCATTATAAGGGGCAGGCATAGTATAGAAGATGTAGATTTGGATTATCTCTGGGAGGAATAGATAAATTAGGTTTTATTGCCACTTGGAGGAAGGGCCGAGGGGTTGGAGTAGCAGCTTAAGCTAAATATCAACAGGTCGGTATAAGACTCCGTTCACACTGGGGCGACCTGTCAGGCGACCTGGTTGCCTGACAGGTCGCCGTAGGTCGTCTGCCATAGAGTAGCTGTGGACCCGTTCTAATAGGAGCGACACAAGTCGCTCCGACTTAGAAAAAGGGTCCGGAGCTTCTTTGGGGCGACCTGGAGCGACCTGCATTGATTTCAATGATATGAAGTCCGTGCCGGCCGCTCCGAGGTCGCGGTGCGAGCTGCGCACCGCGACCTGTGAGGTCGCCCTGGCAAGTAGCGTCGCCCCAATGTGAACGGGGTCTAAAGATCCAGCAATAGATTCAGACTGAGCACCCCTTGCGTGAAACCTTAGAATATCCAGGCATCCAAAGGGCAGAAACCTCCCTAATCGTTAACTGGTGGTGTCGTCCTGTGGTATGCCAGATAATCAAATGTTGGTGGGCAACCACAGTCTCCAAGATGGCTCTCTATACATCTTCTGTCCGGACCATCATTTCAATGGTCAGAATAAATTATTTATTCTGGCTAATGTACAAAATTAACACCCAAGCGATTGAGGCGGTTAAACGCGGTACACACATTTTCCAGCGTCCAGCCTTTTTCTGCTGCCAGTAGAAAAGCATCTAGGTAGCGTCCAGTGCGTATGAACCCCAAATCGGCGATCAGTAGGTTTTATTTGGCTTTTAATTCTGCAGTTGTACAGCCTTTTTGCGGTTTACAGTCATTCCCACTGTCAATCTCTTAGGCTAAAAATAACTAAATTTTTTTTTTCTTGGAATATGAAATATAGAAGTGTGAAGATCTTGGCAGCATGTAAATGAACCAGTAACTGTAATATTTTTATTTTTAGTGATACCGGAACCAGTCCATACTAGCAGTGCTATATTTAGAAGCTAATCTGAAACGTGTAATAATAATCCTATAACAGTCAGACAGCAGACTAAAGACATTTATATTCATCGAGATATGGTTAGAATGGCATCCAGCAGGCTGGAGACGTCAGTGGGGGGGGGGGGGGGGGTCAGATGTGGGAACAACCTGACCGCCAAAACCTTTTTTTTTTTTTTTTCTTTTTACAAATTATTACAGAAGTATAAATGCTTGGACTGCCTGGGTATGAATATTCTGATATCACAGAAAGGAGGACTTCTAATTAAAAATAGAATTAAATAACCAATAATATCACCTTGAAGGCGATGGAAAAACCTGCTGCCTCCTTGGGATAACTCGGCTTACGTCAGCTTACGAATTGCTGCCAACTCCACAGCTTGGCCCTGCTGGATACACACAACTGTTCAATGACAGATGCATGCAGCATATCTGATGAACCAGGAGATTTAATATAGAGTGTTTTGTTTTTTGTTCTTTATCAAGATTTTTTCACCCCATATTCACACATTTTCCATATGAGACTCTATTAAAAAAAAAAATAGTGTAAATCTTGGGTGAAAACCCAATCATTTGTAGCACCCTCCAAGGTAGGTGCTAGGTAAAGTATAGTGGGCCTTGTCTGCTTATCAGCATGGCCATGATTTTCAGCTAGGCTGGCATGTGTTCCCAGGTGTGCCTTTTGAGTTGGGGAGTCTCCCCACTGTGTCCCAATGAGGGCTCTCATTGGGCAGTGGAGGAAACCTGACCAATAGCACACCAGGGCTTGTATCCATCCTGGAAGGGCAGATACTGCCGCAGAGCATTCTGGGAGGGGGTATAAGTCTGTGGGGAGCACATGACAGGTGGTCTTTGGTGGGAAGCAGAGTCCCAGGAGGGAGGGTGCGGCTGTCTCTCCTCCTGACAGAAAGGATCGGGTATCCCATGCGGCTTGCCTGAGGAGGTACAGGGCTGAGCTGAGCTGCAGAGAGGATCCGGTGTGCCGAGGACCGGCGGAGCTGCCGAGTTTCAGGAAAGCATTCCCAGTCGTGAGTACTGCAAACTGCCCCTGGGGGTCTGCCTAGAGAGAGAGGGGACCACTCCGGAGAAGGTCAGAGGGATCCAGGAGCTAGCTAGCTGGTGCAGGAGCAAAGTAAAGGGGGTGGCAGTGTTGACCCTGAAGAGAAAAGGGGGGTGCCAGTGGTTAGGTCCTGAAGTGCAGAGTGTACAGTGCAGAGTGTACAGTGCAGTATGTACAGTGTTAAGAGTTGCAGCAGCATTACAAGAGACTGCCTCAGTCAGGAAGGACTGGAGGGAGCAGTGTCAAGGACTTTTGAGCTAACCAGAGTGTCAGAAGTCAGTTTTCAATACAGTACAGCAAGTCAGTGATTTCAAGCGCCAGCAAGCGTTGGTCGGCATCCAGCCGGCGTCAAGTCAGCGCTGAGAGGGATTTTCTCTCAAGTGTCCCAATTTGTACCTAGTCCAGCCAGAGGAGTATCCCACTCATTCCCTTCTCCCATCCCTATATCAAATAAACAAAACAAACCAAAGATGCCGGACTGTTCATTGTCTCAGATCTCACACTTGGGCAATCAACTTAAATGTGCTGTTGGTGTTACCAGTGACCATGGCAGACCCACATCTGGCCCAATGCCTGGAAATATTGCTACACTGTCATTGATCATTTTATAGACTCCATAGATCACAATGGTGTATGAGTGCCATGAGGCATTTCATACCGTAGCACTGAGAGAAGACTAATCGATTTGGTGTGAAACACATCAAGACATTCAGACGTTGTTACCATTGTGATTCGGTTCATTGGATATTCTGCATAGACTTCTCTTTAAGGCATCACCTTGAAGGAGGTTGGCCTAAGGAGTTCAGCTCTCCAACAGCACCCATAGACATGAAAACCCCTGCTTGATCCTAGTACCAGTTTCTACATTGGAAGATGATCAGCGAATGTCTATGGGTATCTATGGATAATAAATGACAGTTGTCTGATCTGGCCGGTTGAAGTTCCATACATCACCACCCTGAGGCTGGTGTTATTTTAAGGGGTGATGACCTGTTTGGCAAATCTTTGTGAAATTATTATATATATATATATATATATATCTATCTATCCTCATAATATTTTTTATTTTTTTTTTCATAAGGGCTGATCAAATAAATGGCTATAATAGCACTATCAGTTGTAAAATACCCCAACAATGCACAGTAGCATAAGGTGATATTTTCTGCATTGGGAGATGATCATCTCGTACCTATGGATAATAAATGAGTTTTCTGATCTGGCTGGTTGAAGCTCCATTTATCACCACCCTGAGGCTGGTCATTCTTTTAAGGGGTGATAACCTGTTTGGCAAATCCTGGTGAAATTGTTTTTTTTTTTTTTTTTTTCATAAAGGCTGAATAACATAAAAGCTAAAATATAGAGCATCAACCAGCCAGATCAGACAATTGTCATTTATTATTCCGTAGGTACTCCTAGGCATGAGATGATCATCTCCCAGTGCAGACAATATTGCTTTACTTAGGCTACTTGCTAGTTAAGGATTCCATATATCACCATCCTGAGGCTGGTGTTATTTTTAGGGGTGATCACCTGTTTAGCAAATCTTTGTGAAATTATTTTTTCTCATAAGGGCTGATAAAAAAAAAAAAAAAAAAAAAAAAAATATTGCACAGTAGCATAAAATGTGTTATGCATATTTGTTAATTTAAGAGATACAAGGTAGATTTGGTAAGATAATGAGCAATAGAACCAAAATGAGAAACTGCTTTATGAATTGACTCTAAAGTGACGATGACATTGTCATTCTATTTAGTTTTGTTTGCATATACTGGTTATATTTTTATGTGCAGCATGGATCACTGACTTGTAGATATAAATCTGTAGATTTTGCAGTAAGGCACATAGCACTCTGTTTTTGTAAAGAATCTTACACTGCCTGGTATGTCCGCAGGAAAACTGACAGCTGTGAGGCTTTCAATCAGGATGAATCGCCATGTGAACCGCAAGGTGAGCAGCAAAAATAATCTTTTTAGTCTTCTCTACTGTGAACATGCTTCTGTGTTTCTCTGTCAATACGCATCCTCTTTAAAGATGACCCTGACACTGCAATAAAACGAGTAAAAACAGCAGCACCCTGAAAGAAAGAGATTTATTGGTGACCTTTTAAGGCCCATGGTGAGGGAAATATTTGCTTTCAGAAAGAGCTACAGGAGCAGCTGATATCCAACACTGCCTGATATAGATAGATATTTTTACACCCTGTGCCACAGAAACCAGGTTTCTCATTGACGGGACACCACAGAAACCAGGTTTCTCATTGACGGGACACCACAGAAACCAGGTTTCTCCTCATTGACCAGGACACCACAGAAACCAGGTTTCTCCTCATTGACCAGGACACCACAGAAACCAGGTTTCTCCTCATTGACGGGACACCACAGAAAGCAGGTTTCTCCTCATTGACGGGACACCACAGAAAGCAGGTTTCTCCTCATTGACCGGGACACCACAGAAACCAGGTTTCTCCTCATTGACGGGACACCACAGAAACCAGGTTTCTCCTCATTGACGGGACACCACAGAAACCAGGTTTCTCCTCATTGACGGGACACCACAGAAACCAGGTTTCTCCTCATTGACCGGGACACCACAGAAACCAGGTTTCTCCTCATTGACCGGGACACCACAGAAACCAGGTTTCTCCTCATTGACCGGGACACCACAGAAACCAGGTTTCTCCTCATTGACGGGACACCACAGAAACCAGGTTTCTCCTCATTGACGGGACACCACAGAAACCAGGTTTCTCCTCATTGACCGGGACACCACAGAAACCAGGTTTCTCCTCATTGACCGGGACACCACAGAAACCAGGTTTCTCCTCATTGACCGGGACACCACAGAAAGCAGGTTTCTCCTCATTGACCGGGACACCACAGAAACCAGGTTTTCTCTATCGCTCATTGACAGACGTAGTCTTCTTGATTCTCAAGAGCTGGGTTATGTTGTCTCCGCAGGAGTAGGACTAGGCAGAATGACAAAACGTTCTGGCTCCACCTTAGGGGCAGTCCCTGAGGGTATATCCTCCCTCTCTCTGCTACAGGGAATCAGTTTTTTTCTGTCTAGTCAGGAGTAAGGACCTAAGTTCCTTGCTGGGATCTTTTGGTCCTGGCAAGACTTTTTTTCTTTAAGAAAAAGACATTTTTTAGGTAGTTTTTCTCCAGTGTTTTTTTCCTGTGAGATCTTCAAGCAAAAATGCCGGACTGGGCGACACTTGTGGTCACCCCAGCCGGCCTACGAGCGCGCGCAGACCATGGCATTGCGCTTGGTCGGCCGCGACATATTCAAGTAAGTATGCGGGGCCGGGCGACGGGCTGGATGTTGAGATCCAGTGGTCACCCCGGTTTCTGCCTACGAGCGCGTGCAGACCAGTGCGCTGGGTCGGCCGCGACGGAGTCCCAGTAAAGGGACTGACTTTGCGAGTTAAAAGTCTCGCTTGGACGCCAGGTACCAGAGAGTCGAGGCGTCCACAAACCCCCACCCCGGTGGAGAGGGTATTGTGAAGAGAGGGTGCCTGTCGGTTCGGTATGGTGAGTAAACGTTCCCTTTTTTCCTCATTATGAGGCAGTATATATTATGGGCCCCTCCATATATGGTCAGTATAGATCTGATACTTACAAGTCCCCCTTGTAATACAGCATGTGTTTGTGGGAAGTGGACTTGGTTCAAGAGCTAACACTCTACCCAGCAGACTGTAACATTACAGCAGACATAGGAGGTATAATCCTACCTTATGTGCAGTGTATCTCTGTAGATCCATATGTCACCTCTTAGCAGAGTGCAGGTGGATGTGCTGGGAAGACGATATCGGCGGTCCGCCGCCATTTTGCCGTAGACCGAATGCATGTATGTCCTCAGGTCACGCCGGCCGCCATGTTTTTGGAGTCTTATGTCTCTTCTATGGGGGCGGCCATGTTTTGTGAGCCCAGCTACCTCGTGGAGGGCTGGGAATGCCGGAAGGCGTACACAAGGGGCGGAGCGACGCCTTCTGCCCGGGAAAAAGCAAACAGCTCCTTCCAGTCTGTGTAAGACAGACGCTGACTGCAGTTTGTTGGAAACTGCACTGCATCGGTTGGTGAGCCTTGGGGGTCCCTCTCTCTCTCTCTGGGATCGAGAAGCAGGTACTCTGAGGGGCGCTATTGCGCTAGGGGGAGACACACAAAAAAAAAAAAAAAAGAAAAAGTTTTTTTGTTTGCTGGCAAAGGTGTCCTGTATTAACATGGACTCTGCCACTCATGTATCTCCTCCGGATCCCCTCGAGGGGTCTGCGGGATCCTCCAGCACCCCATTGACAATTGAATCTTTGTCAGCTATTATGGAAACTTTTGTGTCCCGGGTGGAAGTGGCTTGTCAGGGACAGGGCGCAAGAAAGCGACCCCCGCCTAACCCCTTATTATCTGAAACCTCGGATTCAGACTCTGAGCCTATTTCTGCAGTTGCAGGTACTTCATCTGGTATTGGTGTCTCCGGTCCTGTCTCTTCAGACAGTGAGGAGGATGTTTCGGCATGCACCATAGCCCTAGAGGAAGCGTTGGTAAACGCACTCATTATATCTGTTCAAGAGACTTTAAGGTTACAGGGTATTCCATCAAAAATAGTTGAAACTGAGATCCCTTTTGGGACTAAAAAACGCATCAAAGTGGCGAAGGTTTTTCCATTGCCCAAATGTTTTGGCAATCCAATCGAAGAAGAATGGCGTCTGCCAAAACGCACTTTTAATATTTCTAAACGCATTGACAGGCGTTATCCGTTTGAGGAAACCCTTATTAAGAAATGGACAGAACCACCTGTGGTGGATTCCCCTATTGCTAGATTGAATAAAGCCACGGTTATTCCTTTAGAAGACGCTCCGTCTTTTAAAGATCCAGTGGATCGCAAGATAGAAGCTATGTCTCGCACCATGTTTTCCTTGATTGGATCAGCTTTCAGACCAATAATTGCTATTGGTCTGGTTTCGCAGGCTGTAACTGAATGGACCAAGTGGTTACGCCGGGACTTAGAAGAAGTCCCTCAGGCGGTATCAGATTTGTTGGAACAAATGATACAGGGGTTACAGTTTGTATGTGATGCGGCGTTAGACGCCACTCCATTAATGGCGCGAGCATCAGTCTCAGCAGTGGTTCTCAGGCGTACACTGTGGCTAAAAGGTTGGTTAGCCGACCAAGGTTCCAAAAAAGCATTGGCTAATATCCCCTTTTCAGGAGAGCGTCTATTTGGAGCCAACTTAGATGAGATCATTAAGGATCTCACCGGTGGAAAAAGCACCTTTTTACCGCAAAATTTTAAAGGTAGAGGAACTCGTCAAAGACGAGGGCCTTCTTTTTCTGCTCACAAGAGGTTTTTTCGTCCAGCGGGTGAAAAAACTAAGTCCTCCAAAGCTCCTGCAGGAGGCGTCAGGGGTCGTTGGTCGGGCAAGCAAAAGCCCGCCCCCTCCAGACCTGAAGATAAACCATCCAAAGCCTGAAGGTGCGCCCCCACCCATAACTGGGGTGGGGGGACGTCTTCGCCGGTTCCCGGATCCATGGCTTTCCAGAATCCCGGACAAATGGGTTTGCGAAGTCATAAGGTCAGGGTACAAGATCGAGTTTCGATCTCTCCCACCGGCGCGATTCTTCCCTTCCAATATCCGACTATCCGCAGATCGTTTAGAAGATGTGCGGAGAGCAGTCACAGATTTACTACAACAAGGAGTGGTAGTCCACGTTCCTTGGACAGAACGGTTTCAAGGGTTTTATTCAAACCTGTTTACAATACCCAGGAAAGAGGGCAAAGTGCGTCCAATTCTGGACTTAAGAGCACTCAATTCTTTCGTCAACATAAGAAGATTCAGAATGGAGTCCATTCGCACGGTAGCAGCCTTCCTGCATCCAGGGGATGTCCTAGCGTCCATAGACATCAAGGACGCCTATCTTCACATTCCCATTTTCGCAGGACATCAGCGTTTTCTACGCTTTTCCGTAGAGGAGAACCACTATCAGTTTGTGGCGTTACCTTTCGGTCTCGCCACGGCTCCGCGGGTCTTCACAAAGGTGTTGGCCCCAATGTTGGCACTTCTGCGCCAAAGAGGTATATCGATTCTAGGTTACCTAGACGATCTTCTGCTTCATGCAGAGTCTCCTCAGACCTTGCTACAAAACATAGAAATTACTATGATTTCTTTACAGGAATTCGGGTGGCTGGTGAACCAGCAAAAGTCATTTCTGGTTCCCACCCAGAGGCTCGAATATCTGGGTCTAATTCTAGACACAGTCAGGACAAGAGTTTTTCTTCCGGTAGGGAAACTCCGAAAGATTCAATCAGCAGTCCAGTTGTTACTGTCCAACAGCTGGTCTTCCCTTCGGACTTGCATGAGGGTTCTGGGGTTGATGGTGGCTTCATTCGAAGCAGTCCCATTTGCCCAGTCCCATACCCGAATTCTTCAGCAAGAGATTCTTCTCAGATGGAATCGGAATCCGGAATCCCTGGACAATCCGATACGATTGAGCAAACAGACCAGAGAGTCTCTGGTTTGGTGGCTTCGGTCTCCAATGCTCAGCCAGGGAAAGTCATTTCTGCCAATATATTGGATGATAGTGACCACGGATGCCAGTCTATCCGGATGGGGAGGAATTCTTGGTCAGTTATCTGCCCAGGGACTTTGGTCCCCGGAAGAATCCAGGTTACCGATAAATGTATTGGAACTGAGAGCGATCAGACTTTGTCTGATTCACTGGACCGAGCAGCTCCAGGGCAGCCCGGTTCGGATCCAGTCGGACAATGCCACGGCCGTGGCTTATGTCAATCACCAGGGGGGCACCAAGAGTGTCCGAGCGGCCAAAGAAGTGGCTTGCATTCTTCGCTGGGCGGAACGATTTGTTCCAGCAATCTCTGCGGTGTTCATTCCGGGGGTGGAGAATTGGCAGGCAGATTATCTCAGCCGTCAGACCCTGGATCAGGGGGAATGGTCCCTCCATCCAGACGTTTTCCACCAGTTGTGCCTACGGTGGGGCACCCCGGATGTGGATCTGTTGGCATCACGATTCAACAGGAAAGTTCAGAGATTCGTGGCTCGCTCCCGCGATCCTCTAGCAGAAACCGCAGACGCACTGATCGCCCCGTGGGGGCAATACCAGCTAATATATGCCTTCCCTCCTCTCGCGTTACTGCCAAGACTTCTACGCAGGATAGAGGAGGAAGGAATCACAGTAATCCTGGTAGCTCCGGACTGGCCTCGTCGAGCTTGGTACGCCGACATGGTCAGACTGGTGGCGGACGTCCCATGGAGACTTCCTCTCAGGGAGGATCTACTGTCTCAGGGACCGATCTTCCATCCTGCTTTACGATCGCTGGCTTTAACGGCCTGGCTATTGAGACCCAGGTGCTGAAGGACAAAGGTTTGTCAGCTTCAGTTATTCCTACTCTAGTTGAAGCAAGGAAAGCGACTTCCAGAAAGATTTATCATCGCACATGGAAGTCCTACATTGCATGGTGTGAACCTTTGGGGTTCCGTCCTCGGTCTTATTCGATTAGTCGAATATTGGCTTTTCTGCAACAAGGGGTTGAGCAGAAACTGGCCTTGAGTACTATCAAGGGTCAGGTCTCAGCATTAGCCATCTTCTTTCAGAAGCCTTTGGCTACTCATTCCTTGGTGCGGAATTTCATCCAGGGGGTGCGACATCTGGCTCCGCCAGTGCACGCGCCGTTACCCCCCTGGGATCTTAATTTAGTGTTGTCGGTTCTTCAGAAACCTCCCTTTGAAGATATTAGGGAGATTCCTCTACCCACGTTGTCCCAGAAGGTGGCCTTCTTGGTGGCTATTACTTCTGCACGCAGGGTGTCAGAACTGGCCGCATTATCTTGTCGTTCACCATATCTGGTGGTTCATAGAGATAAGGTGGTTCTTCGTCCGAATCCATCCTTCCTACCAAAAGTGGTTTCAGAATTTCATCTGAATGAAGAAATTGTATTACCTTCCCTGTGTCCTAAGCCCAGTCATCCTCGGGAGTTTGCTTTACACTCCTTGGATGTGGTCCGGGCAATCAGGGTATACTTGAAAACGACAGACTCGTTTCGCAAGACGGATTCACTTTTTGTGATCCCGGATGGACCCAAAAAGGGGTTGCCTGCATCTGCCGCGACCATTTCCAGATGGATCAGACAGACGGTAGTGCAGGCTTTTTCTATTAAGGGTCGGGAGCCCCCGTTCCCTGTTAAGGCGCACTCCACTCGGGCACTTAGTGCGTCATAGGCCTTTCGCCATCAGGCGTCAGTGGTCCAGGTGTGCAAGGCGGCTACCTGGTCGTCGGTGCATACCTTTTCTAAACATTATAAAGTTGATGTAATGGCATCGTCTGATGCCTCGTTTGGCCGCAAGGTTTTGCAGGCCGCAATTTGAGGAGACCAGTGGTCTACCTCGAGGGTTTTTTCCGTTGGAAAATTTTTCTTTAGTCTCATTCTTTGTTTATAATGAGCCTTTAAAACTTCTAGTTTGGCACCGGTTGGGCCTTCTAGATTGGATTTGATTTTGTCAATCCCACCCCTCATTTGTGGCACTGCTTCTGGATGTCCCAGCTCTTGAGAATCAAGAAGACTACGTCTGTCAATGAGCGATAGAGAAAAATGGATTTTTGTAAGAACTTACCGTAAAATCCTTTTCTCTTAAGCTCATTGACAGACGTAGTACCCGCCCCTCTATCATTGAGTTGGGTTGGGTTAAATTCTCTGTACTGCTTTAAACAGAACTGATTCCCTGTAGCAGAGAGAGGGAGGATATACCCTCAGGGACTGCCCCTAAGGTGGAGCCAGAACGTTTTGTCATTCTGCCTAGTC
Organism: Pelophylax lessonae; assembly: GCF_965119305.1. Classification (NCBI taxonomy): domain Eukaryota; kingdom Metazoa; phylum Chordata; class Amphibia; order Anura; family Ranidae; genus Pelophylax; species Pelophylax lessonae. The sequence continues at coordinate 73,703,725 of NC_138773.1, read as the reverse complement.
CTACTCCTGCGGAGACAACATAACCCAGCTCTTGAGAATCAAGAAGACTACGTCTGTCAATGAGCTTAAGAGAAAAGGATTTTACGGTAAGTTCTTACAAAAATCCATTTTCTCCTCATTGACGGGACACCACAGAAAGCAGGTTTCTCCTCATTGACCGGGACACCACAGAAAACAGGTTTCTCCTCATTGGCCGGGACACCACAGAAACCAGGTTTCTCCTCATTGGCCGGGACACCACAGAAACCAGGTTTCTCCTCATTGGCCGGGACACCACAGAAACCAGGTTTCTCCTCATTGACGGGACACCACAGAAACCAGGTTTCTCCTCATAGCACTGCTGGATAATACACTCTCGCGTCCCCCTGGGTAACCGTTAGCAACTCTGGCATTCACAAGTTAATACTTTACTTCTTGGCTCAGTCAATGATCAGTCCAGGGGTATGTAGTTGTTTTTGGTGTTTTTATTCTAAATGGGTATGGGAGAAGGGAAGAGTGGGATACTCCAATTTAAACTATTCACAATGGATGAGGATTCCTGTCTGAAGATGCAGCCAGGCTGCAGATTCACCTTGCCAATAGATGAATTCGGGGTAGGTCTCTGTATAATTGACTTGTTTGGGTAGATTATCTTCAGGATACACTCCTAGTATCCTCTTTCACTCATCACACTGACACCCATCCTCTGATTATCTTACACCGGGGTTGACGGAGTGACTCATGCAGATAGCAGAGGAGTGAGGCAGCAGTGACTTTGTGCTCTGCATCGAGACAAGTACACACTAAAGGAAAATGCTTTGTTCATGTTTCATGTTTACAACCACTTTACACTGACCGCATGCATACACAGATACAAAAAAATTGCAGTGTCTCTTTAATTGCTTGGGTACCTTTTTTAAAGTGTTTATAGTTTCCGCTCACATGACTGCCCGCTGGTCTCTTCATCAGATCTAACAGCTACAGGGGGAGGCGCTGAGTATCCCCCTCTGACATCAGCTGGACGAGGAGAGGAGGAGACCAGGGGGCAGTCACATGAGCGCTCTGAAATAAGGTATTAGGCAGCGTATTTTTATAAATCCCATACACTGGGGAGCATCATGTTCTCGAACAGAGGGAACTATAGAAAGCATACAGTTATTTTTACGGCAGGAGAGGAGGATCAGGGAGCTGACAGGCAGGGAGGTGGGAGAGTACAGAGGAGAGAGCAGATGACGGAGGCACGTAAACTGACCACAGTGGCACTGGTCAGCAGCCATGATCAACCGTGGTCAGTTTACAGGGAGGAGGGCAGAACCAGGAATGTCAGCCAGGTATTTCAGGTGATACAGGGGGCTAAATTGCACAGCACAAGCACTGTGCTGTGTAACATGCTTTAAAGAAACAGGATCTATTTTTTTTTTGTTTTAGGTAACAAACACTTTAAATGTGTTGTATGCCCAAAAAAGGTTCATCCAATGCAAATGGTGCATCTGGTCCCCATGCTTCTATTGTCGGCAATTCCTATCTGTCAAAAGGATAGCCTGGACTTGCTAAATATTACAGCAGCCCCTTTTGTCAAAAAACTGAGCGCTTAGGGCTCATTTACATTGTGTTGCTTCAGAAGTGGCTGATGGGCATTCAAGGAGACAGTACTGGGGCCCGCTAAATGCCTGTGTGTTTTTTTTTTTTTTCTTCTCAAAAGTCAAACAGGGTTTTTTAAATGGGATTACTATGCCACAAACCTAGTGTTTTTCCTCGTCGTTTGAGCACAGTCCCTTTCACTTGTTCAGTGGCTGTCCTGCCCATGGAACATGATAGGAGGTAAAATTGTGGTCATGGCATGTACTGTATACAACCTCATCCAGCTGCTGTGTTATTTTAAAGTGGAGGGGTTGGTAAAACTACAGTTTATCTATTTTGCCGCTTTCCAATTGCAAGTTTAAATGAGCCCATAAACAGTGTTTATTTCTCTGAATCATGCTTCTGAACAGAGTTTACAATGTAATATTATTCATTTAACATTCTTCATTTGCAGATCAAAGGGGTGGACTTTGATGTGCATATATGTCAGTTAAAGCAACCTTACAGCCCCTTTCACACGGGCAAACCGATCCGCTCTGCCTGACCGTTTTGTAGCCGAACCTAATCGTAAGGTCAATGCATTCCATTGGATGGATGTAAACTAACTTTTTTCCATTTTACACCCACCTACTTCTGGGTCAGATTTAAAAAAAAAAAAAAACACACATGTACATGTGTGTGTATATATATGTGTGTATATGTATATATGTATGTATATGTATGTGTATATGTATGTGTATATGTGTGTATATATATATATATATATATATATATATATATATATATACAGAGAAGACACAAATGGGTCATCTGCCCAGATCAGCAGGGGATCTGTGAGCGGAATCTGCCCTATGTAAAAGGGGCCTACAATTCATAAAAAGTTTTAACAAAAGGTGTTCCTTTTTAACCCCTTATTTACTTTTCATTAAACCCTTCTGGACCTAAGGGGTTAATCCTCTGCACTGCGTAAAAAGGCTGTTTTAGCCTTTCTTCTCTGATCCTTCCCTTCTTCCACAGCCCCCAATCCATTTCCTGCTAAGACAAAGCCTTGGGGGCACTCTGCACATGCTCAGTTTGGTGTGTATTGCTAGATTTTTTTTTCTTGGGAGAGTGCATGTGATCAGCACAGGGCCAATCAGCACTGTCCAGACAGAGGGTTAGGGGTCCTACAGCATCGTAGTACAGTCAGGGGAGAATGAAAACTCCTACAAGCTTTAAGCAGACACTGATAGAAGTCATGTTATATACTGCTGATGAGAAAAGGTATTTAACAGCTTATATTTACTAAACTATTGTATTTCCATGCTCTGTGTACTGTGGGAGATCAGATATAGTGAATGCAGGGTCCTGGTTCTAGTAACACTTTAATGTTAGGACTGCTAGAATATAATGGCTCTATCAGCAGTGGCAACAAGCCAGTGACAGAATCGCTAATAGAGCGGAGAGAACACTCATCAGCTCCTACAACACTTCTCCCAGCATGGTTTTGCTCGATCGCTCTGCAACGTTTTAGCAAGTTGGGATGCCATAGAAGCAGGTTAGGGCTCTCTTCAGCGACCCTGTTGCTATTGACTTGACACCAATGATAGGATCGCCAGTGTGACATGGGCCTTAGGAGCCTTGCAGACTTTTCTTTTGGCACGAAGATCACATCTATTTTGGAAATTGGATTTCAGTGATTACATATAAACATTTCTAAAAATCTGAAAACCCCTTGGTAAATCCTTAGATCTTTATTTCCAGCAATTGCACCTTATCCTATATATTCTTTGCATTTAGCAGTGTGTACAATACTAATCAATCTATTATCTTACGAAGCCACCATATTACCATACATAAGGGAAAGTTATTGACTAGAAGCTAGATTTAATTAAAGCATAACCTCCATCTGTTCTTTTTAGGTACCTCATTTGGCTTAGAAATACAGAGGCTTTCATGTACGGACTATATTTATGTGATGAGGAAATCACTTTCCGCCACCTTTTCTATTTGGTAATTTCATGCCTGGCTACATCAGTTGGAGTGTCTTGCTGAGATTCCTGTTCTTTGTACGTAGAAAAACTCTTCACACCATGCTGATTACACTCTGATGTCACTTGAAAATTGAATATTTTTATCTGCTGGCAGAGATCTGACAAGCAGGTGGCATGAAAGACGGCCAATTATTATGTGACTGCAGCAATGTGAATCCCCCTTCTTAAATCCAGAATATTTTGTCTGTAGCCTCTTTTAGGTTACGTTCACAAAGGACGATTTTTTTGATGTCCTTAACAGCATGCAGCTGGTATGAAAAGTCAATATTTCCATATTGACCTTGTTCACGCTAGGCTGCGTTAGAGAGTGTCGTTTTCAGTACATTCTATAATCCACTCTTCCCAAAATCAATTTTTGTTGGATACTGTGCAAATATCCTTCAGCTGTTTTCGATATGGGTTGCCGCAGGCTTCCTTGTTCAGATCTGACTTTAAAGAAACCCCGGTTCCGACCACCCCATCTGTGGTTGAGTCACACCTTGCACAGTTGCTTATGCCCCATACACACGTGCAGATTATCTGCAGACTTACCAAAACCATATAATATGAGGTCAAACCTAAACACTTTCAATTTGTATGCAATCCGGCAGGCCCTTGCACTACATAGAAAAGGTAAATCTGCAGTCAAAAGTCTGCAGATAATCTGCACGTGTGTACGGGGCATTAGGCTAAAGAACTTGCTGGTGGCTTTGGAGGCTCCGGCCAGGAGTCTGGGTGGGCAACTCATTCCGATGTTTACCATGGCCAGAACGGTGTGGCGGGAAGCCAAGAAGATTTTGGACTTTGGGGACATTGACTCAGCTTTGCCTCTTTGGCATAACCCAATGTTCCACAGTCTTCAGTTGTTTCTGGATTCTCGGTTCTGGGAGAGTAAAGAAGTTATTGCCTTGGGGGATGTATATGAGGGGAATGTCCTTATTTCTTTTCAAGCGTTACAGGGTAAATGTGATCTTCCCAAACTGCCTTCTATAGATACCTCCAACTTCGTCATGTACTCCACTCCCAGTTTGGGACTAATGACTTTGGCCTTTCAAATTATCCGCTGATATGAGTTCTGCGGTCCCAGGGGGTTTATCTCCACAATTCATTTACATTTAATATCTTTTGCAATTAACAGGACCCCACTGCATTCCCCACTAAATGGCAGCAAATTATCCCCGATTTGTCTGATGAGAACTGGGAGGAGGCATGCTCCTCTCATCTCTCAGTATCTCCAGCAGTCAACAATAAATTGATTCATTTATACATGTTTCATCAATCCTATTTGACTTCAGTCAGGCTGCACGCAATGCATCGCTTGCCCGCGGGCGGACTTCGCCCATGTCATGTGGCTGTGCCCGGTTATTGCCGGATATTGGCAACGGATGACTGATGTATTGTCTGTGATCCTATCTGTCCCAGTCCCATGCACCCCACTGATTTGTTTGTTCGGGGTGCTGGATGAGGAGCTGTGGCCGAGGCATACTAGAGTTATGCTAATGGAGACATTATTAATGGCCCGTAAGGCAGTTGCTCTTAAATGGATTCAGCCCAATCCTCCCTTGGCTCTTCTGCCTTCACTATATCACATGCATGAGAATATCGTTGAGAGTACTGGTTACCTTACTGCGGAGTGTTTTGAACCTGATGGGTTTTTTTGGGCTGCTGGCTTTGACACTCCCTGATAATCGTAATGTTGAATCCTTTTGTTACTTGACATGCTTGCTGACCCTCTAATGTGATGGACTGCTGCATACTGGCTGTTGTGAAATTCATTGTAATATGTTGTACCGTTATTTATTTATATATATATATATATATATATATATATATAATATATATATTTCTTTATTTATTTTGGCGCTCATGTTGAGTGCTTTGTTCATTATACCAAAAGCTTTATCTCCTTTAATAAAGAGTTTTAAAAAAATGCAGAAACCCACCCAAAAAAATCCCCAGCCAATTAAAACCCAAAGCAGTTTTGTTGCTATACTCACCTTCATTCTGGAGGTTTCCCTGCAGTACTTTTCCTCCACTAGATGTCTTCCAAAGTGATGTCCAGTTTCCTGGAGATAAGGATGTCATGGACCCACCTTCAACCTGTGACTGGACCATGAAAGGAGAAGCAGCACAGTGAATCAGCTCCTCTTTCTTGGATTATACAGGATTTATATAGCGCCTACAGTTTGCGCAGCACTTTAAAATCTAAAGGAAAATGGTACAGTTACAATACAAAAAAATTAAAAGGTTAGGCGGGTCCTGCTCATAAGAGCTTACAATCTAATAGGGTGGGGCAAGTGGTACAAAGGGGTAAATACTGTGGGGGATGAGCTGATGGAAAAGTTAAAAGTTCAGTTGTTGTAGGTGTGATAGGCTTCCCTTAAAAGATGAGTGTTCAGGGATTGCCTAAAGGTGCCCAGAGTAGGAGATAGCTGGACAGACTGGGGTAGAGCATTCCAGAGGATGGGAGAAGTTCTGGAGCTCTGCTGTACAGGGACAGCAAAAGGCTGTTACCGAGTCAAACCTGTAACCCCCACCCCTTTGGTCTCGCTGTATTTATCTCTATGGGCAATGAGCTATCAGTGCCACACACAGTCAGCTCAGCGGTCTGGGGATTTGCAATCCCCTTTCTTCTTCCCCTCCTTTCTGTAGGGCTTCCGGAACAGGACCAGAGCAATTGCAAATAGTCATTGCGGCCACATGCGCGCACTGACCAATCGGAGTCGCTCAGATTTGTCCTGGAAGCCCCATGGAAAGAAGAACAGGGAATTTGAAATTAGTGGACCACTGCACCGGCCGCGTGGGTGCTGACAGCACATCCCCCATGGAAGTAAGTACAGTAGGGACTTGGTCGGTAGGAAGAGTGTAGGGGGTAAGTTCACCTTTTAATTTTTTTCTGGAAAGGGAAACTTACACTTTTAATAATTACAAACAAGCACTCATTTGTGTCCTTTATATCTGCCTGGAATTCAGCTCTAAAGACAACCAGTCCCAAATAGGCTTATGCAAGTGCAAGTGTTGGTAATATCATCCATAATTTGCTATATATATATATATATATATATATATATATATATATATATATATATATACACAGGCTTACCTATAACAAATTTATAATTTCTCTCTTGTGTAGCTTAAGTTACCCTGAGTCCCGGTTCACACTTCTGCAATGCGGGAACGCTGCGAATATGCAGCGTGTTATCGCATCCACACCCCTGGCAGTTCACACTGCCATATGCGATACACAGGGGGTGTCAATTAAAAGGTAATGACACCCCCAGTTGAGATCGCATATCGCAGTGCGATCTGCAAGTTCGCAGATAATCGGATCGCAGTAGTGTGAACCACCATGCGATCCGATTCTGCTGTGGATAAAAAAAAAAGGGTCATGTGTGTGTTTAGTGCGATTGCGGTGCAAATTCAGCCATACAAAGTGTATGGCTGAAACTTGCACCGCACAGAGATCGCATGTAATTTAGGAGCAGTGCGCTCCGAATTACATGCGATCTCCGTGATCGCACGAATGTGAACCGGCACTGGGAATAGATCTAGGCTCTGGGATTCAAACTGCCCATACATGTTGACATTTTATTTTTACAATCAATGTTCAATAGCCTTTAACTTTAGACAGGTCAGCAACTTCCAGGTCTCAGGTGCTGCTCACCTGATTTCAGCAGGGGGAAAATATAAATCCTTTTTGGACACTCCACAAAATGTATAATTTCAGACTAAATGTTTAGTTTCTTGCTTAAGCCTAATTGTGACTACTTATAGCAAGGCAGAACCAGATTATATTTTGATATTACCTGTGCTCTCCAAAAACGAAAGTACACACAAAGTACCTATGGTTTGAGGGAGGACATGCATTGTTTGGCACCTTCGCTTCATTTTTTTAGGGGACCCGCACCTCCATTATCCAGCTTCAACACCAAAACCCTACCACCATCATGGGTGATGAGGTCCTAGACACAGCATAGAGGATGATCAAGTACTACTCACTAAGGTCTGTGTGGAGACAAAATGCGAGTGTCAAGGTCTAGTAGTAGATGGCCAAATTCAACTGGACTTGTTCCGTAATGTTGGAAGTGGTATCCCTGCTTATCCAAGAAGCTTCTATGGTTCTGAGCGTTCAAGCTGGCAGATTTCTTTTGGGTGTCTTCCCAAATATCAGTTGGTGGAACCTTTTTTTTTGTGGAAGGCCACTATTTTCATCTGGAAAAATACTTCTCTATTGGATCATGAGTCAATGGGTTTTGGGCTTGTAGCAATGGGCAAATGCAGCTTGCTTCCAGTGTCATTTGCTTGCATTTAACATCAGTTTGAGAGGCTTCGGAGGTCATTGAGGGTTCATTGACACTTGACTTGGAAAAGTGAGAACTGGACACCTTGGTGCTAGGAAATCCCAGAGAAGCTGAACATAAAGTATCCAAATGTAATGACCACTTTGCCACCCGGACTGAATGGCTAAAGGGTTGCAGCCCTCATAAGATCGGGGAATCTTTAACTGTACAAAAACGAAGGGCTCAAATGCCTAGTGCATTCTCCACAGCACTTTATTAAAAGGTAAAAGATACAGACTGTACTCACAAACCAAATGTAAACCATAAAGTGTCATAGATCCAGAAGCCAGCCCTCAATCACCACTTTGTTTTTTTGCTCCTTTTGCAGCGCTATTGTATTTTGACAGCAGGTACTTCCCCACCTTCTGGTATTCCAGCAGGACCGTTCCACAGAAGCTGGTCTAATGACTGACTTCTGTTGAACAGATGGGTACACATGTACTAAATTTTGGCTGGTCTCTGTTGAACTGTCTACATTTTGATGTGTATACCCAGCGTTGGTCTCTTATACACATTACAGTAAACCCCCCTCCATTGCGGGGGTTACGTTCCGGACCCAGCCGCAAAAAGTGAAAATCCGCGAAATAGAAAAACCCTATTAAAATGCATTGTAGGCATGTTTTTTTTACTGTCACTGTACGTGTAAAAGCATTTTAAGGTCTTTAAACACACTTTTAAAACAATAGAAACTAATTTAAACACATAAAATATACTGAGAGACATAGCAAGAGCTATGGAAAACACAAAAATATTAAATTTTTAATGATTTATATAGTAAAATAACATTACAAAAAAAAAACGCAATATACCGGGACCACAAAAACGGAACCGCGATGGAGCGGGGGGTTTACTGTACATCGTACCCCTGTATTTCCTGCCCTTTGAGGTGGAGGTGATCCACATTGACTACCTTTACAACAAGTGGAATGGTGGCTCCCATGTTTGACCAAATTCATAGACCTGTCCTTCTTGTATTTTCCATATGGCATTTATTCTCATTAAATGTACACTACCATCAAAAACAAATGCTGCCAGGGAAGCAGAAGGGTTAATTCTTGTTTTATTACTGTAATAAGTCTCATATTTGACTGTTGGGAAAGCGGAGCAGCGGGGTAGTAATCTCGCTTCCAAAAGGCTATTGAAATCCATTTCATTTCACTCGAACTTTATAATATTGCAGAGAGCACATTGGGCACCGTCACAATGAAACCCATCTCCCAGACAAGCACTATGATATGTGTTTAGTGGAGCGCCAGCTAATATATGCTAATTCCTCGCACAGCGATGATCTCCTTTCTCTCCTTCTGCGCTTGGATTGTGAGCAGAATACGCTATCGTCTGCATTCTATTTATAGGCCCAATTGTCTAGAGAATGAGAAGCTTTCATCAAAATATTCTCATTTTATGCCTCGGTGTAATTCATTTTTAATTCATTTTCTCTCAGCTGGCTTTCTTTTTTCATTTTTTTTTTTAAACACCAGTAAGGTTGGCCCCTTGAAACCTTTAATTATATTTTGAAGACATACTGTAAAATGACTTATTTTTGCAATTAAGTAATATTTTTTTTTTCTACACACATTGCATAGTAGTTATGCTGTTTGACCATTAGGTGGCAGTGTTCTATTACCCCCAATTAAATCTGAACTCCAGCAACAAAAACGTTAGTTGAAATACATTTCATAATCACAAAGGATATAAATTAACTTTATTTGCACCAAATGCCAATGCAAATCCAGGTATTGGCTTGTGAATTAGCAGTAACCTCATCACTGGTGCTGTACATAACTTGTGCAGAGAGCAGAGCTGTGGGAGGTGCCTAGCAAACCCCACCCTCCACAGGCTGCCTGTAGAAACTACAGAAAGGGGTGGAGACTTGACCAGTCACCCTGCACAAGGGGAGAGAGCAGCAGTGACCAGTCTTTATTATAGGAAGCTCCTGCACAGAGCTAGTTTCACATTAGATTACTGCACAGATCTAGAAGTAATACACAAAGTGCATCAAGATTCAAGAAAGAATACACATGGCTTTTGTATTTAGACAATATTTGAAGTTTTGAATTTTAAAGTTCAACTTTAATGTTTTGTAAAGATTTGTTCCTGGGGTGTAAATGGTCAGTGGTCTATAAAAAAAATGTAAGGGCTTGTTCACATTGCTGTCAAGTTTTGTCTGCAAGGAGCTGCGATAAAAGGGGGGGTGGTATGATGCACATTTCAACGCATCGCACTGTTTTTCTTTTCTTTTGTAACTTTATTTGATGACACTTCAATGCACTGGGGTAACGTGCAATGCCTACTTGTGCACTGTGCTAATGGCTACTTGTGCACTGAGCCATTTTGCCATGGCTCCCTGCATGGCACCTCTGGGCTGCATTGCCGTGCAAACGGGGCACATAAACAATTGTTTTTTGTGTGCCCTAGTCTTATCCAGTGCCGAAAAGCCAGTCACCACAATATGTGTGGCTGAGACAAAGTGTAGTTCAAGCCGTTTTGTGTTTATTAAAAGTGTAGCTGCTGACTTTTAATAAACACAAACTCGCCTGTCCCACGATCCAGCAATGCGGGAGCCACGGTTCTCTCCTCCTCCCCACGGCGCCGGCATCACAAGTGTGGGCACCCTGCTGTGACAGCTTGCAGCTTCACAGCCGGGTCTGAACTGCGCATGCGCAAGGCGCGCTGTGCTTCCTTAGTGGCTGGGCAATCTTCTGGGACCTGTGACGTGTCCCGGAAGATTGCAGGGAGGGAGGGGGAGAGAACTTCCCAGGTGGCACAAGTGGGAGTGGGTACCTGTCAAAACTAGGGTTTTTCACAGAGCAGCCCTTATCCTCCTCTTTTGGGGTGCCCCGGCATCGCTTCCGGCTCCTTCTCTTTATCGGGTGCCCACACGGAAAGCCGATTTCCATGGAGACACCCGTGCGGGTACGTTTATTAGTCCTGCTGCTGTGTCCATTGGCACATACAGCAGGACTCTGCTCCACCCCCCGTTTGTATAGCTGAATTTGCAACGCAATCAGGCCAGAATGGTACAGGATCCTTTTTTTGGTACGCATTAGAATTGGGTTGCATAGGTTTTCACACCCATGCTATCCAAGTCCTGTCCGATTTCACAGTTCGTACTACGATCTGCGAACTGATTTGGGGTGTCATTTACTTTCTATTGACAACCGCAGTGGTTCGCGGAGTGCAGTGTGAACTACCTGCGAGTTAGATGCGATGTGGGAACCCGCACCGGAATCATTCTGGTTCCCATTTTGCATATGTGTGAACCTAGCCTCGGAGGTGACATTTTGCCTCCTGAATGCCTATCCTTTAAAAGCCTGCCCACACTGCACCATTAGACATTGTTGCTTGCAGTCCCATTCACTTGAATGAGTTCTGTTTCGCTGCGGTTCCAGCTGCCAAACGTGCTGTGAAGTATACCTTTTGCTGTAGCTGTGAAGCGAATTATTGCCGGGACCACATGCGTACCGCCTCCTCCGTTTGCTATGTTAGGTTGGTGGTCTTTTTACTGCCCCCCTGACTACCAGGATAAAATAATTTTAATATTTGCCCTCTATTCCTGTTCTGGTAACTTCTGATTTCTCATCTTTTTTTACCATCCCAGAGACAATCTCAAGGACAGTGTTTCTCAAGCTTTTTTCAGTCAAGGCACCCTTTAAAATTATGAACAGTCTGGAGGCACCCTCCAAAATGATGCAGTCTTGAGGCGCCCCATTCTAAAATGTAAAAACTATTCTAATTGTTTTACATAATGCAGCAACATCTACACACGTAGGACACCCAACCTTGGAGGTGGTTTATTCTTCCAAAGCAAATACAACTTTGCAAACTGATACAGACTAGTATTGCAGTGTTTTTTCTCCCTCAATTTTTCTCCATCACTTAGCTAATGAGACCCCAAAGCTGATGGAGAGAGGTAAGGAAAGGTAGAACAAGGATGATATGCAGGCAACTGACATCCTCCTTATCAAATAATGTAATTGGTCACTTACAAGGTTGGCCGCTAGAAGGTTTTAATGGTGCACAATGATAACCTGTGGCTTTGTGTAACTGAAAGGCAGGTTTCATCCACCCACCAGCTTGTATACAATTTTGGGGCAATTTTTAGGCCTTTTGCCAAGGCACCCCAGGGTGCCTGGACAACCTGGTTGAAAAAGGCTGCTCTAGGACAGTGGTCCTCAACTCCGGTCCTCAGGGCTCACTAACAGGCCAGATTTTAAGTATTACCTTGGGGAGATGCAGACTAGAGTACTGCAATCACTGAGCAGCAAATTATATCACCTGGGATGTAATTCAGTTATCTTGCAAACCTGGCCTGTTAGTGGGCCCTGAGGACCAGGGTTGAGGACCACTGCTCTAGGACACACAGAGAAAGGTAAATTTCCCCAACGGGGACTCAGACGCCCATGCAAAGACAAGGGTCCTACCTACTCTATCCAGAGCTAAAAGAAAATATTTTGGCTTTTAATATACTTTAATAGGTAAAAAGAAATGTTTCTGAACTCTGTTTTGTGTATTTTCCTCTTAGAGAGTCAACCATCTCCAAGGGAGGTTGAGGAGGTGGAACTATTGAACAAAGCTCTGGAGAAAGCATTGAAAGTGCGAGGAAGTATTAAAAAAGAGTCGCCTAAAACCCCTCCCACTACGCACACAATGCCGGCTTCCTCAACCACAGAGAAGACTGTGAAACCTTTACAAAAGATTGTAAATACAGGGACTAAACCCAAGACCTACCAGCTGAAGCCTCCATACAAGACTATTCCAGAGAAGAGAAGGGTCAGAAGTTCTGCAAGTCCAGCATTTACTAACACTGCCAAAGCACCTCCATTACGACCGCAAACCTCAGAAAAAGCCAACGATGGCACAGACAGACCAGCTGAAAGTAGGAGTAATAGTGGCAAAGACAGACCAAAATTAACTGCTAATGCTGCCGGATCACTGCCTTTAAGGCCGCTGACCTCGGAAAAGAGTAATGATGGTAAAGCCCGGCCAACAGAAAGCAAAGAAGTTCCCATCAGGACAGACAACACTTTAGGTAACTTGCGACCATCTACAGCTCCAGAAACTGAATATGTTGCCAGCAAATCAACAGCTGCAAATGTGAAGTCCTCCAAACAAGATCAAGTGAGAAAACCGAAAGCTTTGACCCTTAAAGATGTAGGGTAAGATGCAAAGTGTAATCTAAATGCTTTGGTTTATCCATGTGAAGTGTGCTTACTTCAGAATCTACAGATTCTACAATCGTGTTTTTATTTTTATATATAAATACACACATTATTGCCAAAAGTATTTGGATGCCTGCCTTTACACCCACATGAATTGTAATGGCATCCCAGTCTTAGTCCATAGGGCTCAATATTGAGTTGCCCCCCTCTTTGCAGCTATAACAACTTCAACTCTTCTTGGGAAGGCTGTCCACAAGGTTTAGGAGTGTCTATGGGAATGACTAACCATTCTTCCCGAAATGCATTTGTTAGGCCAGGCACTGATGATGGAGAGAAGGCCTGGCTCGCAGCCTGCTCTCTAATTCATCTCAAAGGTGTATCAAGTTAAAGGATAAGTCCAGGCAAAACCTAACTAATGCTAAACCTGCTCTGTCACATTCTAAACCTAATCTTTCTAACCCTGTAAAGCAAAAATCACTGTACCTACCTTTTCTATATTCGATCTGGTCCAGGCTCCAGCAACGGAAGCTCTGTACAGAAGAGGACCGACAACGGCTGTGAAATGAATGAGAAGTGACATCACCCATAGACATACTATGGGGCTTCCTTTGTCAAGTGCCTCTCCTGCACCCGCTTCCACGCTGAAGCCAGCGCTGACAGCTCAGAGTGGGACCGGACCGGATCGGCTGCAGAATAGGTAAGTACAGTGATTTTTGCTTTACAGGGTTAGATCGATTAGGTTTAAGGTTAGAATGTGGCACAGAGATCCACTCCTCTATCCCTGCTTGTGATGCCCTCTGTACTGCATCGGGAGGCTGTTGGTTCGACCCACGCGGCTGTAGTCATTTTGGCCTCCTAAAGAGTACTCGGGGGGCCATCCATTCATCCACCTGTGGTTGCTCTCTCATTACAGAAGGCTCCTTCTTTTCTTCCTAACTCAATTGCAGAAGTCTTTAAAGGGCAACATCAGCACCATCTTGCTCAGTCTGCAATATTTCTGGAAAACCCTTAATGCCCTCTAAGAACAAATCGGCGGCCACGTCAGGGGGTAAGAAGGCGTCCGCTCAATCCGCCAGACGCCAGAGTCCAGACGCCATTTTGAATTAGCTCAGAGTGTTGCTAGCGGACATGCAGATGGCGGCAAACCCGTGAGCTTCTCAGCCGCAACGGGCGGCACCGCAGGCAAGTGATATTGCGGTCATCCTCTCGGCCATAGAGCAGAGAAATTCTCCTTATTGGTCCACATTGACCATCTGGCTGCGTAATGCAGTCTCATCAGGGCAGTGTTGGATAAAATTACGGGCAGACTTGGATTTCCACCACAGAGAATCTTACTGCCCAACATGATGCTGTCCTTCACACATTACAACGCACTGTCCAAACCCTGGTGGCTAAATCTGATGATGCAGAAAACCACCTTAGGAGGAACAACGTCAGAGTCCTAGCCCTTCCAGAGGGGGCGGAGGGGAATCACCCAGCTGAGTTTGCAGAGACCTACTTCAAGACCCATCACAACCTGACCGAGGTCTTCCCAACATTTGTGGTGGGAAAAGTCCCACAGAGTTCCAACTGGCCAGGCCACACCTGGGACTCCATGGTAGCCTTTCCTGGTGAGGTTCCTCAATTACAGAGACCGTGACCACATTCTTAGTGAGGCCCGCAAGCATCCCACCCTCTCATATGAGCACACGACGTTGCATCTTTATCCTAATTTCTCAGTGGAATGGCAAAGGCGTTGCAAGACCTTCAGATGTCAGAAGACAACTTCGTGACCGGGATATTAAATACTCCATGCTCTACCCAAGTTGCCTGCGGGTCCAACACGGCGGATCTGAAGTTTTTCGATTCCCCTGACGAGGCTGACACCTTGCTCCGTACCTTACGTTAATCCTTGCGCCCAATTTCCAAGTTGTGCCCATGGCAGTTGTTGCTGTTCCATGGTCTCTTATTATCAAGTTCCAAGGTTGCTGAATCTATAACGCTAAAGCTATAACCCTTTTACAAGGTACAGAGCAGTGCTGATCTTCTAAAATGGTCATGCACAGGCAGACTTCTCTGACCTGATGCCCGTCCTCCTCCTTCACCCACACGGTCACCTTGCAGGACTGCCTGGATGTCTCCTTTGCTTCTCCCTATAGCATGTAGGTTGGCCTTCTATATTCTGAGCATGGATAAGGTTGTCCATCCTGCTCCAGCGCATTCTTACGTCAATCAGAGTTGTCCTCTGCTGTGGTAGGTGACATTTACAGTTCGAGTTTCCTAACCCCCCTTTTGTTCGGAACTTTGTGGGGTCGTGCCCACCTTTGTCTGCTGTCCTAGCTCAGACATAACCTGGACTGTAGATCCCAGAACTCTGTAACTACGTAGACAATTTTGTTTCCTTTTTTTTTTTTTTATGATTCGGGATTTAAACTGCCTTGGCTAGTTTGTTGGAGAATGCTAAGCAGTAGGGAGTTATTTTTTAAGTTCTTGTCAACCATATACACCCGCTTCAGATCTGCAATCTGCTTCTCCTCCTGATCTGCTGCCTCCCTTCCAGTTACTTGTATGTCCTCAGGCAGGCGCGGGTTGGTCTCCTGTCCTTCTCTGCTTCCTCATTGCTGGAGTTCATCCTGTGTGGCTCCCTCCTGGAGCTTCTTGGTCTGTTACAACAACCATAGACATAGTTACTTTCCTGAAATATACGTGACCTGAACGACAAAGTGAAGAGTTCCCTGCTTTTTAAATAACTGCAGCCCCAAAAACCACGTCTTATTCTTGCAAGAGAGACTCCTTTAACAGGTAGCAAAGTTCTGTGTCTCAGAGCGTGGGTCAAGCAGGGGTTCCAAGCCACTTCACTTATGCAAGAGGAGTTGCTATACTCCTGAATAAGTCACTCCCTTAGTTGGTGGAGCAAGTCATTACTGATCTGGGGGGTAGGGGCTGCTATCCAGTCCTTCCCCAATCATAAATCCCCAGGGCCAGATGGTCTGCCAGGAGAGTGGTACAAAGCCCACGTGGGCCAATTGGGCCCTAGGTTACAGAAACTTTGTGCTCATGGTTTGGAGGGGGGACAATTACTAGATAGTATGTATCAGGCACAAATTGTGTTATTGCCCAAGTCTGGCAAAGATTTAATGCAATATTCTTCTTATAGACCCATATCCTTTCTGAATTATGACCTAAAGATCCTCACTAAAGCCCTAGCCAAAAGGATAATGCACAGGTTACCATCAATTATCAACATTTACCAAACTGGCTTTATGCCTGGCAAATCCACTGATGTTAATATCCTCGGGGTTTTCACACATCTCCAGCTTCAGCCTGAAGAGACTGCCTTGAGAGTCTTGGTAGCCTTTGATATCGAAAAGGCTTTTGACACAGTCCAATGGGGTACTTGATGTAGGTGTTCGAGCTCTTTGGTTTCGGCCTGGTCTTTCGGAAGTGGATTGAGATATTATACAAAGTCCCTGCAGCTAGCATTAAGCTAAATGGCAAGTTGTCATCTCCCTTTCTAAACCAGAAGGGGACAAGGCAGGGGTTCCCTCTTTCCCCTGCCTTGCCATGGAACCGTTGGCACTGAGGGCATCCGAAAGGTAGCTGGGAATCTTATGGGCTCCATTGTAGTTAAGGTAGCGCTCTATGCAGATAATTTTAATAATTTTTATGGGACCCTGGCCCTTCAATTTTGGAAGCGTTAACGGGTCCTGAACCACTCTGTGGCCCTTTCGGGTCTACATACTAATTGGGTTAAATCCCTTGTGTTACCGATTGATCAAGGGGCTAAAAGGCTGGCTGACCCCAATTCTCCTTTGGGCAACGACTATATTTAAATATTTTAGGGATCAATATTTCTCCAAACACTAAGGGTTTTAGACATCCTCATTTGTCCCCAGCTCGTCAGTGGTTTAAACAGAGATTTAAAGCGTGGTCACATCACCCTTTATCCCTTATCGGGAGAATTTAATTAAAATGAAAATCCTTCCAGTTCTATTATACAGCCTTAGGCACGCCCCAGAGTGGCTGCCGAAATCCTTTTTTAAACAATTAAGATTCACTTATAGGCTGCTCCTTATGGCAATCCCAACCAGTCAGATTTAGCAAGAAAGTGTTTTTTTTTATTTTTTTTATACAGACCTAGGGCGCAAGGGGGCTTGCCCAGTCTTTCATACCTATTATTTGGCGGCCATGTCAGGTTTAGCCTTAGTTAGGTTCTGCCTGTACTTCTTTAAGGTCAGGACTCTGCAGGCCAGTTGTTTTTCCAGCCCAAACTCACTCATCCATGTCTTTATGGACTTCGCTTTGTGCACTGGTTCAAATCATTTGGTGGAGGGGGGATTATGGTGTGGGGTTGTTTTTTCAGAGGTTGGGCTTGGCCCCTTAGTTCCAGTGAAGGGAACTCTTAAGGCATCAGCATACCAAGACATTTTGGACAATTTCATCCTCCCAACTTTGTATGAACAGTTTGGGGATGGCCCCTTCCTTTTCTAACATGACTGCACACCAGTGCACAAACATTCCTATAGATCCACTCTTAAACCTTATGGACAGCCTTCCTAGAAGATTTGAAGTGGTTATAGCTGCAAATGGTGGGCCAACTCGATATTGAATCTACGGACTAAGACTGGGATGCCATTCAAACTTTTGGTAATAATGTGTGCGTAATGTATGTGTGTGTCTCAAAATAAAAAGGAGCACTTTTTTTAATCAAAGTATAGCATTGAGTCAAACTCTTGGGATATTGATCAGTTAAGTAGCAGAGGGGGTTGTTAATCAATTTCAGCTGCTTTGGTGTTAATAAAATTAACAGGGGCACTAGATGGGCAACAATGAGACCACCTCCAAAACAGGAATGGTTTTACAGGTGGAGGCCACTGAAAATGTTTTCACTATTCATCTTTTCTGACTGTTTTTCACTAGTTTTGCATGTGTCTAGGACCAGTGTCATTACTGGTAGTGAGGTAATACCTGGACCATATAGAGGTTCCACAGACATTCCAACACCTTTCAGGATGGCACATCAATACGTGCCTTTGCCAGAAGATTTGCTGTGTCTCCAACCACAGTCTCCAGCAAGAGATTCCAGGAGACAGGCACGTACTCTAGGAGAGCTGGACAGGGCCATAGAAGGTCCTTAACCCATCAGCAGGACCAGTATCTGCTCCTTTGTGCAAGGAGGAGCAGGATGAGCACTGCCAGAGCCCTACAAAATGAACTCCAGCTGGCCCCTGGTGTGAATGTCTCTGACCAAACAATCGGAAACAGACTTTAGGATGGTGGTCTGAGGGCCCAACGTCCTCTAATGGGCCCTGTGTCCAGCACTGTGGAGCTCAATAGGCATTTGTCATTGAAACACCAGAACTGGCAGGTCTGTCACTGGTGCCCTGTGCTTTTCACAGATGAGAGCAAGTTCACCCTGAGCATGTGACCAATGTGAAAGGGTCTGGAGAAGCTGTAGAGAACGTTATGCTGCCTGTAACATTGTTCAGCATGACCGGTTTGGTGGTGGGTCAGTGATGGTTTGGGGAGGCATATCCGTGGGGGAGACGCACAGACCTCTACAGGCTAGACAATGGCACCCTGACTGCCATTGGGTATTGGGATGAAATCTTTGGACCCATTGTCAGACCCTACGCTGGTGCAGTCCTGGGTTCCTCCTGATGCACAACAATGCCTGGCCTCATGTGGCGAGAGTATGCAGCCAGTTCGTGGAGGATGAAGGAGTTGATGCCATTGAATGGCCCCCACGCTTGCCTGACCTAAATCCAACCAGGTTGTGCCTCAGTCTGTTCAGGAGCTCAGTGATGCCCTGGTCCAGATCTGGGAGGAAATACCCCAGTACACCGTCCGTTGTCTCAAAAGGAGCATGTCCCGATGTTGTCAGGCATGCATACAAGCACGTGAGGGCCATACAAACTACTGAGTACCATTTTGAGTTGCTGCAATGAAATTACAGCAAAATACACTAGCCTGCTGTGTAATTTTTTCAGCCCTCTGTAAGTTAATAATTTTAATTTCCATTAAACAATGTGGCATCCTTTTCATTTCGAACATATTACGCAGTCCATATAAGTATAGATATTCAGCGTGCTATTTTTTCTCCATTGAGATGGGATGTGTTTTCAAAGTGTTCCTTTAATTTTTTTTTGAGGTGTGTGTGTAAAAAAAAAAAAAAAAGTGTGTGTGTGTGTGTGTGTATGTATGTATGTATGTAAATTAACCACTATACTGCGACAGGGTGGCAGCTACAAGTGTACACCTGCCTGTTTTTGGTGTATGCCCCTGTTCTATCTATCATAAAATTATTTGGGGGAAAAAAAGTCGGTTTCGGCCAAGGCCATATATATATATATATATATATATATATATATATATATATATATATATATATAATAAAAAAAAAATATATATATATATATATATATATATATATATATATATATATATATATATATATATATATATATATATATATATATATATATATATATATATATATAAATAAATAAATTTTTTTTTTTTTTACTCACACCAAAATGTAAACCAATAACCACATTCTGGTTCAGTTCTTGACAAACAGGCACATAAGAGTCACGAATGGCTGTAGCGCTGCTCCTTGAACCTCTGACCAAGCCTGGTGGGTGGGGCAGGACACATCAGGGGGGCATGGCCAGCTGAGGCCATATACACCGTGACTACATCAGGTCAGTTTTTAGCGGTGTCATTTCCTCAGGTAGCACATGAATATCTAAATGGTTTGGTGTTCTGTCAGATCTCAGACTTTTAACTCCGTAGCAGATTCTCACAGCAGAGGGAGCTCTGCACATCAGTCAACTCACACGCTCTATATAAAGGCCTATAGTTTGATGAGACTTATAATATCCACTTAGCGCCTGTCCGCCCTTGGACAAGCGACCGCAGTAGGCAAAGCAGCATACCTGTACGTCGCTGCCTTCATCCAGGTTTAGAGTGTGTGCATCCATGCCCCCCAGCCACCTCCCGCTGTCATTGTACACAGTGGGAGCCTGTCAGAAAGTCCCAGTCAAGACCTGTTTATCAGCTGTGTACATCCACAGCTGAGAGCTCTGTGTTGACATTCAACACAGAGCTCTGTACACAGGGAATGAATTCTGTGTTTCTCATCCCTGCAACTAGTAAAAGCAGCACATTTTAGACGCATTACACATAGGCACACATTTAACCCCTTCAGCTCTCTAGATGTTAACCCCTTCCCAGCCAGTGTCATTAGTACAGTAACTGTGCATATTATAAGCACTGATCACTGTATTAGAGTCACTGGTGAGGTCAGTGGCAGTTAATCAGTTCCCCCCAGTCAGGGCTGCTGTTTGAAATCACGGGCCCCATACAGCCTACCTAGCAGGGCCCCCCCCAAATATCAAGACAATGTTTTCACTAAAAATACACTAAAGTTTTTATTAGTGGACTCAAACATAACAGAGAACCTGTGTGAATTAGCCCTTTTTAATTATTTTTAAATTTTTTTTTTATTTGTAATAGGGAGGGGGGGATTGGTGTCAGAGAAGCAATTACTGAAATGATACCCTGTGTCTGAAAAGCTGGCAGGAGTGGGAGAAACTGGTTTTCAGCTGCTGCAAAGAGCCGCACTGGGTTTCCTTCTGTAATTGCCCCTCTGCCCCACCGCACCAGTTCCCCATGTTGTTGGGGCCCTCCTGTGTGCTCGGGTGCCCTACAGGAGGACTGGTGGTCCCCCCCCCCCCCTATCAGCGGCCCTGCCCCCAGTGTCAGTTAGTGTCAGATTTCCCACTGCACTATCACAGTCCCGTTAGGTCATTGATTGTAGGCCATTAGTAGTATAAAAAAGCATAAAATATCCAGTATCTATACCAAAGCTTGTAGGCGCTATAACTTTTATACAAACCAATCAATATACAGTCCTTGGGATTTTATTTTTTTTTTTTATCAAAAATGTAGCAGAATAAATTTTAGCCAAAATGTATGAAGAAATTATATTTATTTATTTTTTTATTATTGCATATGTTTTTTTTTATAGCAGAAAGATTATCTATCTATCTCTCTATCTCTTTTCGTTTTTATATTGCAAAAAAAATTAAATGGCCTAGTCATGAAGGGGGTGAAATTTTCCGGAGCCCAAGGGGATATATTGAGTATAGTCAGTGTTTGCAGGCTGTGCAAACAAGTGTATAGAAGTTATTGTTAGATTAAAATAATGATTATTTCTACACTTATGGAAAACCTGTGAGTGCCTACTACATTCCATATTGTAATATCTGTGTGAGGCCTTTTGCATACTTTTTTCATATAGAATTAGAAGGACATAGTACTTTGTTAAACAGTTTTTCTTTTTCTTTTACAGACCAACACTTAAGCTGCCAGTAGAGTTTCAGAAACTTTACAAGAAGAATAGCAGGTGAGCTGAACGGTGTAACGTCTCCGTACAATGGTTAGAGCCATGTCACACAAGCAATCCGTTGTTGGCAAAAACTTTTAAGCAATAGGATTGCCAAGAAGCCACTTACCTTCTCTCATTGTTTTGCTATCTTGCTGGCCGGACTATCGGCTAGTGAGCCAGTTTCTACAAATTCCTGGCCAGCAAGGGAGCGACACCCATTGAGGGATGTGGCTGCTACATCTTGGCAATACTATTTAATCAGAATCAATTCCTTTAGGTTTTGACGAGCCAGTGGGCACATTTAACCACTTCAATACTGGGCACTTCCACCCCCTTCCTGCCCAGGCCAATTTTCAGCTTTTAGCGCTGTTGCAATTTGAATGGAAATTGCGCGGTCATGCAACACTGCACCTAAACCAAATTTGTCATTTTTTTTCCCAGAAATAGCTTTCTTTTGGATGTATTTGATCACCGCAAGGTTTTTTCATTTTTGCTAAACAAATAAAAAAGACTGAAAAGTTTGAAAAAAAAATTCTAAAATGTTATAAAATTTTTTAAATACGTTTTTTTCCTGCACTCATGAGGAGGCACTGATGAGCACTGATAGATGGCAGTGATGGGCACTGGTGGGCGGCACTGATAGATGGCAATGATGGGCAGCACTGATGAGGAGAGCACTGATTGGCATCCCTGGTGGCCATGGGTGGGCAATCCCTGGTGGCTTTAGTGGCATCCCCCAAGGGTCTGCACTAGTAATCAATGCTCTGATTACCAGCACAGACAACCCCCCCCCCCCCTGTCAGGAGAGCCGCCCTAGTCGGCTCTCCTCTACACGCGCCTGTCAGGCGCAAGCTGAGGAAAGCCGATCAGCGTCACTATTTACTATGTGACCAGCTGTGATTGGACACAGCTGGTCACATGGTAAAGAGCCTACATCATAGGCTCTTTACCGGGATTGGAGATGCGGTGTGTCGGTCGGTCTATCCTGCTGGACGTCATATGACACCCAGTCAGGATCGTGCAACCACTTTGCCGCCGTCATTTTGCTATATGACGGGCGGGAAGTGGTTAAAGTGACAATAAACAATATCCTTATTCTCCAACTAGTCAATACACATCCAGTACCTAATGGCCCTGTATTTTATTTTTCGTAAAGTTTTTGTTAATATGTGTGTGGGAGGGTGCGCTGATGGTATTGGGTTAAAGCTGCTACCGGTATTCAGTGCCAAATGAAAATAAGGTGTGCACAAAATAGCAAATCTGCTGATAACCACAAATTATAAGTGCTTCCAAACTCCAAGTGAACCACCCAAAATAGTCCCTTACCGGACAGCAGGTATTAAGCGCTTTAAGGATCAACTGATATCCACTATCACCTCCTCCGTATCCAATCTACAGCCAGGTGAGTTTCAAACTGCAGATAATGAGCGCTTGTAGTTCCACTGATATCCACTACCTCCTTCGTATCCAACCTATAGCAAGGTAAATCTCTGACCAAAGGGCCGGTGACAGCGATGCTGCCTCAGAAGGATAAGGATTTCCTTTGAAACATGTGGTGCAGGCTTAGCTGACTCCCATGCGGTGTGTCCCAATGGAGAATGTGCAAAGAACTTGTAGTAGCTACAAGCAGATTTGCTATTTTGTGCACACCTTATTTCCGTCTGGTAAGGAGGAATTTCACCTGGTGGTGGGTCTTTCATATTGAAGTTGAAGATATCTTTCATGTTGTGGAGCACCAGTTTGATATTATCACATATGGACACTTATGATTGATATATTATGGACTTTTGAAACACACCATTCACCTGTTATCCAATATTTTGTTTGATTGCAATTTATTTTGGATCTATATACAGTAAAACCTTGGATTGCGAGCATAATTAGTTCCGGAAACATGCTTGTAATCCAAAGCACTCTTATATCAAAGCGAATTTTCCCATAAGTAATAATGGAAACTCAGATGATTCGTTCCACAACCATTTATTCATAAGTCTTTCAGTTTATAGTCCATATAAAAAGATTATAGCAATGTGATAGGTTGTGTAACCATAAAATGTCCATCCACAAATGGCAGCCTCCACAAGGGGATTAGAAGCAAAATCCAGCAGGAGCTACAGAGTATGAAAGAGAAGAGAGGCGCCTCTAAGTGTAGCAGTATGGGGACATTTAATGATGGTACAATATTTAGCAACTCACATGGTTGATGATTAAAGAGGCACACCTAAGTATACAGGCATCTGGGGTAAAGCTGTCCACATAGACCATCTTCTGAACCACTGGCTCTCACCAATGTCAGTCTGCAATTGTGATTGGGAAGACTACCCTGCAGTAGAGTGATCTGAAAGCGAGACTTTGAATCACTCGTGGAGCGCAGCGTGGAAGGGTGTGATGAAGATGGCAGTGTGGAGGATGATCTATGTGGACAGCTTTACCCCGGATGCCAGCATACTTAGATATGCCTATTTTAATCATCAACCATGTGAGCTGCTAAATATTGAACCTTCATTAAATGTAACAATATTGCTACACTTAGAGGCGCCTCTTTTGTGACATGACGCTACTTTTATATCAAGACATCGCTTGTATATCAAGTCAAAATGTATTTAAAAAATTTGCTTGTCTTGCAAAGCGCTCTCAAACCAAGTTACTCTCAAACCAAGGTTTTACTGTACTTGTTTTAGCGCACCTTATCTATTTCACATAAAGTTTTTGTTACTGTGTTTTTCTGCCTCCTTGTAACGTCCATCTGTGAGCTCCCAAACTTCCTCTTTTCCCACTCGCTTACATTTGTCTGGAATGAGCAGTTCCCAATGTTTGCGGTCATGTGCACTGCTGTATGCACACTAAACCTCACATAGTATATAGTCCATCTCAGGAGTGATCAACAGAGGATGGTTACATTCCTACATGAAGTGGGACCATGTAAAATGAACGTAGCCACCCTCTAGCAGGAACTTGGATCACAGCAGCTACAATTTGAATTTTGGGGATTTGGAGGAGGCTGAGAGCAATAAAAGGGACTTTTCAGTTGTTAAAGGGTAACTCCACTTTCGTGGGGAAAAAAAATAGCAAATGAAGAAAAACAATATAGCGTGTACAATTTTTAGACACAAATCGTACTGTTCTTAAAAAATACCTTTGCTTTTCAATCTGCAGCTGCTGTAATTTTCAGAAAATACAATATGGCTACCTGGAGGTGTTCTGTACACAGAATGTATACTGACCACACCCCAGAAACAACATTTCCTGCTTGTGTGATTGGCTCATAGATTTTCCCAGAAGTCTGTCTAAGATACAAGTTAGATTTCTGGCATCCCCTGCAACAAAAAAATCATTTTTGGTGAGATACTGCCAATAGGAACACATCTAAAGGGATGCAGGCCCAGCAGTTTTCCTCATTAGAGCCCTGCAGCTGCCACAGATGACTGATAATTATGAAACCACTCCCATTAGACTCACTCAGCACAGAGGAACAAACAATGGTTTCTTCAGAATAACAAAAGGTAGGAAACTGCAACAAAGTTAGTTAAAATCATTGTAATGTACAGAGATCACCCAGAGGGAAATGTTTTTTTTCTCAACAAAAGTGGAGTTACGCTTTAAAGTGGAGTTCCAATATACTGTAGCTGCTGACTTTTAATATTAGGACACTTACCTGGCCTGGAATCCAGTGATGTCAGCACCCCAGCCATTGTTTGTCGGGTGCTGCCGCCACCATTGCTGGTAAAGGAACCTTTCACAACCAGCTCCCTACTGCGCATGCGAGAAGCGCGTTGTGTTCTTATTGGCCCGGCTGCAGGGAAAGGAAGAGGAGGGGGCCAAACTGCTGACATACCACGCTGCAGCGAGGTCCAACGGAAGTTGGGACAGGGTACCGGTCAAAAACAGATACCAAATGTGGCACCAGAGGGGGGAGGAATCAGATAAGTGCAAGTTCCACTTTGAGTGGAACTCTGCTTTAAATAGAACTACTTTTTAAACCAAAGTTTTTTTTTTTTTAGTGTCATCTTTTTTTTTTTTTTTTTAATAATTTTTATTACCAGACATTAGAGGCAACTCACAGATCATATCCGCACATGGATTAGACCTTACAAGAAGAGAAAAAACATGTCTCTTCAACAAACCACAGCGTGTAAAACTTCGCGGCCAAAGGAAGCATTCGAGGATGCCATCACGTCAATCTTGTAGAATTTTGTAAAAATGTGCACAGACGACCAGGTCGCCACTTTGCACACCTGAGTCACAGAAGCCTGATGGCGAAAAACCCAAGAGGCACTCACGGCTCTAGTAGAATGTGTCCTCACAGGGAAAGGAGGCACCTGACCCTTCAGTGAATAGGCCTGAACAAAAGGCTGTCTGATCCATATGGAAATGGTAGCAGCGGATTGGCTGTCCCTCTAGACATTACCCTCAGACACTCAGAGCTACTATTCAGTTTCTGGGGGCTGGCTGGCTTCCATGCACCTTTCTTAATCCTTTTCAATTAGTTTTTTCCAATACAGGGATGGAGACGCTGGGCATACCTGCTGGTGTCTCACTTAAAGTCCCACCTAGCCCACATTTGACTATTTAGTTTCTTGCTGCCTAGCTCAGGAGTAGGACTAGGATATCCTGCTGCTCCAGTCTGTTTTGATTTTTTCTTTGAAAAATTTTTTTTCTTTTATTTTCTCACTCCCTAACGCTAGCTAGTCAGGGGGATCCTCCTGGAGAACTACAAGCGACAGCCGGGCTGGGCTTCGCACTGGATGATCTAGATCCTTCTGGTACCCCAGCCTGGCCTACGAGAGTGTGCAGGTTGTGGTCCGCCCTAGGGATGCACCGATCCAACTTTTTTGGTCCCGATATCTGGCGTTGTGAAATTGCCGATACCGGCACCGATCCTGAGCTACACATAAAGCATGCGGCTGCAGTACAGAGCAAAGCCGCTGCTTCATGTGTACGGCTCCTCCATTCACAGGCGGATTGCATCTGATATCAATCCGCCTGTGCCCTGGTACTATACAGGAAGTAGCGGCTCCCATCCCATACTACTACTGCACCAAGCAAGGGATGGCTGAGCTGTTACTCAGCGAAAACCGGATTGGCCTGTGGATCGGTCAATGTTACCGATCCCCCGATCCAGCTATCAGGGCCATATCGGCGCCGATATACGATCCGAATATCGATCGGTGCATCCCTAGTCCGCCCCCGGCCTTGCCACGACAGATGGGGACGAACCTGCGGAAAATTCCTTCGCCGGGATGCATCAGCCCTGGAACACCCTGTGTTGCAGCGTCCCCTCTTTGGCTGACAGCACCCCCACTCAGGGTGGGAGGTGGCCTGTATCGAAGCGGAGCCCGCGGTCCATGGTATGGTGAGTGATACTACCCCCCGTATCCCTGGGACAGCCATTTGGGGGGGTGATGTGGGCCCACTCCTGGGGATGTTCAGAGCTGCAGTCTCTGTGATGTCCCCCCCTGGCAGGTCTGGACGGACCCTCCTTCCCTACTCCTTATGGGGGCGCTCTGGCGGCGCTCACTGCGTGGGGGGGGGGGGGTTGTAGGTGTATTACCATGTCCTGGGGGGCTTCCTTTGGTGGATTCCCGTGGTGGCCAGGGCTCCTGGGGTCCTGTTTGGCGGTGCGGTTTTTCGGCCACCATTTTGGGTGAGGGGGCCAGGCTGCATCAGGTCAAGGGCAGCAGCCATTTTATTTGACTTTGGTTCAGTTTCCGGTGCCATCCTGGATGTGGGCAGCCGCATTGTGAGGGCGGTGGCCATTTTCCCTGTGCTTCTCCTATAGATTCTATTGGCGCCATTGATGTGTAGCTCAGGGCACTTCGGCCTCTAGTGAGGTTTTGTCACTTCCTTCAGCCATATTTCAGCTGCAGATGAATCGTGGAGAAACTGATTGTTTTTCTCTGACATGGTGTGGGGGGCTTTTTAGTCTTTGGGGACATTTTTTCTCAGACCCATTTTGCTAATTCAGTTTGCTGAATATATTAAGGGGGACTCCAGCAGCAGCGTGGGATCTCGGTGCGGACCGCGACCGCCGATTTAAAGGGCCAGCGCTCCTTTTTTTTTTTCTGCCAAAATGGAGTCTCAGGGCAAAGATTTCCCCACCGATTTGGCATGTGCATCTGGGGCATCCGGATCGCCTTCCCTAGCTTTTCTTTCTGTAGCCATTGCAACATTAGCGTCCAAAGTTGATTTTGTCATGTCACAAGTTCATGTTCAAAAATGGCCGATGCCCTCTGTCTTCTGATTCAGAGCTTGATTTGGTTGCCATGGACACTGCGCTCCCTGAGGGGTACCTGTCCTCACATTCAGATGGTGAGGAGGATGAGGTGTCCTCCGCTGCAGCGCGGGAACACGTGTTGAAGCACTTGTTCGCTCCATTCGTGCCTCAGGGGCGCAGAAAAGAGGTAAACCGTTCAGAGCCTCCGGCGAGGACAAGAAGGCTTGGTCGGGTGAGTCGGAGCATAGCCAGTGCGGTTCGGAGAATGATTCCTCCTTCGCATGAAGGGACACCCTCACCCTCTTCGGGGGTGGGGGAACGTCAGCGTCACCTTCTGGAACCCTGGGTGTCTCCGGTTCAGGACTCATGGGTTCTTGTCCGCATCTCGGTCTCACCTGGCGAACAGGTTCTTTCCACCATGTCTCCGGGATCGTTTCGTGGGTTCCCAGGGAGGTGGTGCGGCTCCACTTGCGCAGGGAGTGGTGCTGCAGTTCCCCGGCAGGAAAGATTTTGGGGTCTTTTGTCACCCCTGTTCCCGGTGCCCGGGTGCCATGAGTCTTCACCAAGGTTTTATCCTGGTTCCCGCACGAGGGGATTGCGATCCCTGGGTATCTGGACGATTTCCTGTTGAGAGCGGGTTATCACCCGGTGATCTGTCGTTCTTCCCTTCCGATCAATGTCCTGGAGTTCAGGGCGATCAACCTCTGTCTACTCCTCGGACATCTCGGCTGTATGGTCTCCCGTTTCGGGTGCAGTCTGATATTGCCATGGTTGTGGCTTACTTCGGTCATCATGGGGGAACCTGGAGTGCCCGGGCGGCCACGGAGGTGGCCGAGATTCCACCTTGGGCCGCGGCGTATGTTCCAGCTCTCTCTGCTGTTCACATTCCTGGAGTGGAGAACTGGCAGGTGGACTATCTTGAGTCGTCAGTCCTTGGATCGGGGGAATGGTCCCTGCATCTGGAGGTCTTTCATCTCTTGTGTGCCTAGTGGGGGACGCTGGACGTGGATATGTTCGCGTCTCGTCTCCACAGTAAGGTGGAAAGGTTCGTGGCTAGGGCTCAAGATCCTCTGGCAGACGCCACGGACACGTTGGTGGTGCCTTGAGACCAGTGTTAACTGGTTTTTGCCTTTCCCCCTATTCCACTGTTGTCCAGGTTCCTCCGCTGGTTGGCGTTGGAACAGATACGGATGTTTCTGGTTGCCCCATCCCAGCCTTGCCGGTCCTGTTTCGCAGTCCTCATGAAGATGGTCGTTGAGCCTCCCTGGCGGCTACCCCTGCGGGAAGATCTGCTGTCTCATGGGCCGATCTTCCATCCTGCCTTACGGACTCAAGCTTTCACGGCTTGGCGGTTGAAGGCCAGGTGTTGAGATACAGGGGTTTCTCCGATGCTGTCATTCCTACCTTGCTGAGAGCTCGGAAGGCTACCTCCCAGGACGATTTCTCGTCGTACCTGGAAGGCGTACATTGCTTGGTGGATTTGCCAGGGTTGCATCATCGCTCCTCTTCGGTGGCGCTGGGCACGATTAAAGGTTAGGTGTCGGTCTTGGCCATTTTCTTCCAATGTCCCTCTGCAACTACTTCCCTGATTCGCCCCTTTATTCTAGGGGTGCATCATCTGGCTCCCCGCGGAGGGCATCTTTGTCTCCGTTGGGCCATGAATTCGGTTTTGTCGGTTTTGCGGCCTTCCTTAGAACATATCAGAGAACAACCTCTGCCTGTGTTGTCACAGAAAGTTGCTTTTTCTGGTGGCTATCACTTCTGCTTGCAGAGTGTCTGGATTGGCGGCTCTGCCCTGCCATTCACCTTCTCTGGTTGTTCATAGGGATAAGGTTGTTCTGAGACCCATCCAGTCTTTTCTCCCTAAGGTGGTGTCTGCCTTCCACCTCAATTAAGATATTGTTTTGCCTTCGCCTTGTGTGCGACCCAAGCATCCCAAGGCATTTGCCTTGCATTTGTTGGATGCGGTTCGGGCGATCAGGTTTTACCTTTTTTTGGAAGTCTAATTCCCTGTGTGCCTTTCCTGAGGGACCTTGAAAGGGTTTGGCTGCGTCCGCTGCTACCATTTCCATATGGATCAGACAGCCTTTTGTTCAGGCCTATTCACTGAAGGGTCAGATGCCTCCTTTCCCTGTGAGGACACATTCTACTAGAGCCGTGAGTGCCTCTTGGGTTTTTCGCCATCAGGCTTCTGTGACTCAGGTGTGCAAAGTGGCGACCTGGTCGTCTGTGCACATTTTTACAAAATTCTACAAGATTGACGTGATGGCATCCTCGGATGCTTCCTTTGGCTGTGAAGTTTTACACGCTGTGGTTTGTTGAAGAGACATGTTTTTTCTCTTCTTGGGGTGAATTTTTGTTCTGGGGTTGGCTCCTGTTGGTTGAGCTTTTGTTGCCCTGTTGGTTTTGTTTTCTGACCTTGTTGGCACGTTTACCGTTCTGTTGGTTGCGTCTTTTCCCACCCTTCACACCTGCACTGCTTTGGAACATCCCAATAGTGAAGAATACTTGGAAGGGCTGCATCTGTCAGAGGACGTACGAGAAAATAGAATTTTTGTAAGAACTTACCGTAAAAATTATTTTCTGAGTCCTGTGACAGACGCAGCCCCCGCCCCTCTATCTCTCTCTATGTCTACGAAACTGAATAGTAGCTCTGAGGGTAATGAGGAACAGCCCCTAAGGTGTGGCTAAGTAAAAGCTTTTAATGAAATTTTCACTACCTAGCCTGCTCCTGCAGAGGGCGCCATTACCCAATAGTGAAGAATACTTGGGAAGGGCTGTGTCTGTCAGGACTGCTGCCATAACACTGGTATTTTAACGTCAAAGTACCAATGCAAAACTGCGGCGGGCGGTCCGGAAGTGACTAAAGTAACACAGTGCCGTATTGAAAAAAAATGGCCTGGTCATTAAGGGGGTAAAGCCTTCTAGTCCTTAACTACTTGCTGACCGCCCCACGCAGATTTATTGCGGCAGGGCAGCTCGGCTGCACATAATCACGTGATTATGTGCATGTAGTCTCAGCCGTCGCGCGTGCGCCGCCGAAGCCGCACTCCAGTTGTGATTAGACATAGCGGGAGCCAGACCGCGAGAGGAGCAGGCACGATCGCCGCCGGCCTCCCACTATCTTCAGGGAAACTGACAGGAGAGCCACCTGCCTATGTAAACAAGGCAGGCAGCTTTCCTGTCAAACAGGCACAATGAGATTGTGTGTCTCAGCTAAGCTGAAACACCGATCTCTGTGTGCCTGTCACAGAGCCCCCCCCCCCCCCCACAGTTAGTAAGCACAATTTAGGAGCACACTTAACCCCTTGATCACCCTCAGTATTAACCCCTTCCCTGCCGGTGTCATTTAGAGTAACAGTGCATATTATTTAGCACTGATCACTGTATTGGTGTCACTTAGTGTCAGATTTATCCACCGCAATGTCGCAGTCCCGCTAAAAATCGCTGATTGCTGCCATTACTAATAAAAACAACAAGAAAAAATTAAGTTTATAAATCTATGCTATGGTATGTAAAACGGGATAACTTTTGTGCAAACCAATTAATATACGCTTTTTGGGATTTTATTTATTTTTTTTTTTTACCAAAAATATGTAGCAGAATACAAATTGGCCTAAACTGAAAAAAAAAAATAGATTTTTTTAAAAAAAATTTTATATAGGGAATGTTGGATAGCAGAAAGTAGATGTAGCACCCTCCTAGGTAGGTGCTAGGAAAACCATAAGGGAGGGCCTTGATTGTTCAGCTAGTGATCAAACACAAATAACATTGAAGTTGCAAGAAGTGGCTCAACACTGGTTTGGGAAAAAATTATAAAAATGCTTTATTGAGGAAAATTGCAAAAAAGCCAAACACAATATGGTGCCCGGTTGAAACGTAGAAACCTGTGAAATCTCTCCCACAATGACACACGTCCATACTCCATAAAACACACCAAGAGCTGAAATGACACTCCATCCCACACCCAGGCCCACACCACCCCCCATGAACTAGGCCAGCTATAATGCCTCTGCACCGGATAGGGATCAGGGTAGATAATGTTCCATAGGAATGACTGTGTAGGCTGAATAGGACCTCAGCCCAATCCACAGACTATAATGTAGCATAGACCCTATGATGGGAGGCAATGTGGACAGTGGCAATAGAAAGTACTTGATGGCTCCTATGGGTGAGTCCAATGCATGACCAGACCTCTAATTATAAACAGTTGTAATGTTAAGACCAGACTAGAACAGTCTATGAAAGGTTGAAGCCTCCCAGGAACCATACAGGGATGTATAAGTATAGTATGGAGTAAATAAGGACATCGCCATGTATTGCAGTGAGTGATCTATTGCACCCAGTCACCTTGTCCAGGCTGCAAAGGTCCACAGTCTTAGCCAAGTATTGAAACTTATAAAGTCCATACATCGAGCGGATGGCTTGGGGCAATTGGGCTGCACACCCGGATTATACTTCTCTGATTAATCCTCCAGCTCTGCACATAGCGGGACACAGTTAGAGGATATTCTCCAACATAAGGGGCTGAGTCGGTAGCTCATATAGTAGCAGCACAGACTCTGAGTAAGTCACTGGCCAGTTAGTTTAGGACAGTCAAATGAGCACCTGGCCCAAAATATACAGTCTGGCGTGCCTGTTCCAATGTTACAGCAGTGTGTTGAAAAATGTCTCTTACCGGGCCATAGCAGGGTAGACTGTAGTGATGCCTTTCAGTAGCTTTGCCTATGTGGTCCGTTTGTCGCAGAGCAGGAGCTGTAGAAGGGTACTCACTGAGTTGTCATCTGGATGAACTGCGGACTCGATGATGCTGAGCAGTGATCAGTGTAATGACCGCCGCTGCCATACCGCCAGAAACTTAGGGTCAGCGAGTATGTTCCCGATAGTTAGCCGGCTCCATAGGGAGGAGTGTGCGCCCGGGTGCAGGGAGGAGTGACGAGCTCTACGCGTGACGTCAACGCGTTTCACGTGCCTCAGCCTTTCGGGGCTGAAGTGGTTAAGTGGTTAATCCTTGCAATGTACTTAGATCACCCAGAGGGGATGTTTTTTTTTTTTTTTTTTTTTTTCTCAACAAAAGTGAAGTTACGCTTTAGAGCTGGTTCACACTACTTCGACTTTCGCCTGACAAGTAGCGCTCCATGCTGTGCCATA
The DNA here is from genome assembly GCF_965119305.1 of Pelophylax lessonae. Classification (NCBI taxonomy): domain Eukaryota; kingdom Metazoa; phylum Chordata; class Amphibia; order Anura; family Ranidae; genus Pelophylax; species Pelophylax lessonae. Next base: position 73,670,912 of record NC_138773.1, on the reverse strand, counting down.
GAACCGTTCTAATCAGAGCGACTCAAGTCGCTCCGACTTGGAAAATGGTTCCTGCACTACTTTTGGGCGAAGTCGGAGCGGCTTGCATTGACTTCTATTATGAGAAGTCGTTTGCAAGCCGCGATGAAGTCGTGCTGCACGGGCGACTTCAAAGTCGGGGTGACTTTGAGTCGCCGCGGTGTGAACCGACACTTAAGCTCACAGTAATCTCACACATTGTGTTCAGTAATATCCAGCTAAACCCTAATGCCCAGTACACACGATCCGAAAATCGGGCGACGTTCCATCCGTTATTTTTCGTATTCTAGCAGCTCTTAATAATAATCGCATAAAGGGAGAGGTTACTCACGATACGAATTTTCTCGGACGATAATTCTTAGCTTCCGGTATGCGTAACCACGCTGTAGTGTGTGAGGGGAAAATGATGTCTACTGCTCATGCGCTGTCTACTGCTCACCATTTTTTTCGGACGAACAACATACTGATAATACGATTATCGTACGATGTGTTATAATACGATCAAAATTTTTATGCTTGCACGACCGGATAATATCGGGTGAACTGTCGTGATCGCCTCTCATAAGCTGTGTACTAACGATCCGATTATCGTCCGATCCTTTCACAAGCGTTAATTTTCGTCCGATTTTCGGATCGTGTGTACGGGCCATAACTCTTTACATAGAAATCAGGAATAGAATATTTTCATATACTAATTCTGGTCCTGATTTATGTTTATTTTTTTACAATCCCTACTATAATAATACTGCTGTCAGCAATGAAAAAAGGTGGGAAAACACGGCTTTAGGCAGATATGACGCACTTAATTATGTTACATCTTTTGTTATTATCCCTGATATACAATATAGGTTAATTTTGGTACATTGTTTTGTAGTATGGTATGCTGTCGACACTTGCTCTAGACAGGATGCCATAACTTCAATGCCAAGAACATGTACACACATTCTTGAACAATATAAAGAAAAATGGCATTGTTTATTGCTTCCTTACAGTGTCGTATGTGCCAAGACATCAGGGTCATGCTCAGGGTCTCCATATAGGTCCTAGATCAAAACCTTTTTTGTTCCTCCCAATCAGGATCACCAAAGAGAGGGCTGTAAGGAAATTGCATGCATTCATTCTGTGCCTCGATAACTATACTGTCTTCCTGTCTTTTTGTAGATTGTGGGAGAAATACTTTGAGATTCAGTCCCGTGTTCCTGCTTCCAGGCCCTCCTTTATCCAGCAGCTGCAAACAACAGTATCCTTTTCCTGCTGCTTGACGTAAGAGCCCATTCGATGGTCCTAAGAGAATAATGCGCCGTTTGTAGTCAGATGTGGCTAACAGATGTACCATCTCGCTGACCAGTCTGTCACATTGTGAACGCACTCCGCACATACACGTGACGTGGCCTTTTATAGGGCCATTAAATCTGTCTTTGTTTGCATCTGCGGATACTAATTTATGGTAATATTTGCCTCTCTCTCTTCAGGCTCCCTAACTGCAGGTTAACAGCTGTATCAGGCCTCGGCGTGACTGTGCATGTCAATACATGTTGACGTTTGTCTTCAGCAAAATGATAGAGATGGCTCTATTAGATTTTTAATTGGGAATGTTCAGAGGGGATTTAAGCGATCTAGAACAATTACTAATACATAAAGGTAATCAGCCCTGGGAACAAGGAACAGTTTGCGCAGTGTTCAAGTTGAGCGAATGGTATTTGATCAATAATGCTGAAGGAGGGATATCCTTGATGCATGGCCTGCATGTTTAAGTTTGGAACATCTGATTCTTTCATTAGCTGGGCTGCCAGTGATGATTACACAGGGAGACTGGAAATAAGATACGTCCTTCAGGTATAGCCCGCAATCACCTCCTTGTGTCTGAGAAGTCTTCAAGCAGACAGTTTGAAGTAGCTGTAAACCCATACGTGGTTAGATTTTTCATTGGAAAATAATCGTTTCAGACATTTGTTTGGTTTTCTAACAGTTAATAACACGGCAATCATTTTTGACTATAGTAAGCCTAAAGAAAAAATCGAAGGAGAAGGGTGGAAAATATTTATTATCTAAACCAGGGGTCTTCAAACTTTTCAAAGGACCACATCATATATTTTACAAATACATGCAGGCCAAAATTTCAGTTTTATAAATTAATGCATACAACTTAAATGAATAAACCGTGCAAGAAACAAAATTTTACATCGGAGGTCCCCCTCTTCCCATCGGAGCTTCCACTTGGCCTCCGAGGTCCCCCTCTCTTCCCCTTGGCCTCCGAGGTCCCCCTCTCTTCCCCTTGGCCTCCGAGGTCCCCCTCTCTTCCCCTTGGCCTCCGAGGTCCCCCTCTCTTCCCCTTGGCCTCCGAGGTCCCCCTCTCTTCCCCTTGGCCTCCGAGGTCCCCCTCTCTTCCCATTGGCCTCCGAGGTCGCCCTTTCTTCCCCCTGGCCTCTGAGGTCCCCCCTCTCTTCCCCCTGGCCTCTGAGGTCCCCCCTCTCTTCCCCCTGGCCTCTGAGGTCGCCCTCTCTTCCCCCTGGCCTCTGAGGTCGCCCTCTCTTCCCCCTGGCCTCTGAGGTCGCCCTCTCTTTCCCCCTGGCCTCTGAGGTCGCCCTCTCTTTCCCCCTGGCCTCTGAGGTCGCCCTCTCTTTCCCCCTGGCCTCTGCGGTCGCCCTCTCTTTCCCCCTGGCCTCTGCGGTCGCCCTCTCTTTCCCCCTGGCCTCTGAGGTCGCCCTCTCTTTCCCCTTGGCCTCTGAGGTCGCCCTCTCTTTCCCCTTGGCCTCTGAGGTCGCCCTCTCTTTCCCCTTGGCCTCTGAGGTCGCCCTCTCTTTCCCCTTGGCCTCTGAGGTCGCCCTCTCTTTCCCCTTGGCCTCTGAGGTCGCCCTCTCTTTCCCCTTTTCCTCTGAGGTCGCCCTCTCTTTCCCCTTGGCCTCTGAGGTCGCCCTCTCTTTCCCCTTGGCCTCTGAGGTCGCCCTCTCTTTCCCCTTGGCCTCTGAGGTCGCCCTCTCTTTCCCCTTGGCCTCTGAGGTCGCCCTCTCTTTCCCCTTGGCCTCTGAGGTCGCCCTCTCTTTCCCCTTGGCCTCTGAGGTCGCCCTCTCTTTCCCCTTGGCCTCTGAGGTCGCCCTCTCTTTCCCCTTGGCCTCTGAGGTCGCCCTCTCTTTCCCCTTGGCCTCTGAGGTCGCCCTCTCTTTCCCCTTGGCCTCTGAGGTCCCCACTCTCTTCCCCTTGGCCTCCGAGGTCCCCACTCTCTTCCCCTTGGCCTCCGAGGTCCCCACTCTTTCCCTTGGCCTCCAAGGTCCCCACTCTCTTCCCCCTTGGCCTCCGAGGTCCCCCTATCGCCAGACAACTCAAACAAGAGAAGGGCGCACTGACCTAGTGCAATTCAAATAAACCTTTATTGAAAGATAATAAAAGGTATCCTACATCATACTCTCAAACGCATGTTGAAAATACGCATGTCAAAGCACTATATATAGACGGGTAACCTTCAGGACATGGACTATTCCAATGCTGAAGGAGTGCAGGATGGCGTCCGTATTGGTTAGGCTGACACGTTTCAAGGGAGCTTACCCTCCCTTGCTAGTGCGACGCTATGTCATGTATTGCACGCAAATTCGGGGCAGTTGCAGATCGGCCCTATTTAAATGACTGGGTTGAAATTGGTGGGTATAATTCTTGCTGCAGCCACCAAGGAAAGCCTCACGGTCACAGCATGTGTACGCCCCCAGCTCTGCAGCTAAAGGAGCGGTTGAAGGGGGAGGGGGGCAATAAAAATGTGGCTCAACTGCCAGTGTGAGCTAGCCTTAAAGTATAACTATAATTTATTTTTATTTTTTTTAGTTTTGTATAGAGTGCAGAGGGATTAGGATGCTTGTTGGTTTTCATTAATGTCTGTGACACTCTTACAGCTTAATATATCCTCCATCCTATTCATCCTCTCTATTTTTCGTGTTTGCCGTTCTCATTGAAAGTGAAAGTAAAAGATAATCCCAAATTTTGGCTTGTCCACAGAAAAGTAATAGAGGGAAAATCTTCCAATGGGGATACTAGTTCTACTGACCTGGGGGTCCCCAGGGAATTCCCTTTATTTGCAGGGATTTCCCATTACTTCCTGTTTGGCTATGGTTCTACTTTAAGATAGTTTGTCCTGCATCAGGTGTCCCTATTGGAAAGTTTCCCCTCCATGTTTTGGGGAGTATTCTAAAATGTTGGCTTTCCCCTCATTTTCTTTCTTGATGACAATGGTCACCATTATACAGGGCAGCCATCAGAAATGTAGGTGCCCCTTACACTGCTTTAGGCCTGGGCCTTACCACCAACATTCCCCATGACCCGGACACTGGCCATCCCACCAAATTCGCCTACTGGCCATCCCATCAAGTCCTTTAGTGACTTTAGTCCTTTTATTTTAACACTCTTGCAACTTAATATATCCTCAATCCTATGTCCTCCTCGTTCTCCTCTTACTCCATCCTACGTCCTCCAGTCTCCTCTCCTCTCCTCCTCCAGTCTCCTCTCCTCTCCTCCTCCAGTCTCCTCTCCTCTCCTCCACCCAGTCTCCTCTCCTCTCCTCCACCCAGTCTCCTCTCCTCTCCTCCACCCAGTCTCCTCTCCTCTCCTCCACCCAGTCTCCTCTCCTCTCCTCCATCCCATGTCCTCTTCTTCCAGTTTCATCTCCTCATCCTTCTGCCCATATATACTGATCATTTACAATATACTGCCCATATATATTGATCATTTACAATATTACTGATCCTATATACTGCTCATACATCCTCCTCCATCAGTTTCTCCTTAATAAATGTCAGAGTGACTTTTTAATATCTCTGATGATAGTTCTGATACACTGACAACCCCCCCCCCATCCTGTAGATGAGTGTATGGTGGGATCTGTGGGCTTCCCTGTGATCTGATCTGTATACAGGGAGGAGATCCATCCCCCTCTCCCTTCCCTCCTCTGAGATGGGATTACTGTAGAATGCTGCAATCAGAGAATTCGATTTCCCAGAAATCTGAGGACTGCCTGGCTGCCATTGAACCATGGGGCAGTAGGCAGGATTTCTTTAACCTTATCTTAAAATATTAAATAAGACACCTTCAGACTTAATTTTGGAATGAAAGAGGCCGCGGCCGTTTATTATTTCACACATTAAAGATCGATAAATCTTTTTCAACTTGAATAAAACAGCAGTATAGAAAACAACCCGGTCCCAACGACCCAGGTTGCCATTAACAAATAAATATATCGAAACATCCAAAAGGCAGGCGGCTCACACCCGCCTGGCACACCCCCAACACGCGGCCTCTTCTATGCTAGTACCCAGGTTGGCATTAAAAGTATCAAGGCCAATATCCGATAAGTGGGTGTCATCAAACCTGTACAGTCCACTAGTACCACCCTCCAACTCCCTATGCCTGAAAGATAAAATCCCGACGACGCGCAGCAGCTTTTCAAGAGCCCTGTTGACGCGCTTACGAATTTTTTCAAATGGTCTCAAGTAACAATGCTTGAACCAGGCGAGTCTCGGGATGACCTCCGAAAAAACCACAGTCATAAAAGGAAACGACAACTTTAACAATTGTAGGTCATCCCGGATCGCAAAAATCAGATCCAAAGTCCTAGCTCTACCTACATCATTCCCCCCAAGGTGCACTACCAGTATATCCGGGGGGGGAAGAAACTGCAGAAGTCTAAAAATTTCGGGACGAAATTCCGACCACAGCATTCCTCTCTTGCTAAACCACTGAATCCTATAATAATTGGGATCTAAGCCAAGGTTTTCACCGTAGGAACGTCTTCTGGCTCGTGCACGAGCCCAGTGCACGAAAGAGTGTCCGATGATCCATATGGTCAGGCATCGTCCTGAAAATTTTAACAAACAGTGTCAGGGCGGATATAAGATTGAAAAACATCCGACTTCCATCTACCCAACTTCTTAACAAATTGATCATCATGACCCAATCTCGCAGCTTCAGTAGCGGCACCGATACGAAAGGAATGGGAAGTCAACCTTTCCTTATCCAGCCCCAACTGAACGAGACACTTCTTAAAAACAGCATTAAATTGATAGCCAGTTAATGGCCTACCATCCTGATGATTGAACAAGAATACGGAACCGGCCGCTCTAATAGCCAAAAATTTGTTCAGTAAACGCACCGGACATACTGACGAGTTGCGGAACCTGTGCAATTCGACACGCTTCCCAACACCCAACTGATCCGTCTTAGAGAAACGTATTAAAATGCTACAGGTCATGTCAGATAAAATTGCGTCCGAGATAAAAAGACCGGAGCTAAACGTCCTATTAGTCGGCACTAGCTCAGAAATTCTCAGTGCCGCAAAAAACATCAACGAAAAAGCCGCCTGAAAAAGGACCGACTCATAATAAGAAAAGCAAACGGACGACGTAATTGAACACAAATTCACCAAAAGTGAGACAGTGACAGGCTTCCTGGAATCAGGCAAAAAAGTCGCCTTCCGATATCCCTTCATGGCTTGACGCACCGTAAAAAAGGAAATGCATGAAGGGAAATTCCGTAACTTAACGAAAAACGATACTCCGGCCAAAATTTTGTTCACGTGAGGCCACGCATACCCTTTATGGAATAATAAATTTAGAAATGACAGCACCAAATGTTCTGAAAAACTATCCGGGGATACACCCGATGACTGAAGATGCGACACCCATAGAGACCATGCAGATTGGTATCCTGCCATGGTCGACGGAGCCAAAGAGCGCAATACATTCCTTGCCACCAAGTCTAAACTATGTACCATAAGTGGCTCGGGTAATGACAGCTCAGCTCGTCCGCTTCCGGAAACAGCGTAAAAAAGCGTTCCATCTGTAAGCGAGACAAAGCATCCGCCAAACCATTATCTTTGCCCGGGACGAAAGTCGCCTTAATCCAAATATTAAAGGACAAGCATTTAGACACAAGATAACGCAATAATGCTATAACAGGAGGGGATTTTGAAGACAAACAATTGATAGCAAACATCACCCCCCTGTTATCTGTCCTAACCATCAATCTCCTGTTCCGAAAGTGATGGCCCCAGACTTCCAGGGCCACCACAATTGGAAAGAGCTCCAGAAGAACGCTGTTTCGTGTGAAACCCAACTGAACACATCTCGGACACCAGCGATCGGCGCACCAGTGTGTGCGCCAAATGGCGGCGAAGCCAACCGAACCCGCTGAATCCGTAAAAAGACAAAAGTCCTTGTCCAGGATAAATTCCTCCTGCCAAACACTTTTGCCATTGAAATCCGTCAAAAACTGGAACCACACCAACATATCTTCCCTGACCTCCTGAGTTAACCTCACATGAGAATTGGGCGACTTGAGACCCGCAATCGTCGCATACAGCTTCCTGGAAAATAGCTTACCCAGGGGAATGACCCTGGAAGCAAATGCCAGCAAACCAAGCAAGGACTGCATCTCCTTAAGACGAACCTTACGCCTCCGGATCAAAGACAATAGACAAAGTTTGAGTTTGGACACTTTCTCTTGCGGGAGCCTAAACTCCATTACCTCGGAGTCGATGGTGATACCTAAAAATTGTATGCAGGTAGACGGCAAAGCCGTTTTCTCATGAGCCAACGGGATCCCAAAAAGCTCGCACAACTGTACACCATCCAGTAAGCGCAAGCAGTCTGTAGATCCCGCCCCAAGAACAAAAAATCGTCCAAATAGTGGACGATGTCGGTCGAATCACAAAATGTCGAAACGACCCATTCCAAGAAGGTTGCAAAACATTCGAAATAAAAACATGACAATGAACATCCCATAGGGAGACATCTGTCAAAATAAAAATTGCCCGAAAAGAAAAACCCAAGGGAATTAAATGCGTCCGGGTGTACCGGCAGCAGCCGAAAAGCCGATTTAATGTCTGCCTTGGCCATCAAAACCCCCCTCCCTAGACCCCTTAATTTCACTAGGGCATCGTCAAATGAGGAATACTGGACCGTAGCTAAATCCTCGCTTATCTCATCATTTAAAGAATCCCCGAAAGGAAACGACAAATGATGAATAAGCCTGTAAGTATTAGGCTCCTTCTTTTGGACAATGCCCAAAGGGGAGATCCTAAAATTCCTAAAGGGGGGGACCGAGAAAGGGCCAGCGAATCTACCCAATTCAATTTCTTTACTCACCTTTTCCTCCACGACTGATTCCAAACCCTCAACAGACCTAAGATTGTCCACCAACCTACAACCCTGACCGTAAAACTTGGGCAGGGGAAAACCATCTGTAAAACCCTCAGTGAGGAGGTTGGCTTTCGCCCTGTCTGGGTAACGCTGAAGCCACGGGAGCATGGCGGTGAGGCTCACTGGGGTTACCGCCTTTGTGCAGAACACCCGTGGCCTGACCCCCTTGCCTCTTAAAGCACTTTGCAATGGGGTGGGTCCCAGAGCAAAATGCGCATTCGTGCCTGTACTTGCATGAACCCGGCCACTTGCAGACGGATTCATTGAAGTTAAAGCACACTCCTTTTCTAAACTGCAAACCCGAGGAGGAGGCTTGGGGCTGCTGGCTCGGAAAGGGCTGCCTGGGAAAAATTGACCTTTGTGGGAGAAAAAGGTCCAGCCAAAGGCTGACATCCTTTACTCCCCACTTCATAGCGGGCTGCACCGCCAGCTTTTGGCGAAAAGCCACGTCGTACTGAAACCAGGAGGTTCCGCCAAAATTTTTGTACGCTTCCAGTATAATATCGGCATGTTGAAATAACCCGACGCTTTTAGCAGGGAAACGTTCACACATAACCGACGAAAAAATAAAAAAGCCCTGCAACCAGTTGTTGAAAGATTTGGAAATAGGGCGCCTCCGCTAATCATCGTCCTTCTTATCACCCCTAGCAACAAAATCTTTAGCTGAAGGTAATAGCGACAACATATCCATAAAATGTCCCTGCCAGATCCTCTCCTTAACGGACTCAGATAAGTGGAAACCTAACGGGGACACCTCACAGGTGAGAGTTTCCCTAAGGGAAGTCTCCGGCAAATTCTGCGCTTTAGCTAGGAGGTAAGAAGCTGACATATCAGAATGTAAACTCTGGGGCCTATGAGGTTCAACCTCCAGATTGCCCATGGGAGGAATCCATACATCTCTAGGTGAAGGAGCAGGCTGGGGAGCCACCATGTCGCCCGATACAGTAGCAGTGGGGGCAGATATGGCAGCTGGGGATGGCAGCATAGTTGCAGGGGTACTCAACCCAGCACCTGTGCTGGTTTCTAATAAGGACTTAAAGTCCTTCAGGAAGTTTTGTAACAATCCTGACATGGCAGGCAGGGGGGCACTGTCCTGAGCAACAGCGCCCCTGGTGGTGTGTTCCGGTTCCATGTGCTGTGTTCGGGGGGGCCTAGTGACCAGGGAGGGGGCTACCACAGTATCCACGAAGATCTCCTCACCTGATCTTGCCGGCGCGATCCCCTCCGAGCTCCTCGTCCCGCCGACCGATCTTGCCGCCGCCGACTGGGCCCTCGCTCCGTCCCCCGGAGCAGGTCTTCCCGCTTGGCCGCTCCTAGGCGATGCTCCGCTGCCCCTCCCGGCTCTTCGGACCTCCACCGGAGGGGAGAAACGATGGCGCGGATTGCGCCGCCTCTTCACCGGCCCGATCCCCTGGCCGGCTCTTCCGGGTGTGACGCGCCTGCTCGCACCGCTTCCCGTGACGTCTTCTCCGCCCGTCGTCGCCGAGGATGACGCTCTTCCGTCCGGGACCGTTACGTCAGCCGATCCCCGTCCGACTTCACTTCCGGCGGCCGCTCTCGATGCCGGTCCCGCTCCATCTTCGCCCGCCGCTCCACCGGATTCCGCGACGAGCAGCAGCTCGAGACACCGCCGGACCCAATCTTCGCCGCCAGCCTCGCCCGCCCGCTCGATCAGTCTTCTCATGAGGCTCATCTCTCCTGAGGTAAGCTGGACCGCCTGTCTTCTCCTCTTCTGTCTTCGGCCAGGAACTGCTCCGGAAGCCTCCGTCTTCCACCCGATAACGCTGGGCTGGTACCGCAACGAAAGAGGAAAGCCGCTGCCGCCCGACGATGACCCTTCTAGACCGCCGCTGCACCGACCGCTCCTTCCGTCTGGGAACCGCTGGGCTGACTTCTTTCTTCTCCTCTTGACTGGCGACGTGACGATTCATCTGTGAGGGGGCCCTTAAATAGGACCTCTTGAACTCTTCTGGCCAATCAACTTCAACTCTTTCAGGCGGGAAAACCCGGCTCAAACTGGTAAGGGGCTTATTCTTCCTGGATACTGGGTAAACTAACTATCACCCTATAGCCAATCAGCTTTCTTTGCATCTGACAGGCTCTAAGCTGCCTAACCACTAACTCAGCCTATTCCTTACTCTAAGCTATCCTCACCTGCCACTTCCCCATAAATAAAAGAGGCCATTCGTCCCCTTTTCTTTTTATTCTTCCTCCTCTGTGTGTGTCCCATAGGAAGCACCTGATTCCTCCTCCTCCTCCCTCCCAGCTCTCTTGTGTCTTCATTAGACATGGGGGAGATCCCGACCCTGGTGAGGATCGCGGTCTCCCTTAAGATCCAGCCCAGTGACAGGCCGGTCTATTTTAAGGTGGACTAGCAGAGGTTTGGCCAGAACCGGACCATTAAATTACTGACCAGGGGCCAAGTACATGATCGAGGTCATGATGAAGTGACAGAGCTGTGTCTGCCATTCTGTGGATGCTGAGAGTAATCCCTGCAGGGTAAGATGACCCTGGTTGGGACACCCGGGCCCCCTACATGTGTATGGGCTATCCTCCCTGCCCCCCCCCCCCCCCCGATGGTGACCCTGCCGGTAGAAATGGAGAGAGTGAATATACCCAATAGGGACACCGACCGCTATAAAAGCTTGACAGATGGTCTAATCCGTCCACACTTTAACCAAAACTTAAAATACAGGGACATCTCTGGATTGAAAGTACATATTGCTGCAAGTTTTTTTCTTTTTTTTTTTTCTTCTTTTAATGGGCTATTCATTTTAATCTTATTATTTTGTCTGGAGTTTCGCATTCACTTCCCATTCTATAGACACAGCAGGAAGTGAGAGCAAGTAAGTGAAATTCCCTCTTAGACTGTTGTCAGCGGAACAAGTGTCCCCATACCAAGATATGCCCTTTCTAGCGACAAACCCAATGTTTTTCTTTTATTCCTACGACACTGGTTAACGAGACCGCTTCAGAGAGTGCCTATCCGTAGCAGGCTCCCCGGCAGCAATAACTACCTGACTGGTTCCCACACATACACTTTTGTTGGAGACTACAGGTGGCTGTTTTCACACACATTACACAAGCATGGTCCACAGTTGTCACCTACACTGAAAAATGCCAAGCAGCCATCAATGGAGTGGATGTAGACTGGAAGTGGCTGTAAAGAGGCTGTAGGAGATCAGCAACACTGAAATGAAAAAAAGAAAAAAAAAAAGAAAAACTACGAAGACCAGTATTTTATTAAAAAAACATACAATTGTTTGATACAATGCTTTAACAAACTGACAGGTGTGTAGTTAAGATTTACGGTAAAGGAGTTTATTTTTTAGCTTCTGGTGAGCCACAGGTTTCCATTGCTTCAACAGATGCGGCTGAAAATGTGTACAATTAAGTTTTCATGCTGATGGTTGTCTTCCTTAATTATATATCAGTTTATACCGGAAAGCCCCGAGCTAAGCTTGTTTGAGATAGAAGAAGAAACCGCACGCTTGCAGAGAGCAGTCAAGCACTTTGAGGAGTATATAGAAACAGCCAAGACACAGCAAGGATCAGGTGAGATCACCGGCTGCGGCTGACAGACGCTTCATAACAGCACTTCGATCGCTGCAACAAAAAAGATGGAGACTGCAGGAGTTCATAAGCAGCATCCGATCTATTGGCATTTGAAAGATGTCTTAATTATTTGTTTTAAAATGAATGTGCTGTATTTAGGCTAGGTTCACACTGGCCTGCATGGCGTTTTACTGTGCTGGTGGCTGTCAATGGCTCCTTCAGGGCGCACTGTGCTCTTTAGCGCCCCACACTGCTTTGGTGTGTGTGTGTGTGTGTGTAATATATATATATATATATATATATATATATAGGGCTTTTTTTCTCAGACAATAGGTGCAGGAACTCCCCCTTTCTGAGTCACCCCTTGTCTCCTCCCCCTACCCACCCCCTGCACGATTCCTTGGTTCCACCCCCTACCCTCCTCCCAATACCGGCCCTTTTAGAGAATACAGAACCAAGTAACATTTGTGATACTAAGTAATTAATGAAAACAAGAAAAGCAGTTAAATAGATCCTCTGCAGGCAGCAACATAACAAAACACCCCTCCCCGCCAGCAAAAATAGACCCCCAGCAGCAACAGATTTCCCTGCAGCCAGCATCACTAGATCCTTCCTTCCCAGCAACAACTGACCCCCAGCAATATAAGCCCCAACCCCAACAACAGTAGATCCCCCACCAGCAACAAAAGACCTCCTTAGCAACAATAAACCCCACCCACCCCGTCGAAATACATCCCCTCAAGCAACAATAGAACCCCCAGCATTCAGCATCAATAGACCCTGAACCCTTTCCCATTACATAAATTCAATGCTGGAGGTGCCGGAACTGCGTTCCCCCGTGTTCCCGCTGAAAAAAAGCCCTGTATGTATGTATGTATGTGTGTATATATATATATATATATATATATATATATATATATATATATATATATATATATATATATATATATAATATTAGTGATCGACCAATATCGTTTTTTTTATTGCCGATACTGATATTTTGGTCATCGCATATCGGTATCGGCCAATATTGGCTGATATTTTCGTACATTTAAATTTTTTTTTTTTTTTTACAGGTACTCTTGTGGAGGGATCTGGGGGTCTAAAAGACCCCAAACCCCTCCTCTGCACTTAAAAGCATTCAAAACGCCAAGTTTGGCTGTTTAGAATGCTGTAATTTTTTTGAATTTGGCGCCAAGTATTCATGACATCACTTCCGGGTTTTTACATGGAGACACGATCAGAGCCGAATGCGGCTTTGATTGGGTCTTCGGTGGGATGGGAGAGGGGGGAGCGTCCCCTCCCACTCCTTGTAATGACAGCTGAGCGGTTTCTCAGCCGCATCGGTTGTCATTACAAGACAGCCGACAGTCGCAATGGATTGTGGACTAGGACTATGGACCTCTAGCTGCAGGCATCATTCCGGTACATGCACATTCCCAAAATATCGGCAATATCGGTCATATCAGGGAAAGTGCAGATCGGCCCTCAATATATCGGTCGATCTCTAATAAATATAAATATATATTAGTATCTCACAAAAGTCAAGTGAGTACACCTCTCACATTTTTGTAAATATTTTATTATATCTTTTAATGTGACAACACTGAAGAAATTACACTTTGCTACAAGAGTAAAGTTTGCTGTAAAGTAGTGAGTGTACAGCTTGTATAACAGTGTACATTTTCTGTCTCCTCCAAAATAACTCAACACACAGCCATTCATTTCTAAACCGCTGGCAACAAAAGTGAGTACACCCCTAAGTGAAAATGTCCAAATTGGGCCCAAAGTGGTCAATATTTTGTGTGGCCACCATTATTTTCCAGTACTGCCTTATCCCTCTTGGGCATGGAGTTCCCCAGAGCTTCACAGATTGCCACTGGAGTCCTCTTCTACTCCTCCATGATGACATCACGGAGCTGGTGGATGTTTGAGACCTTGTGCTCCTCCACCTTCCGTTTGAGGATGCCCCACAGATGCTCAATGGGGAATAGGTCTGGAGACATGCTTGGCCAGTCCATCCCCTTTACCCTCAGCTACTTTAGCAAGGCAGTGGTTGTCTTGGAGGTGTGTTTAGGTCGAAGGGAGGGGATCATGCTCTGCTTCAGTATGTCACAGTACATGTTGGCATTCATGGTTCCTTAAATGAACTGTAGCTCCCCAGTGCCAGCAGCACTCATGCAGCCCCAGACCATGACACCTCCACCGCCATGCTTGACTGTAGACAAGACACGCTTGTCTTTGTACTCCTCACTTGGTTGCCGCCACACACGCTTGACACCATCTGAACCAATAGAGTTTATCTTGGACTCATCAGACCACAGGACATGGTTCCAGTAATCCATGTCCTTAGTCTGCTTGTCTTCAGCAAACTGTTTGCAGGCTTTCTTGTGCATCATCCTTAGAAGAGACTTCCTTCTGGGAAGACAGCCATGCAGACCAATTTGATGCAGTATGCTGCGTATGGTCTGAGCACTGACAGGCTGACCCCCCCCCCCCCCCCCCACCCCTTCCAATCTCTGCAGCAATGCTGGCAGCACTCATACGTCTATTTCCCAAAGAAAACCTTTGGATAGGACACTGAGCGCGTGCACTCAACTCCTTTGGTCGACCATGGCGAGGCCTGTTCCCGAGTGGAACCTGCCCTGTTAAACCGCTGTATGGTCTTGGCTACCGTGCTGCAGCTCAAATTCAGGGTCTTGGCAATCTTCTTATAGTCTAGGCCATCTTTATGTAGAGCAACAATTCTTTTTTTTCCAGATCCTCAGAGTTCTGAGTTGTCATTTGGAACTTCCAGTGACCAGTATGATAGAGGGAGAGGGTGAGATAACGCCAAATTTAACACACCTGGGGCCTTGTAACACTAACGAGTCACATGACAACAGGGAGGGAAAATGGCTAATTGGGCCCAATTTTGGAAATTTTCACTTAAGGGTGTAATTCCTTTTGTTGCCAGCTGTGCAGACATTAATGTCTGTGTGAGCTATTTTGAGGGGACAGAAAATCTACATGCTGCACACTCACTACTTTACATTGTAGCAAAGTGTAATTTCTTCAGTGTTGTCACATGAAAATATATAATAAAATATTTACAAGTGAGGGGTGTACTCACTTTTGTAAAATACTGTATGTATTTATATTTTATACATGGTAATCATATCCCCCTTAAGGCCTCGTACACACCACTAACTTTTTTTTTTTTTCGTTCAACCCAGCGGGATTGTCAGCTCAGGTCGCAGTTGCTGTACTAACAATCTGATGTTAGTACAGCAATCTCCCTTGCTTAGCTATTGTGTTCTGACACCGGGACAGCCCTGCCAGAACATTCCGAGGTTATCGGAAGTCAGTGGGCAGACTGTTTTCGGTCATGAGCCGGTCGGCAGACTGCGTTCGACAGAAGCCAGCAGAACGGCCATCTTCTGTCAGACTGGCTGCCATACATGCGGGCCAAATGTCGGCTGGTCCTATTGAACCAGCCAACATTCTGCCCATGTGTACTAGGCTTTAATCTCCTTTTCTCAAAAGAGAATAAATTCTGTTCCTCGAATCGTTTCTCATAGCTGAGCTTCTCCATGCCTCTTATCAGGTTGGTTGCTCTTCTTTGCACTTTCTCCAGTTCCCCGATATCCTTTTTATGAACTGGTGCCCAAAACTGAATTGCATATTTTGGATGAGGTCTTAATAATAATTCCAAGTCTATATTTGGCAGCCTGTCCTTTTTGTTTTTTGGTAAGCTGGATAAAGATCCCAAGTTGCAAAATGAACTTAAGTAAAAATTGACAAGGTCTCTTTAAAAGACGTCCATCACTGTCAATGGTTGTCAACCATAAAGTGTATATATACAGTCCCTTTTTTTTTTTTTTTTTTTTTTTTTTTTTTTTTTTATAGGTAGGGTAAAGTAGAATGGTTAGACTTAGTTCTCTGGTTTCATTGACGTTGTATCCTGGAAGTTAAAAACCTCTGAAGCTTGGGCTTTGAAACATTCTCTCTCTCTTCCCCCCCCCCCCCCCTCTTCCTGTATCTCCAATAACATTGAAACTTCTAAGAAAAGTTTTATATCTAGTTACTCTGAGAAACTTCTTAGTACTGGCATTTTTACCATCAGGCTTTCTGGGTGTAAGCGGCAACAAAAAAAGGTGTTCCCGGATCACCAGATTAGAGAGAAGGCAGTGAGGTAGCCTAAGGTTGTACAACAAAGCTTGGGGGAAACCCCAAACTTAGTCCCGGTTCACACTTATGCGGGAATCCTGCAAATCTACTGCGGGTTCCTGCATCGCATTCCCAGCGCAGGCAGTTCACACTACCATATGCCAATCGCTGGAGGTGTCAATTCAAAGTTAACGACACCCCCAAATCAGTTCACATATCGCAGTGTGAACTGACATTCGGACATGAATCGGATTGAATAAGTGTGAATCACCATGCGATCCGATTCTGGTGCGGACCCAAAAAGGGATCCTGTGCGTGTTTGTGCCGAATCAGATGCAAATTCAGCTATACTATCTGTATGGCTGAATTCGCATCGCACAGACATCGCATGTGATTTTAAGAGCAGTGCGCTCCAAAACGCATGCGATGTCTGTTTGAGGCTTGGTTCACATTAATGCGATGGCAGATAGGGCATTGTCCCTGTGTGCATCTCAAAGTTTTTCAATTTCAGCTGGAATTCTGTCAACTGTATAGCATATTACATTTTCTTCTGTCCATATGAGAGCCTTAGGAGTTGATTTACTAAAACTGAAGATTGCAAAATCTGGTGAATCTCTGCATGGCAACCAGTAAACGTCAAACTTAAGCTTTGACAAAAAAAAAAACCTGGAAGCTGATTGGTTTCTATGCACAGTTGCACCAGATTTTGGACTCTCCAGTTTTAGTAAATCAACCATGTGTAGCTAAAATTACAAAATCAGCACAAGGGACATAATTTACAGGTCAGTCAGTAGGATGTGTCCCTTGTGCTGATTCCTCTTTTTTTATTTAACATTCACCTCCACTCCTAACAATATCTGGCTGACCTCCTCGAAATGTTCACAGAATATCCTCGCCCAAGATCCCACTTTGTCCCCGGCACATCCCCCGTATGCTTTTAAGGCTGCAGAGAACTAGATACCTTACTTCACATCTGGTGGACCTTCCCCAAGGCCATCTGCTTATGGACCCAGGTGTATGCTATGATTAGAGCTTTACTGAGCATCTCCATGATCTGCAATGTATGGAAGGCCTTACTACACAAACCCATCATGACCCTATCCAGGACCTAGAGGATGTGGGTGAGCTTTGTATGCCTGATGACTCCACGGACACTGGCCAGGGCGTGGTGAAAACCGTTTCCTAATATAGCTGAGATTAAACAATGACTCGTGGGGACCATGGGGCATGAGAAGCTCAGTTCTAGCTTGAATGACACACATGCTATGTTTCTAAAGGTTTGGGAACCATGGCTTGCATATGATGTATGTTGACCTGAACCTAGACTGTTCCCTACTCTCGACGCAATGTGTTGTCTGCAGCCTTATATGGGGTTGTTTGTGTGTACCCTGCAGGGTTTTCCTTTTCCTTCCCCCCCCCCCCCCCCATCCCCTCCATCCCCTCCCTTTTTACTGCTCCATTTCTTTCATCCCTCTTGGGTGTCTTTTGCCCCCTTGCCTGTTAAATAATGATGGGCACTTAAGCCGTTTTCCCTCCTTGGTATGCAAGTTGCTGCTTCACTCTCTGGGGAAAGAGAGGTTCACCCAATGGAACCTGGAGCCTTTTCGTAGGTCCAGGGTGGGTAGGAGACGGCGAGACCCCAACCAAGCTACGGCGGTTTGTGGGTCTGAGGTGGTTATGGTGTCTGGTGGAGTGCTTGGAGCTCTCGGGAAGCACTAGGAGCATCCGTCAACTGAGGTACCCAGTCGGGTGCCGGTTGATCCGTTACACCAGCTGTGATGGTACTCTTCCTTCCTGATAGGCTTTTAATTCTCTCGGCCTATGTGCGGACCTTGCACTTCCTCACTTGTATACATAATTGTTTGCATTGTTATTTTGTGCTGTATATGCTTATTGAAAACTTTATAAAAACAACTTTGTAAAAGAAAATCACCTACACTCCTGCCCTCCCACCCCCACCACTATATTCTTCCAGTGCACCATTTGAAGAAGCCATAATAAAGCTTCTGTAAATGAAAAAGGATCTAAGAATGCAGGATGTGCACATGATTGATAGGTCCGCCCCCCTCCATTCACAGATCCATTTTTATTCGTGGAAGCTGTAGTATGGCTTCCTGCCTAGCTGTAGTGAAGCTAGACAAAGAGTGGGCAGAGTCAGACTCTGAAAGATTATTGGGACTGTGGTGCAGGGGGAATGGGGCAGGGAATTTCAACTAAAAGAAGAATCAGCACAAGGGACATATCCTATTGACTGTAACCTATGTCCCCTTTCCTTATTTTTCTGTTTTTAATATTTGCTACGCTTAAGCCATACTAGCATTTCCTTCAGTAAACGAAAAAAAAAAAAACTGAAGAGCTCAGCAGGAGCCGTTGTACTAACTATCCAGTGTTAGTAGAGCGATCTCCCCCACTGAGCTATTGTGTTCTGATGGTTTGGGGGGGGTTCAAACATATACCAGTCAACGCTTTCAGCCATTGGCGGAAGGCGCTGATTAGATGCCGATCAGCAGACTTTTTTCAGCCATGCCCCTTCGACAGTAGCCTGACCTGCTGTCGTACCTACAGGCTGAATGTCGGCCAGTTTATTAGAAACCGCGCAATATTCAGCTCGTGTGTACGGGGCTTAACCGGTTGCCGACGGCCGCAAGTACATATACTGCCGCGGTCAGCCCCGGCCAGGCAAAGTGACGTACCGGTACGTCACTAGCCTGGGAGCCAATAGCGGGCGAGCGCGCGCCGCCGGAGGCGCGCTCCCGCCTCGGCTCGTTCACGAACACCCGATGTCCGCCGGTCACTCGCGATCGTCCGCTGTGAAGGGAGAAAGGCAGGCGGCTAATGTAAACAAAGCCGCCTGTCATTCTTCCCTGTGTAAAAGCACTGATCTAACGGTCCTGCTATGTAGGACCGTTGATCTGTGCTGTTACACACACAGCCACATCCCTGCACAGTTAGAAGCATGCCCCTAGGGACACACTTAACCTCTCCCTCTCCAATAAAGTTAACCCCTTCCCTGCCAGTGTCATTTTTATAGCACTGATTACTGTAGTAATGTCACTGGTACCCCCAAAAGTGTAAAAAATGTCAGTCCAGGGTCCGATCTGTCCGCCACAATGTCGCAGTCCAGCAAAAAAAATCGCAGATCGCCGCCAATACTCGTTAAAAAAAAATGACAAAAATCTTTCCCTTAGTTAGTAAACGCAATAACTTTTGCGCAAACCAATCAAAATACGCTTATTGTGATTTTTTTTTTTTACCAAACATAGGTAGCAGAAAACAAATTGGCCAAAAATTTAAAAAAATTTAGATTTTTACATTTTAGGGGGGGGGGGGGGGGGATTTCATATAAAAAAAAAATGTGAAAAATATTGTTGTTTTTGCAAAATTGTCACTTTTTTTTTTTTTATAGCGCATGATCAAAAAATTGCACAGTGATCAAATACCACCAAAAGAAAGCTCTATTTGTTTAGGTACAGCGTTGCACGACCGCGCAATTGTCCATTAAAGTCACGCAGTGCCGAATCGCAAAATATCCCCTGGTCAGGAAGGGGGTAAAATCTTCCTGGGCTTAAGTGGTTAAAGCTTTAAAGTGTATGAAGACCCCTACAATGAACTTCCCATCTTTGCTACCTTTGTATTATATATTATGTATACAATATTGAAAGTGAGTTTAAAGCGATTGTAAAGGAAAAAGTCTTATAACAAAAATAAAAATGTCATACTTGCCTGCTCAGTGTAATGGTTTTGCATAGAGCAGCCCCCATCCTCCTCTTCTAGGGTCCCCCGCTTGCATTCTGGGCCCCTCCACCTTACTGAGTTTCCCCATACCAAGCTGCTTGTCGTAGGAGCACTGGGGCGTGCTGGCCCCAGAGCCAGCTCTCTGTGTCCATAAAACGCAGAGGGCAGGCCTCAGCCCCCAGCTCCTGCCCCACTGGCTGTGATTGCCATTGCCAAAAGGGGGAGCCGATGGCTGCTGCATCTCAGCCAATCAGGAGGGAGAGCCTCAGGTCTGGTGCACATCGCTGGATGGAGATCGGGGTTATTTAAGTATTGGAAGGGGCTGAGAGGGGAGCTGCACACTGAACGTTTTTATTTTTTTTTTTTCCTTTACCTTAATGCATAGAATACGTGAAGATCTAAAACCTTCAGCCTTTACAACCACTTTAAAAATAGCTGTAGACCTTGCTAGAAGAACTCCCTTTTACTCTTTGACTGTGCTGTTACATTGGGGGAATTAATAAAGCTCTCTGTGGCAGTATAATAAAAGCTCCTGCTTTCTATAGAAAGGCCATATCAAACAGAGCAGATCACGCCTAAATAACAAATAAGCTTGCACCCCACTTTAATTAGGAGAAGGATATGCTCCCTTCTCTCAGTTTAGAAGAGTGGCCCAGGCTTTATGCCTACACTGCTCTCTAAGTTCCCCCATTTGTTCTTTGCTCTCTATGTGGTCTTCAAAACACCCCTCTCCATCCATGTTAGGGAGAGGGGAGGTGTTCTGGAGTCTAATCAAAGGGTAACAACTGTGCTGCTTCATAGAATACAGTATGGTAAGTGTTGTCACACTGGGGCAGTGTGTTACTGGTGGGATCACAGGTGACACCTGCTGCCAACTAAAACCGCCTGATCAGTCCCTGTGTTGTAATCATAAACACTGCTTCCCCCAGCATCTCTTTAGCCATATAGCACATATTGCATCTACTTATCTACTTAACCAAAGATAATTTGTCTATGAACAATGCTTGGAAAGCAATAATCCATTCAACAGGCTGCCTGTACTTAGACCTCAAGCTGGGAAAGGCAGGGAGCTAGTTACAGGAAATGGGGGGGGGGGGGGTGCTGGCTACATGCTGAATACCTTACAATGGTTGCAAGGAAGATTTATTTTTTTTGTTATACAAATTATGACTGGCTTTGGAATGGAACGAAAGGGTAATTTTGTAAGGGCAATGCATTGCAAAAAAGACTTGGGTAGCAATAATTTACTTTTTTACATTTTTTTTTTTTTTTTTTTTTTTTTTAACAAAGCTAGCATTCATTTTAAACATTTCCCTGCTCAGGGCCCTGCAGAGCGGCTCATTAGGTGGGGACGCGGCTTTGCCTGTAACAGAATATTTAGGCTATTCTACTTTCTTGTTCCTCCCTTGATATTTCTTCACTCTCGGCTTGTGTCACTGTGACCGCCACTTGGCTGATTTTTATAGATTCGCTTTTTATTCTCGAGTGTGCGGCGGATTCATTTTGTGCTGTGGCATTAGAGAAATGGCGTGACTCATGCTGCTCGTCCCACCTAAATTGTAGCCCGCTGAGGTTCCATTAGGTTCAATCAGGCAGGAAGCGTGCAGCCTGTTCTTAACCCCTCAAATGCTGACCAAAGAGCAGGTGGCAGGAGATGTCAAATTTCTTTCATACTCCTATATTCATATCCTGATGCTACTAGATTAATACAATCTAAATTAAGCCATTTTTGAGTTATCATTATTATTATTATTATTATTAATAATTTAAATAGATTTATGTGTGAGGGTGTTTTTATTTTATCATGCGCTAATGAAAATGGAATATGAAGCCTTGAAAGCATATGGGGGAGCACAGGCTATCTGCTCAGTACTTCAGTCTTGCATCCAAGCATTGTTGCGTTGAAGGCACACCAGTCCTGTGATGGATAATCTGGGAACCCCTTTTCTTTGCCTGTTTTTGTGATTCAATAGAATAAAATCCAGTTCTGTGCTCAAGATCTCTCTCCACAATGAGCCCCTTATTTTATGCTTTTTCGTACTTCTCTACTTACTGTTTTCCCGAGTCTTCAGACCAACCAGAGCTCATGCGGGGTCTCCACACCTCTTTAGAGTTGGCTGTAAGGGTCTTGTAAAGACCCCCCTTAATCATGGCCTTACTTTGTGCTTTACTGTGACTTAACATTGGCGATCCTCAACAATGCTGGGAGAGGCAATAACTTGACATCAGTACCACTCTCTGCATTATTCTATATGAGTGCAGGCCATGGAGGTGACGCCGACCTCAGGGGGCCCACAAGGCACTTAAATCACAGTATGTCCTCAGACTTATGGAGTACAATTAATGACACCATACAAAACTAACTTTCCCAAATAACTATAGACCTGTTAGTTTAACTTCTATAGTTGGGATACTGGAAAGTATAAAAAAAGACCTCATAGATGAGTTCTTGCTGGAGAAAAATATTTTAGGCAGCAGACCGCACGGATTCATGAAAGACGGGAGTTGCCAGACAAATCTGATTTTTTTTTTTTTTTTTTTTTTTTATGAGGTAAGTAAAACCTTTGAAAGAGGGGTGGCTGTGGACGTAGTATATTTATATTTTCAAAAGCGTTTGACACCGTTCCCCACTCACAGCTAATGTGTAAGGTAAAGTCTAATGGCTTGGAATAATTAGTTTGTAAATGGATAGAAAACTGGCTAAAAGATAGAATTCAGAGAGTAGTGTTTAATTCTTCTTATTCTTAATGGTCTAAGGCAGGGGTGGCAAACTCCATGTATTCGAGGGCCGAATCAGCAATATGATTGCCCTCAAAAAGGCCGGTTGTATCTGTAAGACTAGATGTTCAGAGCATCACCTACCCTAACATAAGATGTCAGGAGCCTCCCCACCATCAGAAGGTGAATCCCCTATACTCTCCCTTACATTACAGTGCACCACCCTTACCTTGTGCTGCTGCTGGGAAAAAGCTGGAGGCATTGCTGGAAAACAGAAAACACAGGGTCAGAAGGAGGTCTGGAGCTCTCCTGCAGCTGTAGGAGAGGTGCGAGGGCCACATGAAATGGCCTAGAGGGCCGGATTCGGCCCGCGGGCCTTGTGTTTGACACGTGGTCTAAGGTTATCAGTGATGTACCCCAAGGATGGAACTCTTACTTTTTAATATCTTTATAAATGATATAGATTCTGGGATTAAAAGTACCATTTCAGTCTTTGCAGATAACGCCAAGCTTTGCAGTGGAATAACTTCCTTACAGGATGTCTCCAACTTGCAAGCTGACCTCAATGCACTGTTTAATTGGGCAGCTATGTGGCAAATAAGGTTTAATGTTGATAAATGTAAAGTTATGCACTTTGTGGCTAAGAACATGCATGCATCATACATACTAAGGGCAGTACAACTGGGGGAATCAATGGTGGAGAAGTACCTGGATGTTCTGGTAGATCGTAATCCTAATGGGGACTCGCATTCTAATTACGAATTGGATCCCTTGCTTAGCTTCTTTGCCCCCACTTATCTCATGTCTCTTGAAATGGAGATTAAGGGGGGATATGATCAACATGTACAAATACATAAGGGGTCCATATAGTGAACCTGGTGTTGAGTTATTCACTTTAAGGTCATCACAGAGGACAAGTGGGGCACTCTGGAGGAAAGGAGATTTAATCTTCAAATATGGAAAGGCTTCTTCATAGTAAGAGTTGTAAAAATGTGAAATAGTCCCCCCTGAAGAGTTGGCTCTGGCCAGCTCAGTATATTGCTTTAAAAAAAGGCCTGGATTCTTTCCTAAATGTACATAACATAACTGGATACTAACATTTATAGGTAAAGTTGATCCAGAGATCATCTGATTGCCTCTTGGGGGATCAGGAAGGAATAATTTTTTCCCCCTGTTGGGAGTAAATTGGATTATGCTTTGCTGGGTTTTTTTGATCATCTGTGGGTATGGGATTGTGTATATGGTATTGTAAAAAAAAATGTTTGTTTTGTTTTCCCCTTTTTATTGGTTGAACTAGATGGACTTAGGCCCCGTTCACATACAAGCGACGCTACTTCCCAGGGCGACCTCATAACATTGAAGTCTATGGCGGTCGCTCCGGGTCGCCCCAAAAGAAGCTCCGGACCCTTTTTCTAAGTCGGAGCGACTTGTGTCGCTCCTATTAGAACGGGTCCGCAGCTTCCCTATGGAAGGCGACCTGTGAGGCGACCAGGTCGCCTCACAGGTCGCCTTAGTGTGAACGGGGACTAAGTCTTTTTTTCAACCAGACTAACTATGCAATTATGTAAAAGTGCCATTTGCGACCATGTGTTGCAGTAATGCTTATTTTATAATTACAAAATCATGCTGGGATTATTAAATGCTTAAAAAATTTAACTAAATTAGTGCATCGGTGTGAAAAACATAATCAAATGTGCCAACTAGCAATAAATCAAACTACGCATATAGAAAGTCTATGCACTAGTGAATAAGTCCTTGAAAGAATGCAGCAATTTCCATGTCTTTAAAGCGGAGTTCAGGCCTCGAAAACAACTTTGCACCAGAAGCTGTGCAGGGATGCCGCGCATGCATCGGAAGTGATGAGTAGGGCCGGTACAGGGCATTCTTGGACTCCGACGTCACCGGCTTCAGCTGCCCACACCTGAGATGGCAGCGCTGGACAAGACATTTTCAAGGTAAGTATTTTTTTCTAAAAGGTAAGTGAAACAGGGAGCAGTTCAGAGGCTATTTTTAGCTAAAAAATATTTTTCAGGGTGGAACTCTGCTTTAAACTGTCTTAATATGTGAAACACCCAGTGCTAGTTCCAAATACACCACATGTATTCACTTACCAGAGAACATGTGACTCTCAGTATATGGGAAGCCAAAAGCGCTTGTACACTTATGCCTCATAGTCAGTGGTATATAAAGTTCTGATGCTTTCCCCAGCTCCTATGCCCCTCCCAAGACCAATACTCTGGGAAGGTAGAAAAAAGAGCACAAAGCTTGCATAGTGTAAAATCCTCAATGCAGCATTTATTGTAATGGTTAAAACACTTACAAACTAGTATGGCGAGATCAGTATCCAACAAACTACAATATCCAGAAATCCTATTGCGTTTGCCTAGTGACGTCAAAACTTCCGGCTCCACCGTACGCATTTTGTCACAAATGAGGTTATCGGGGGCAATCATTTTACGGCATATTAGACGTAGATCTGAATTGACCATAATTGTGTTTTGTTTTGATTTTACACCGAATGTAATCGCCTTCATTAAAAATCTCAGCACACTTTTTGTTACATAGTTACATAGTTTGCAAGGTTGAAAAAAGACATCAGTCCAACCTATGTGTGTGTGTGTTTGCTGTTAACCGTACATTGTATACCCCTGTATGTTGTGGTCTTTAAGGTGCCAATCTAATCGTTTTTTGAAACTATCAATGCTCCCTGCTAATACGACTGTTTGTGGAAGCGAATTCCACATCCTTACCGCTCTTACAGTGAAGAACCCCCTACGTATTTTAAGGTTAAACCGTTTTTCCTCTAGTTTTAGTGAGTGGCCACGTGTCTTATTGTATTCCCTTTCTCTAAAAAGTTTGTTCCTTATGCTAGGGTCGCCAGTACAGTATTTGTACATTGATATCATATCCCCCCTCAAGTGTCTCTTCTCCAGATAGGTTCCCCATCCGGTGGGGACTGTGCGGAAGCTGGGAACAGCGTGGCAAGGGCCTATACACAAGCATAGGAGATATGATCCCTATATTAAGCTCTCGCCCTTTCCAAGTCTGATAATAGACATGGAGTGATTACCCTCACTACTATGTCACTATATAAGTGTCTATCTCTGAGCTTCCCAAAACGCACAGTCCTCCTCGTTAAAGAATTTCTTATGAAAATTGAGATATGTGCCTGATTACTATATGTACAGACAAAAGAAATGATATGCTCCAGACGAAGCTTTTCTCCTAAGAAAGCGAAACATGTTGAGCAAAGGTCATATATTATATGGTGAAAGTTAATTTATACTCTGTTGACCCCGCTGACCGGCACCTTATTGTTCGGGTGTCCGCCGGCGGTCTTCTTCTGACATCGAGTAAACGGTTTCGAGAATTATATGACTACTAATGGTCTTGTACTTTGAATTGTATGTAAGTTACTGCCTCAAATTTTATGTACTGAGATACTTTACAGTACAGACCATTTATTGGTCTCACTGTGTCCTCAATACACAATTATTTGCCTGTATTTTTCTATGATTTTAAACCACTTTTGTTGAATAAAATAATAATTTTTTTTAAAAAACTCTTGTGCCCGAAATCCTTGTTTCCCAATCCTTCCAATCATATTAGTTAATTGAGGATAGGGGCACACCCTAATTGGATACCTCATGGCCCAGATGGCTGCTGTCTGTGGACACATGACCTATAAAATAATTCTTCTCCAGAGAGAATAAGTTCAGTGCTTGTAGTCTTTCCTCATAGCCGATGTCCTCCATTCCCCTAATTATTTTTGTTGCCCTTCTCTGGACTCTCTCCAGTTCCAGCACATCCTTCCTGAGGCCCGGTGCCCAGAACTGGACAGCATACTCCAGAGTTGTTGCTCAGAGTTGATAAAGCAGCCATTTTTAACTAGGATTCCTTCAGAGTTTCGTAGGGTCCTTGACCTGTGACAGACTCGCCTACCAAATTATGGTGCCTGCATAGTTAATAGTAGTATATTAGTAGTTATTGTCTAAGAAAGATACTAGGGCATCTGATTATAGAATCATGGCAGAAGGCCCACACCATTCCTTTTATTGTAGCTGGGAACCCAGCTCTGGGCTCCAGGTCCCACTCCTCCAATGCCCCCCTCTTATCAGGCAATATTTTATCTTTTTCTCTACTTGCCTTTTTTCAAAGTTTTCAGGCCAGTCACATGGCATGCAAAATCCTTTTCGCCTGTTGTCCCAACAGTAGGTGGTCCATGAGAATACAGAGGCGACATTGGCTTGATTACATCAGCACCGTTTTCTGCATCATTTTTTTTAAGGTTGGTATTGATTGATTTTCAAAATTTAACAAAGCACAAATGCCATAACTATATCAATAAACTTGCATTCTATTAGAGTCCTTTGTATCATTATACTGCAAGTGCATGAGGTCCTGCATGTCCTCAGACTTCTGGGGTGAAATTAATGATACTGCAGTGTTATGCACTTTATAGCAACAACTAAATCTGTCCATAGATAGGTAGGTTTTGTTCTGATTGCATATTGAATGATTTCCTGATTAAAAATCTAAGCAAAATTTAATAGAGGAGCCACTCTCAACTAGGGTTCAGTGAACCCTTGGGAGTTTCTTCAGGGTTTGCTTAGTTTCTTGTGCTGTGATTGACCCCTGGTGCCCGCTTAGTTTGGAGCCAACGTCACTTGGCAGAGCCAGCGGCATGACACCAAGGATCTGTAATGGTGTCATTTGGCCCACAACTGCAAGAGGGGCATTCCTCCTACTGTGCACCAATGTAAGGCGCGTTTTTCCACTGACCCCCAAAAAATTGGTTTAAGAAAGGGTTCCCCAAGACTTGAAAATTCAAGGGTTCCTCTTGGTAAAAAGGCTGTGATAGAGCATGCATGGGGGGGGGGGGAAGGGATCTGTACCAAATAAGTTACTTTATTGTTGAAGCTAAATGCCGGCTTTTTTATTTATCATCTTATTGCCTAAGAAAGATACTAGGGCATCTGATTATAGAATCATGTACAGGTTGCATATTCTGGTAATTCTTTTGACATTTTTGAAGGGTCATAGTTTGATGATGGATCCAAATCTGACATTTCTCTGGTCTCTAAAGGTCCGGCTCACTGGCAACATTATCGTACGCTGCAGATGCTGGAAGCGATGCAAGATGAAGTAGCCAAATCTCATTGCGAGCTACAGAAACTTGAGCTGGGTAAGTAATGGCCCTTGTTATCAGGCCAGACATTCTGTCCTATCTTGTTGCGCAATCGGTCTCCTCACAAACCTATTACATCGCTATCCATCATCTGGAGGACAAGAGGTCGCCATCTGCTTCATAAATACAGAGTGGTAAAAAGCCAATTTATCTGGAAATGTGAGCTGAAAATTACAGTACAATATGTAACAGGCTGCTCACTTGAAAAAAAAATACTTTCAGATGTTTGAGGGTGACCGAGAAGGGACCACATAAAGCTAATATTTTTTGAAGATGCAATAAGTAAAAAAAGTGAAATGTTCTGTAAAATTGTTACATTTGGTGCGATTTATAGTTCTAAAGACAAGAAAAGCATTCATTTTAGGGTTAATATAGAGTGGTTTTGTACTGTTTTCCTTAAAGTGGAGTTCCACCCTTAGGACACTTTTCCCCATCGGCTTGCTCTGTGTCACCTGAAAAATAAATGGATAATCACAATTTTTTTTTTCTTTACTTACCTTGTTTTCAAAGAAAATATACTCCCCTTACTTCCTCTCTCTGCGGCCGTGGCCCGCGTCGTCACTTCCGCCTTGAATTGATTCCTTGGAGCTGAGCGTCATCGCTCCCAGGAATCAATGCACCGGCCCCGCTCGTCATGTCCAGTGCAGCCGCGTCATTCCGTGCTAAACAGCTTCTGGGCATGCCAAGAAGCTGTGCAGGAATGACGTGCCTGCACCGGACATGACGAGCAGGGCCGGTGCAGGGCATTCTGGGACGAAGAGGACGCGCTGACTTCAGCTGCCCACACCTGAGATGGCAGCGCTGGACAAGACATTTTCAAGGTAAGTATTTCTTCTAAAAGTTAAGTGCGACCTGGGACAGTTCACAGGCTATCCATTGTAGAATGCACCAGCCCTGACTTTCCCGGGGGTATTTTTAGTGAAAAAAAACTTTCCGAGGGTGAACTCCACTTTAACCGGTTGCCGACCGCTGCACGACTATATACTGCGGCGGTCAGCCCCGGCCAGGCAGAGTGACGTATCGGTACGTCACTCGCCTGTCACTGACTTGCGAGCCTATAGCGGGCGGGCGCGCGCCCGCCGAGGCGCGCGCCCGCCGCGGCTCGTTCACAGGCAAGTCAGTGCGTGTGACCGGCGGACTCGATGTCCGCCAGTCACACTGCGATCGCTCCTGTGAAGGGAGAAAGACAGAGCAGCTTGTGTAAACAAGCTGCCTGTCAGTTCTCCCTGTGTAAAAGTAAAGATCTGACCGTTCTACTATGTAGAACGGTTGATCTTTGCTTTTACACCAATAGCAATGTCCCTACACAGTAGAAAGCACGCCCCTAGGACACACTTAACCCCTCCCTGTCCAATAAAGTTAACCCCTTCCCTGCCAGTGTCATTTTTGCAGTAACAGTGCATATGTATAGCACTGATTACTGCAGTAATGTCACTGGTAACCCCAAAAGTGTCAAAAATGTCAGTCAAGGGTCCGATCTGTTCGCCGCAATGTCGCAGTACCGAAAAAAAAATCGCAGATCGCCGCCATTACGCGTTAAAAAAAAAAACACCAAAAATGACAAAAATCTTTCTCTTTGTTAGTAAACGTGATAACTTTTGCGCAAACCAATCAAAATACGCTTTTTGCGATTTTTTTTTACCAAACATAGGTAGCATAAAACAAATTGGCCGAAAAATGTTAAAAAATTTTGATTTTTACTTTTTTTTTTGGGGAATTTCATATAAAAAAATGTGAAAAATATTGTTATTTTTGCAAAATTTACGCTCTTTTTTTGTTTATAGCGCGTGATCAAAAAATCGCACAGGTGATCAAATACCACCAAAAGAAAGCTCTGTTTGTGGGAAAAAAAGGACGTCAAATTCGTTTAGGTACAGCGTCGCACGACCGCGCAATTGTCCGTTAAAGTCACGCAGTAAAAAATCGCAAAAAAACCCCTGGTCCTTTAGCAGCCAAATCCTCCGGGGCTTAAGTGGTTAATATGATCAGAAATGCAAAAAATACCAAAAATATATTTATTTATTTAGACCGCTAAATATGGTGCACAGTCATGTTGGAACTGGAAAGGGCCATCCCCAAACTGTTCCTACAAAGTTGGGAGCATGAAATTGTCTAAAATGTTTTGATATGCTGATGCCTTAAGAGGTTCCCTTCACTGGAACTAAGGGGCTAATCCCAACCCCTGAAAAACAACCCCACACCATAATCCCTCCTCCACCAAATGGCACAAAGCAGGGTCCATAAAGACATAGATGAGCGAGTTTATGAGTGGAGGAACTTGAATGGCCTGCACAGAGTCCTGACTTTAACCTGATGGAACACCTTTGGGATGAATTAGAGCATAGACTGCGAGCCAGGCCTTCTCATCCAACATCAGTGCCTGACACTCCTAAACCTTGTAGACAGCCTTCCCAGAAGAGTTGAAGCTGTTATAGCTGCAAAGGATTGACAAACTCAATATTGAACCCTATGGACTAAGACTGGGATGCCATTAAAGTTCATGTGGGTGTAAAGGCAGGTGTCCCAATACTTTTGACAATATAATGTATATAGCTGTTTAATCAGCAGGGAGCAGGAGCTTTGTTTTTTGAAGAGCTATAGATCTGACTTGGCAGGGCTGTGTTGGACCATGCAGAGACACCACCACCACATATGGCACTTTTCCACTGCAAGTACCGGCTAGTACCGGCTCGGCTCTACTCGGCCCTGCTTGGCCCGGTTTGCTTTTCCACTGCGGTACCGCATGGTATAGTGTCGGAACAGTTCGGTACGGTACGGTATAGGTTTGCTTTTCCACTAAAGTAGTACTAAAGTTAAGTGGGTGGGATAACAACAGGGTGGGTGTGATTCTCTGACCAATCAGTGGCTAGTAGTGACTGCATGCAAAGGATTATGGGATATGGTACCAGTTTGGTACCTGTTGGAACCACAATCGAGTAGGTACTGTTTTTTCAGAGCCGTACCGTACCGTACCGTTCGGTTCCATGCAGTGGAAAAGCAAACCTATACCGTACCGAACCGTTCCGACCCTATACCATGCGGTACCGCAGTGGAAAAGCACAAAAGCGTGCCGAACCGGTATGGTTCCATGCAGTGGAAAAGCGCCAATAGAGAGCAAGGGCCTTTCTGTATAACATGCTGGCAGGGGACAGGTTTTTCCTCGGCTGCTTTCTGAATTTTACACACATTGTTTTGATGCACATGGAATGCATTTAGTTGATCTAACCTGAATGTTCAATTAGTCTTTGGAATGAAATGCGTCCTTCTGGTGCAGTTACATTTATATGATAGGCTCCCCCCTCCCTGTTTTATACTCATCTATCCCCGTTCCAGAGAGAGAACACTCACTAGATCGCTTGTCAAATTATCCCTGGCAGGGCCCATGCATGGTTCCTCTGTGCCTTCATTCATTCCTGTGGGCTCATGCGCCAAACTAGCTCTTCATAGGAATGAATGGGAGGAGAGGAAGAATTTGACAATTTACTGCGCAATCTAGTGAGCGATATGTTGCTGGATCAGGGACAGGTGACTGGGAGGTTGGGGGCTGCAATTACAAAGGTGCATTTATTTAGAGTGCACTTTTCATACAAAGGTGTGTCGTCTGTTCTGTCCGAAAATTAGTGAAAAAATAGCATCTGCTGCATCACCCAGCTCTCTGGCACAAGCTAATCACGCTGGATCAGAAAATGGAAATCAATAACACGTCAGCTGCTGTCACTCCCAGGATTCTACAAACCACTAATTTAATGACAGGTTGGTAGGTTTATTTCCACTCTACAATCAAATTGATTATCCCTAATGTCGCATTTTACAGATTTTGAAGGTTTTTTTCTTGGATGATGAAACCTCCTTTCTCTTGCGTCCTCTGACAGTCGCAGCCACTCAGTAAGCCTTAATGAGTGGGTAATGGCACCCTCTTAAGGAGTAAGCTAGGCAGTTTGAAAGGTTAACAAAAAACTTTCTACACTTAGACACACCTTCAAGGGGCCGTCCCTCAGCCATTATCCTGACACAGTTACTACTGTCCTTCAGTTTTATGCGGCATAGCGTCAGGAGTAGGTCTAGGTCTCCCAGCTGGGACCTAGTGTCCGTTTCTTTATTTTTCTCTTGAAACCTGTTTTTTTCTTTGAAAATAGCTTTTTCATTTATTCTCCTCACACACGATCGCTAGTTAGTTAGGGAATCCCTGGAGGACTACAAGCGACAGCAAAGCTGGGCCTTGCACTGGATAATATAGATCCTTATGGAGTCCCAGCCTGCCACCGAGCATCGCAGGTCACTGGTGTGCCCAGGCCTCACAACGACAGTGTCCCTTAGGACCGGAGACGAGCCTGCAGAGACCCATCTTCGCTGGGATGGCTCAACTCCGAAACACTTGTTTGTTGCAAGCATCCTTCCTGGCTGGCGGCACCCCCACTCAGGGTGGGCGGTGATCCTTATCAGAGCGGTGCCCGTGATCTATGGAGTGATAAGTGATACTACCCCTGTGTCCCTGGAACTATAATCTGTCAGGCAAGTACAAGGTGGTTTGTGGTATCCCCCTCCTGGCCATTTGGTGCGGCCCCTTCCTCCCTGCCCCTGCTGGTTGCGCTCTGCGGTGTACACTGCTATGGATGAGGGGTGTGGGGGCTTAATTCTTCCCGGGGGGGGGGGTACTCTAGGGTTCCCCGTGGTGGCCAGCTCCTGTGTTTTTTTTTTTACTCTATTTGGCGCCATTCGTTCGGCTGCCATTTTGGGTGAGGGCAGGCTGTTTAGGCCTCTTTGTGTGGGCAGCAGCCATTTTCTCTCATCGTTTTGGCGCCATTTCGGTCGCCATCTTTGCTGTGGGCGTCCGCCTAGTAACTGTGAACGACCAATGGCGTTGCGTCAAGCATATGCTGGCGGTGCCTAAGTGGTTTAAATACCGTTATCCCTTTGCAGGTCTTGTTGACAATCGTTGGATGGTGTAACCTAAGGTGGACCACACTGTTTCTAGGTTGAATAAATCCACCTTGATGCCACATGTATTTGTTTGCGAGCTCCCTGCTCAAGCCTGTGTTTGCTTCGGTGATGGTCTCTCAAGCTGTCACGGAATGGTCCAAGGTGCTTCGGCGCACTTTGGTGGCGGAGTCGGCCTCTCTGGCTGCCCTTGACATGGTGGATCAAGTGACCCAGGCCGTGACATACCTGTGTGACGCGGCCTTGGGCGAGGCATCTTTGGTCGCACGGTTGTCTGTGGTGGGGGTTGTGATCCGCCGCATTATTTGGCTGAAGAGTTGGTCGGCTTCCACGCTTCCAAAAAGACTGTGTCTGATGTCCCTTATGTGGGTGGTCGTCTTTTTGGGGACACTCTGGATGAGTTGATCAAGGGCCTTACGGGGGGTAAGAGTACCCTTTTGCCCCAAGTCGCTAAGGGAAAATCCCCCTGCGCTAGGCAGGGTCCTTCCTTCAAGGCTCATCGTGGGTCCTTTCATGCCTTCGGGGCGCAGGAAAAGGGTAAATCCTTCAAGACCTCAGGTGGTCACAAGAAACCTTGGTCGGGTAAGCCCAAGGCCAGTCAGTCCGGTTTGGTGGCCCAGTCCACCTTTTCCTGAAGGGACGCCCTCACCCGTTTCAGGGGAGGGGGGACGTCTGCGTTGTTTTCAGGAACCCTGGTTGTCCCGGATTCAGGACAGGTGGGTTCACAAACTGATTCGTTTAGGGTACAAGATCGAGTTTTGACAGGTGCTTTCCATCAAATCTCCATCTGACTTAAGGGATCTCAAGGGGGCAGTGCAAGATCTTCTCGCCCAAGGAGTCATTGTGCCAGTCCCTCCGCGGGACAGGTTTTGCGGTATTTATTACAATCCGTTCACGGTGCCCAGAAAAGAGGGCAAAGTGCGCCTGATTCTGGACCTAAAGTCTCTGAACCGCTTTGTGAGGGTACAGAAGTTCAGGATGGAATCCATCTGATCGGTGGTGGCGTCGTTGAGCCCTGGAATTTTCTGGCCTCCATTGACTTAAAGGATGCATATCTGCATTCCTATTTACGAAGGTCATCAGCGGTATCTCCGTTTTACGGTGGCGGAGGAGCATTATCAGTTTGTGGCGTTACCCTTCGGTCTCGCTTCGGCTCCCAGGGTATTCACCAAAGTTTTGGCTCCGGTGCTGGCTTTGCTGCGTTTAAAGGGGATCGCGGTCCTTGGTTATCTGGATGACCTCCTATTAAGGGCAAGTTTGTGTGCCACCTTGACGAGCGATCTGTCGGTCACGGTTCAGACGCTCCAGGAGTTCGGGTGGACCATCAGCTTTCAGAAGTCAGGTCTGACCCCTTCAGCTCGCCTTACTTACCTGGGCATGGTCCTGGACTCCGCTCAGGCAAAAGTCTTTCTCTCCTCCGGACCCTGCAGGGCGAGATCAGGACCCTCAGGGACAATGATGTCTCCTCTCTACGGGCCTGTATGCGGTCTCTCGGTCTGATGGTTTCGGCCTTCGAAGCCATCCCATTTGCTCAATTTTACACAAGAACTCTGCTAGCAGAGATTCTTGCCAGGTGGGACAGAACGCCTCAGTCGTTGGACAGGAGGATTTCTCTGAGCCACCTCGCAAGATTGCAAGATTGGATCTTTTGTGGTGGCTCCTATCACCAACTCTAACACAAGGCAAGTCCTTTCGGCCTCTGCTGTGGACGGTGCTCACCACGGATGCCAGCCTGTCGGGCTGGGGTGGAGTTCTGGATACGATTTGTGCCCAGGGGTCGTGGTCGGAGGCCTCCTTACGATAAACGTCTTGGAGCTCCGAGCGATCATTGGACAACTGGGCTTCAGGGTTGCCCCGTTCGGGTTCAGACGGACAACGCCACGGCGGTGGCTTACATCAATCACCAAGGGGGCACCAAGAGTGCTCGGGCGGCCAAGGAAGTGGCCAAGATCCAGTCTTGGGCCGAGACGCGCGTTCCCGCAGTTTTGGCTGTTCACATTCCGGGTGTGGAAAACTGGCAGGCGGACTATCTGAGTCGCCAGACCCTGGACCAGAGGGAATGGTCCCTGCATCCGGAGGTGTTTAGCCTCTTGTGTGCCCGGTGGGGGACTCCGGACGTGGATCTGTTCATGTCCCATCTCAAAAAAAGGTGGGAAGGTTCATGGCCAGAACCCGCGATCCTCTGGCAGACGCCATGGACGTATTGGTGGTGCCCTGGCACCAGTATCAGCTGATTTATGCGTTCCCTCCGATTCAACTGCTTTCCAGGTTCCTCCGCAGGTTGGCGTCGGAACGGGTGCGGGTAATTCTGGTGGCCCTATGCAGGCCGCGTCGGTCTTGGTACGCAGACCAAGATGGTCGTCGAGCCTCCCTGGTGGCTTCCGCTGAGAGACCATCTACTGTCTCAAGAGCCGATTTTCCATCCTGCTTTACAGTCTCTGGCTTTGACAGCATGGCTTTTGAAAGCTAAGTCTTGAGAGACAGGGGTCTCCCGAGTGCTGACATTCCTACCTTATTGAAGGCTCAGAAAGCTACCTCTTAAGAAGATTTACCATCGCACCTGGAAGGCGTATATTGCCTGGTTCGAATCGCATGGGTTTCATCCTTCCTGCAGGAAGGTGTGGATCAGCGTTTGGCGCTGGCCACGATTAAAGGTCAGTTGTCGGCCTTAGCCCTTCTTTTCCAGCATCCCTTGGCGACTAATTCCTTGGTTTGCACCTTTATTCAGGGGGTGCGACATCTGGCTCCCCCGAGGAAGGCTCCTTTGCCTCCATGGGACCTGAATTTGGTTTTGTTCGTTTTGCAACGGCCTCCCTTGCAACGGCCTCCCTTTGAGGACATCATAGAAATACCTCTGCCTGTGTTGTCCCAGAAAGTTGCCTTTCTGGTGGCTGTCACCTCTGCTCGCAGAGTTTGTGGCTCTGTCTTGCCGCTCGCCTTATCTGGTTGTTCATAGGGACAAAGTGGTCTTTTCTTTCCAAGATGATCTCTGCTTTCCACTTCAACGAAGATGTTGTCTTGCCTTCGCTTTGTGCGTAAACAAAGCATCCCAAGGAATTTGCCTTGCATTCCTTGGATGTGGTCTGGGCGGTCAGGGTTTACCTGTCTGCCACGGAGTCTTTTCGGAAGTCCGATTCCCTGTTTCTCCTTCCTGAGGGGCCTTGGAAGGGTTTGGCTGCGTCCATGGCAACCATTTCTAAATGGATCAGACAGACAATTGTTCAGGCCTATTTAATCAAGGGTCAGGTTCCTCCTTTCCCTGTGAGGGCACATTCTACTAGAGCTGTCAGTGCCTCTTGGCCGTTTCGTCATCAGGCTTCTGTGGCTCAGGTGTGCAAAGCGGCGACCTGGTCGTTTGTGCACACTTTCACTAAATTTTACAAACTTGATGTGATGGCTTCCTCGGATGCTTCCTATGGCCGCAAGGTTTTGAGTGCGGCGGTTGTTTGAAGTAGTGATCGACCGATTATCGGCAAAGCCGATATATCGAGGGCCGATATGCACTTTGCCCGATATATCGGAATCGGCCTTTTGATTTACAGTTATTGCCGATATTTCGGGAAAGTGCTTTTACCGGGATGATGCTTGCAGCTAGAGGCATCACCCTGGTACCAGTGTCCATAGCCGACGATCGGCTGTCTTGTAATGACAACTGATGCGGCTGAGAAGCTGCTCGGCTGTCATTCCAAGGAGCGGGAGGGGACGTTTCCCCCCCGCCTTCCTACCGGGAGACCTGGGCATCCTACCTTCACCGCCGCCATCTGACCGCGTCTCCATCTGCACCGCCGCCATCTGACCGGGTCTCCATTTCTTTGAATTCGGCGCTGCCGAGTACCCGGGAGGGGTACTGGCGGCGCCAAATTCAAAAAACTTACAGCATTCAAAACAGCCAAACTTGGCATTTTGAATGCTTTTAAGTGCAGAGGAAGGGTTTGGGGTCTTTTAGACCCCCCAGATCCCTCCACCACAGTACCTGTAGACATTAAAAAAAAAAAAAAAATTTAATGTCTGAAAATATCAGCTGATACATATCCGATGACCAAAATATCAGTATCAGCGGTAAAAAAAGGATATCGGTCGATCAATAGTTTGAAGAGACTCTCTTTCTGTCTCTTCCTGGGGTGTTTTTTCTTATTCTGGGTTAGCTCCTCCTGTTGAGCTTTTGTTGCCCTGTTGGCTTGGTTTTTTTTCTTTAACTTGGTTGACACGTTGCCTTTTTTCAGTAGGTTGCTTCTTCCCACCCCTCACACCTGCACTACTTTGGGACGTCCCACTCGTGAAGGCTTACTGAGCGGCTGCGACTGTCAGAGGACGCAAGAAAAAATAGTTTTTGTAAGAACTTACCGTAAAACTCTTTTCTCTGAGTCCTCTGACAGTCGCAACCCCCGCCCCTCTGTCTTTGTGTTTTGGGGTTGTTGCCTTCCGGTACTGCTTGCTACAAAACTGAAGGACAGTAGTAACTGTGTCAGGATAATGGCTGAGGGACGGCCCCCTAGAGGTGTGTCTAAGTGTAGAAAGGTTTTTTGTTAACCTTTCAAACTGCCTAGATTACTCCTGCAGAGGGCACCATTACCCACTCGTGAAGGCTTGCTGAGCGGCTGCGACTGTCAGAGGACTCAGAGAAAAGAGTTTTACGGTAAGTTCTTACAAAAACTCTATTTTTTTTAGATGTTTATAGGATATGCGTTGTTCCAGATGTCAGCTATTTTACGGCACTATGATACAGATCTCCTGCCAAAATGTATTTTTCATCTATCTCCTCCAGGTAGAAAATAAGGAAGAAAACTTTAATTCACTTATGTATTCATTACAAATCATGAAATGAATTTGTAATGTACAATAATACTGGAAGATATCTTATCTTAGTCTCTTGTAAACCATGCACAGGAGCACTCAGACTGACAGAGGGATATCATTAAGCTAGTCAGGCAGTACACAATGCTATCAGTCTAAAGGCTCCATACACGCTCCATTTTTCATTCGACTCAACGAGGAAAAAAAAAATAATTTGATTCTCCATCTATGCTTATAGTATAGATCAGGGTATTGAAGTAAAATTCATGGAGGTCACATTTTTTCCAGCAGAGGTTTGAATCGCATGTTTTTACGATGTCTGATCCTTCCCATTGCAGCTCCCTCATTTTATATCACAATCCTGTTCTTGCATCAGTGTCCTCAGTCCTCCGCACATCAGTTTCCTCTTCACATTCGGGTCCACTGCCAACCCCCCAGCACTGCCCCACTTAATGTCTCCCATTTACATCACCCCCCTCCACAGCACTGCCCTGCTTCACATCACCCCCCCACCCCAGCACTGCCCCACTTTACATCACCCCCCACAGCACTGTCTCTCCTTTACATCACTCCCTGCAGCCCGGTCTCTCCTTTACATCGCCCCCCCGCAGCCCGGTCTCTCCTTTACATCGCCCCCCGCAGCCCGGTCTCTCCTTTACATCGCCCCCCGCAGCCCGGTCTCTCCTTTACATCGCCCCCCGCAGCCCGGTCTCTCCTTTACATCGCCCCCCGCAGCCCGGTCTCTCCTTTACATCACCCCCCCCGCAGCCCGGTCTCTCCTTTACATCACCCCCCCGCAGCCCGGTCTCTCCTTTACATCACCCCCCCCCCCCCCCCGCAGCCCGGTCTCTCCTTTACATCACCCCCCCCCCCCGCAGCCCGGTCTCTCCTTTACATCACCCCCCCCCCCCCCCGCAGCCCGGTCTCTCCTTTACATCACCCCCCCCCCCCCCCCCCCGCAGCCCGGTCTCTCCTTTACATCACCCCCCCCCCCCCCCCCCCGCAGCCCGGTCTCTCCTTTACATCACCCCCCCCCCCCCCGCAGCCCGGTCTCTCCTTTACATCACCCCCCCGCAGCCCGGTCTCTGCTTTACATCACCCCCCCGCAGCCCGGTCTCTGCTTTACATCACCCCCCACCCCAGCACTGCCCTGCTTCACATACCCCCACCAGCACTGTCTCCCCTTTGAATCAGCCTCCCCCCCCGCTTTTTAAATCACCCCCCACAGCGCTGTCTTCCTGTTACATTAACCCCCCCACCACCACCACACAGCAGTGCCTTGCTTTAAATCAGCCCCTCACAGCACTGTTTCCCCTTTACACCCCCCCCCAACAGGGCGAACTCCCCTTTACATCCCCCCATGGCACTCTCCCCTTTACATCAACCCCCTACAGCACTGCCCCACTTCACAGCAACCCCCCCTCCCCCCAGCACTGCCCCTCTTTACATCACAACCCTCCTTCCCACGGCACTATCCCCCTTCACATCCCACCCCAGCAATTCCTCCCTGCACATCACTCGACACAGCATTGCCCCCCTCTACACCTCCCCCCACAGCACTTGCCCTCCTGTACATCTGCCCCCCCCACAGCGTTGCCCCCTTTACATTTCTGCAACCCGACAGCACTTTTATTTCTCCCCCTCCCATAGTACTTGCCCCTTTTTTAACATCACACCCCCCCTTTAGCAATTCCTCCGTTCACATCACTGGACACAGCATTGCCCCCGTACACCTACCCCCCTCCCCCCCCACCTCAGCACTTTCCCCCCTTCACATCACCCCCCCCCCCCTCGCAGTACTGTTCCACTTTCACATCGCCCTCCCTTTAAATCATGCCCCCCACCCTATACACTGCTATCTTTACATGCTCTCTTCCCCCCCCCCCCCCCCCAATGCTATCTGCATGAGTAATTTCTGACAATATTTCCTGACACCAAAAGGTAAAAATGACAGGACAGGGAAGGGATCTTTTAACACACACAGCCTGTAGCTGCTGTGTGTTAGAGATGGAAGTTGATAAAAGAGGTACAACTTGGGTAGGAGGATTTGTGTCATCTGTGTGTCACCTGAATGTAGTCACTTCACTGGGTATTAAAGTAAAAAATAGGTCAACCAAGTGTCTAGTAGCTAAATGCGCCACATCCCTTGACTAGAGATTAATATATAAAGAAGAGGTAATGGGATTTTGACTAGATTCGAGATACTGGGATACTTACTCTGAAGTCTACCTGGTGGCTTGTAGACATCCTTGCAAGTTTGTTTGGGGGAATGAATTCTACACCTGAACTAGACCTCTACACCTGAAGAGCTAGAGTTAGAGCTTCGTGCAGGCTCAGAAACGCGTTGGTTTGCCCAGCTCCCCGGTGATATCACACGCCTCTCCCCATGCTGTGTGTCGCCTGGGACCCAGGAGTCAACAGGAGACTGCCGGCATCCTCTTCCACAGACCAGGGTGTCCCCGGCTGATGTATCGGGTTGAACGAATGGACAGCCTTACCACTGCATTATCCTAAAGCCTGATGTTTTCTGGCTTCTCTGAGTTGTCATTTGTTTTTTTATGTGCTAAATTAAAAGTCTACACTCAGGCGCTTTTCTGTCCTCCTATATTCTCTCCAGAGTTTGCCTTCACTCCTGAGAAGAGCTGCCCTAATTGAGCGCAACACAGCTTACCACTATCATCGGCTTTGTCTATCGTAGACTTTTGGACTGACCACCTCTAACATCATTTATACCAGAGACTTATACCTGTTTTTACTGAGCGCTTTATGCATTTTGTTTTTTATGCTGGACTTTCTTGGGCCCCCTGAAGCCTTCTTTACAAATGCAGTGAAAATGTTCTTTCTCTGTCGCTCATTGACAGACGTAGTCCTCCTTGATTAATATCAACTCGGGTTATACTGCCCTCTACAGGAGTAGGACTAGACAGGAAAGAAAACGTTCTGGCCACACCCTAGGGGCAGTCCCAGAGGGTATATCCTCTCACTTCCTGCTACAGCAAATCAGTTTTTTTCTGTCTAGTTAGGAGTAAGGACCTAGATTCCTTGCTAGGATCTTCGGTCCTGGCAGGATTTTTTTAGAAATACTTTTTTAGACAGCTTTTTTTTCTCCAGTGTTCCTGTGAGATCTTCAAGCAAGTACGCTGAAACTGGGCGACGGGCTGGATGTTGAGATCCAGTGGTCACCCCAGTTCAGCCTACGAGCGCGTGCAGGCCATAGCTCCGCGCTGGGTCGGCTGCGACATAGTCCTACTGGACGGGGACTGACCCTGCGAGTTAAACGTCTCGCCTAGACGCCAATGACCAACAGAGTCACGGCGTCCGTATTGGTCGACAGCCCCCCCACCCCGGTGGAGAGGGGTTCTGTCAGGAGTTGGAGCCCGCTTGGTTCCGGTATGGTGAGTAGAATGTTCCCCCTCTCCCCCTGTCGGGTTTGGTGGACGCGGGCCCCTCTCTGGGATGGTCGGACACTCAGTTTCTGGGTCTCCCCTCTATCCTATAACAGGTCACAGATCCCCCAATTTGAGTGTGATTTTGTGAATAGAAACCAGGAGGCTTGGTTTGGGAGCTGACTATCTAAAGTCACTATATGACTGTAAGGGTGACTGAAGTCAGTGGCAGACTACTAAAAGGCATTACTATTGAGGTATAGAGGTATCCTACCTGTCATAGTGTGTACACAGGCCGATGCCTATGCCTGAGTTACTGCAGCCACAGATCGCCATCCCTCCAGAAAGCCGGTCACTTCCACAGGCTGCACAGCCTCCCGCAGGCCGAGGACACCTTACGCAGGCCGAGGCACTTCCGCAGGCCGCACAGGCCGAATGCACACATCCCGCAGGCCGCTGCTAGCTTGCAAGCCGCCGCTATCCTACACAGGCCGCCGCCATTTTCCTGCAGATCGCACAAGGCTGCCATATTGGCGTAGCCTCGTGTCTCCAGCATGGGGGCGGCCATGTTTGAGGTGACCAAACACCTCGTGGAGTAATTGGGAGGCGCCGGAAGGCGTGTAAAGGGGCGGAGCCGCCTCCTTGGCCCGGGAAAGCAAGCCAAAGACTTCCTGTCTGTAACAGACAGGGCTGGAAGCAAGTTGATAAGAAACTTCTGTGCATCAGGTGAGCCTTGGGGTCTCTCTCTCTCTCTTTCTGAGGGGTCCAAGCAGGTAGACTGAGGGGCGCTATTGCGCTGGGGGACTAAGTTAAAAAAAAAAAAATGTTTTTTTCTTGCAATTAATTTTTTTGTGTTTGCTGGCAAGTGTCTTGTTACAGGAACCCTGCCACACATGTATCCCCACCTGATCCCCTCAGGGTGGCCGCAGGACCCTCCAGTACCCCACTTGTGATGATGCATTATCAGCAGTTTTGGAGTCTTTGGTATCCCGGGTGGAGGTAGCCTGTCGGGGACGGGGGTCAAGAAGAGCGACCCCCACCTACCCCTATGTCATCTGATACCTCAGATACGGATTCTGAGCTGGTCATTGCAGTCCCTTTTTCTGGGGTTGTTGTCTCGGGTACGGTCTCCTCAGACAGTAAGGAGGACGCTTCTGCCTCCGCCATAGAGAAGCGTTGGTGGAAGCACTAGTTGTGTCTGTCAGGGAAACCTTAAATCTTGAGGTTACACCGGCAGAGGTAGCTGAGACTCGTATTCCTTTTTTTGGTACTAGCAAACTTACCAAAATGGTGAAGGGTTTCCCTTGCCCAAATAGGGTCGTCCGTAAACGAGCCCTGCTATTTCCAAACGCATTGCTAGGCGCTATCATTTTGAGGAATCCCTCATTACAAAGATGGGACGGTACCACCAATAGTGGACTCACCGATTTCCAGACTAAATAAAGCCACTGTTATCCCGTTGGATTGACAGAATGGGCCCCACCCATCTCTAGGGTGGGGGGACGTCTTCACCGGTTTCCGGATCCAGGGCTTTCCAGAATCCCGGATAAAGGGGTTCGCAAGGTCATATGGTCGGGATACAAGATCGAGTTTCGATCACTTCCACCGGTGCGATTCTTCCCTTCCAATATTCGACATCCCCGGGTCGCTTAAAAAGCTTTGCGGGGGACAGCTTGATACAACAAGCAGTGGTAGTTCCCATTCCTTGGAGGAGTTCTAGTCGAACTTGTTCACAATGCCCAGGAAAAAGGGCTAGGTGCGTCCAATTCTGGTCTTGGAAGAGATGGAGTCCATCCATACAGTGGTGGCCTCCCTGCATCAGGGGGATTTCCTGGCGTCCATAGACATTTAGGATGCCTATCCTCATATCCCCATCTTCGCAGGACATCAGCGTTTTCGTTGCTTTTCCCAAAGATCATCCCTGGTTCCCACCATGAGACTGAACTATCTGGGCCTAATTTTGGATACATTCTTGGCAAGAGTGTTTCTCCATGCGGAGAAACTCCAGAAGATTCAGTCAATGATTCGGATGTTGCTGTCCGTCAACTGGCTGGGATTGATGGTCGCCTCCTTAGAGGCAGTACTGTTTGCCCAGTCTCATACCCAAATTCTCCAAAGAGGAGATTCTTCTCATATGGAATCGGAATCCCGATTCCCTGGACAATCGGATCCGATTGAGCGAGCGGACCAGGGGGAGGCTCTGGTCTGGTGGCTTCGGTCTCCGATGCTCAGCCAGGGGAAGTCATTTCTTCTGATAAATTCCAGGTTACCGATAAATGTGTTGGAACTGAGAGCGATCAGACTTTGTCTGATTTACTGGACCGAGCAGCTCCAGGGCAGCCCGGTTCGTATCCAATCGGACTATGCCACGGTCATGACTTATGTCGATCACCAAGGGGCACCAAGAGTGCCCTGGCGGCCATAGAAGTGGCCAACATTCTTATTGGGGGAACAGTTGTTCCAGTTCTCTCCGCGATATTTATCACGGGGTGGACAGGCAGATTATTTCAGCCGTCAGATTCTGGATCAAGAGGAATAGTCTCTTCATCCAGAGGTATTTCACCAGCGGTCCCTTCATTGGGGCACCCCGGATATGGATCTGTTGGCAGGTTGGCTCAACAGGGCTCGCGCCCACGATCCTCTAGCGGACGCAGCAGACGCGCTGAACGGCCTGTAAAGGCAGTATCAGCTACTATATGTCTTCCCCCCTCTCAAATTGCTGCTGAGATTTCTCCGCAGGATAGAGGTGGACAGTGGCGGAGCCAGAGCGTTAGCTGGGGTGGCGATTGCCACCCCAGACAAAGTCCTTGCCACCCCTGTTGCCACCCCGATCCTGGGCGGGTGCATGGCAGCAGAGGAATCTTGGGATCGCTGTACGAGAGCTGCGGATGGAGGCGGATGGAGAGCTGGTAGGCAGAGGGAGGGAGGAGGAGCGGAGTAATCACAGGGGAGCGCCGATCCATCCCACACCAAGACAAGAAGACTGGACAATTGTCCTGTATCTTACATTGTGTCCTCCCAATTCTGGGTGATGTCATAAGGGAGGGACTAAGGAGAACCTCAAATACCCATTGGCTGGGGAGGCAGCAGGAGTCGGTGCAGCCTAAATCTTGCAGGCTGCACCGCCTCCTGCTACTTACACAGCCAATGGGTGCATCGGAAGCTCTGTCTGTCAATCACATGCCTTAAATCTTCATCCCGATTCCCGCGGTCTTCCTGTCTTGGTGTGGGTCTTGTGGGATGGATCAGCTCTGAAAGGAGTTCCTGGGCAGCCTGCAGTGACTGAGGTGAGGGACAGTTTTGCCCAAGTAGCAGAAGCGCCTGTTCCTGTACAGTCTATGCTCCTTACCAAAAATGTTTCCCCCTTTAATAAGTCATTGTAATGCCACCCATATTCTTGCCCTTTTACCAGGGTGAAAGTAACACCTGTGCAGCATTAGTGTCAGCTTACTGTCAGTCACCCTGTTTAAAAGGACAGGAATATGGGTGGCATTACAATGACTTATTAAAGGGGGGCAAAATTATTTATAATAATTCTCCTAAATCCTGCTTTTTTTATTTTTAGCAGAGTGGCAGATTTCTTATGGGACTAATAAGCCACAACAGCAAGCCAAGTGTTTGGCTTATGGTTGTGGCATGGCCCCATTGACCTGGATAGCCAAATTTCACATAGGCTTAACATAAACCATCAAAGCTGTGGCACATGTAGAGGGGTTCCAGTTGTGATCTAGACTTCGAGTTGTCTGTTTTTACCATCCCCTGACCACTCAGAAAAAAGTCTTAAATGGGCAAGATTATCTGAAAAAACTGACCCTTTAACTACTTCAGCTCCCCCTTAATGACCAGGCCATTTTCTGCGATACGGCACTGCATTGCTTTAACTGACAATTGCGAGGTTGTGTGACGCTGTACCCAAATACAACTGATGTATTTTTTTCCCACAAATAGAGATTTCTTTTGGTGGTATTTGATCCCCTCTGCAGTTTTTATAT
This sequence comes from Pelophylax lessonae, assembly GCF_965119305.1. Lineage (NCBI taxonomy): Eukaryota > Metazoa > Chordata > Amphibia > Anura > Ranidae > Pelophylax > Pelophylax lessonae. The sequence continues at coordinate 73,626,262 of NC_138773.1, read as the reverse complement.
TTTGCGCTATAAACATAAAATTAGCGACAAATCCTTTTTACTTTCTACTATAAAACATTCCCAATGAAAAAAATCAAATTTTCTCTTACGTCCTCCGACAGTCGCCGCCTCTTCATATTCGTCACATATGGGGTATTAGACTTTGCTCCGAAGGAGTAGCTAGGCAACAGAATATGTTAACAATAAAGCTTTAACATATCCCACCCTCAAGGGGTGGTCCCCTCAGTCAATACCCTCCTACTTCCTGCAACCATATCTCAGTTTTAATGTCTAGCTTGTCAGGAGTGGCTGGCTCTCTCTGTGCTGGGACTTTTTGTCCCAGACTCTTTCTTCTTTTTGATTTTTGTTTGAGTTTTCTCTCTACCTTTACTTAGCTGTTATTTTTGTCAGCATTAGTTAGTTCTTCGGACGAAGAGGATCATGCGGACTGGGTCTCGGGCTGATCCCCCTGGTCGCAGGTCGTGGGTCAGTGGCTTCCCAGTCTGCCATCGAGCGTTCAGCCAGGTAACGCTCCTGGCACGGTGAACGACCCATCCCTGTTCGGTGCAGGGATGATTGGTGAGGTGGCTACCTCACCGGACGCTGTGCGGTTTCTGAACCGCCATTGTGTGCGTCTTGATTTGCGACTCTCCCTGCCTCATGTGCAGCGGCTTGTTCGCCTGTGCGGGTTCCCCACGCCATGTGAGGTAAGTGTATCTATGTGGGGACCTGTCTGTCTGGGGGGGGTCTCAGTCTGGGACTGTGAAACCTGCCTTTAATCACACTGCTTGTCTCCCTATATCTCGGCTGCATGCTGTGGGCTGCAAGGGGGGGGGGGAGCTGTATGACACTGAGTATGTCAGGCTGGGCAGTGTGAGGAGCTGTGTGCTGTGGGGCATGTTTTTAATGGCATGCTGGGGCATATACAGCGATCGCTGCGGCGATCTAACATGTATCCATATTTTGGGATAATTTTGTGTGTGATTTTATGCACTGTGGAGCGGCGATTTCGGCGCCAAACGGCGCCATTTTACCGGCGCCCGCTCCGGCCGCATGGTTTACATGCACGGCGGCCATTTTCTTGTAGCTTCCATAGGCTTACATAGAGCGCCCTGGCAGCATCACTTCCTCTCTCCTGGAAGCACCGATCGAGGCAGCAGCAGCAGCGGAGTCTCCTCAGGTTTTATCCTTCTATTCCTGTGTTCCATTGCCTGTATTCAGTCTGCATATTCCCTGTGGGGGTCTCATTGTGCCTGAGTGTGGTGCGGTGGGCTGCGCTTGCCGCGCTTGCTGTAAGGGGGCAGTTAACCCTTGGTTGTCTGGCATACAGGGGCAATGGATTCTCAGGAAGGCAAGTTTCCCACAGTATTGGTGGAAAGCCAGGGGACCGCTGTTTCCCCCCCAGGGGGGGATTTAGCCACTATTGTGGCTGGCCTTGCTGCACAGGTGCAAATGCTGGTGGCTGCTCAATCTACTAAACGGCCCAGAGTTGCTCTGTCCTCTGATTCTGAGGGTGAAGGTGATGGGGCTGTTCTGGCGGGGACCCCCCTATCGGGGTCCCGCTCCTCTCTTGATCTAGTGGGGTCTGAGGTAGAGGCTGAAGTTGAGGGGGTTGATAATTCTCCCCCTGGCTCGCCTGAAGAGCTTGCAATCATGGATGAGTTGATTGCTTCCATTAAGCAGACGCTACGTTTGCAGGACGAGGTGTGTCCCCCAGCTGCCTTGGCGGCTTATGGGACGCAGAGAAAACGCAGGACGCCGCAGGTTTTTCCCTGCAATGCTGATTTTCAGCGCGCTGTTAAGGACCAATGGCGCGATTTGCGCAAGCCTTTTGCGGTACCAAGTAAATTCAAGCTGCGTTATCCTTTCTCGCCTGCCACTGATGAACGGTGGTGTGTGCCTCCGCCAGTGGATCATGCTATTGCGGTTTTGAACAAAGCCACTGCGATCCCTGCAGAGGGATCCCCTATTTTCCGTGATGCCACGGATAGGAGACTGGAGTCTCTTGCCCGTCATACTTATTCTGTTACGGGTTCTATGCTTAAGGCTCTGTTTGCTTCTCTCATGGCGGCCCAGGCGATCGCAAGTTGGACGCAGATGCTTAGGCGCGTCCTAGTGGCCGATTCGGCCTCAGCGGCGACCCTGGATATGGTGGATCAGATCCACCAGGGTGTCATGTATCTGTGTGATGCGGACCTGGACCTGATTCCGTTGGCCGCGCGTGTGCACAGCGTGGCGGTGTTGTCTCGCCGCCTGGTTTGGTTGAAATGTTGGTCGGTGGACCAATCTTCACGTAAAACCTTAGCCAATCTGCCTTATGATGGGTCTCGCCTTTTTGGGGAGTCCCTGGATGTGTTGATTAAGGGGATTACCGGGGGTAAGAGCACTCTCTTGCCCCATTTCCCCAAGGCTAAGGGGGCTTCTGGGAAGAAGCATGCTAATTTTCGGCCCCCTCAGGGGTCCTTTCGTGCCTTTCGGCCGCACTACAAGGGCAAACCGTTCAAGGGCCAGGGCTCTCAGAAGAAACCCTGGTCTGGAAAACAGAAGTCCGGCCAATCCGGACCTGCGGCCCATAACAGTTCGGCCTGAAGGGGCGCCCTCACCCAGTTTTGGGGTGGGGGGACGCTTGCTCGGTTTTCTTCAGCCCTGGTTGGCCCGTGTGCGGGACAGATGGGTTCTGGAAATCGTTCGATCTGGTTACAAGATCGAGTTTCTCTCTCGGCCAGAGAGCAGATTTTTTCCCTCAAATCTACAACTGTCTCCGGAGCGCCTGCGGGATCTGCACCTGGCGGTGCGGGACCTGAGGGCTCAGGGAGTGGTGGTTCCGGTGCCTCATCGGGACAGATTTCGGGGGTTTTATTCCAATCTGTTCACTGTGCCCAGAAAGGAGGGCAAGGTTCGTCCAATTCTGGACTTGAAAGCTCTGAACCACTCTGTGAGGGTTCGCAAGTTCCGCATGGAATCCCTGCGCTCGGTGGTGGCTGCCCTGGTTCCGGGGGAATTCATGGCCTCCATCGATTTGAAGGATGCGTATCTTCACATCCCCATATTCGAAGGTCATCAGAGATACCTTCGATTTGCCATTGCGGAGGATCACTACCAGTTCGTGGCGTTGCCCTTTGGGCTCGCCTCGGCTCCGCGGGTCTTCACCAAGGTGCTTGCGCCGGTTCTGGCATTATTGAGAGCCCAGGGCATTTCTGTCCTGGGGTATCTGGACGACATTCTGATTCGGTCTGCGACCAGTCAGGGTCTGGAGAAGGACCTGTCTGTCACGATGCAACCTCTGCAGGAGTTCGGTTGGACGATAAATGTTCCAAAGTCGACACTGAGTCCGTCGGTTCGTCTTCCCTATCTGGGAATGATACTGGACTCGGTGCAGGCGAGGGTCTTCCTGCCGGAAGACAAACTCAGGACTCTTCAGGAGGAAGTCAGGTCCCTCAGGGACGTTCCGAACTCGTCTCTGCGGACGTGTATGAGATGTCTGGGATTGATGGTCTCGGCTTTCGAGGCGATTCCTTTCGCGCAGTTTCACACGCGGGATCTCCAGGCGGAGATCTTGTCCAAGTGGGACGGGCGACCTCAGTCTCTGGATCTTCAGATCTCGTTGAGTCATCGCACCAGGGAAAACCTTCTGTGGTGGCTCCAGTCCCCGTTGGTGTCCGGGGGCAAGTCGTTTCGTCCGATCTCGTGGACGATAATCACCACGGATGCCAGCCTGTCGGGCTGGGGTGGTGTCCTGGGCGTTCTGTCCGCCCAGGGGACCTGGTCGGAGGGGGGGTCTTCCCTCCCGATCAACATTCTGGAATTGCGTGCGATAAGGCTCTGTCTTCATCGCTGGACGGACCGGCTGCAGGGCTGCCCGGTTCGGGTGCAGACGGACAATGCCACGGCGGTGGCCTACATCAACCACCAAGGGGGCACCAGGAGTGCCCGAGCGGCTCGAGAAGTGGCCGACATTCTGTCTTGGGCCGAGACTCATGCCCCGGCGATAACGGCGGTTCACATTCCGGGAGTGGAGAACTGGCAGGCGGACTATCTGAGTCGCCAGACCCTGGATCAGGGGGAATGGTCTCTCCACCCGGCTGTCTTCCAGATGTTGTGCGCGAAGTGGGGTCTTCCAGATGTGGACCTGTTCGCGTCTCGCCTCAACTACAAGGTGAAGAGGTTCGTGGCAAGGACGCGCGACCCTCGGGCAGACGCGTCGGACGCGTTAGTGGCCCCGTGGCATCAGTACAGGCTGATGTACGCGTTTCCACCGATTCAGTTGCTGTCCCGGTTCCTTCGCAGGTTACACTCGGAACGCAGCACGGTGATTCTTGTGGCACCGGACTGGCCTCGCCGGTCCTGGTACGCAGACCTCGTGAATCTGGCGGTCGACGCCCCCTGGCGTCTGCCTCTTCGGGACGATCTACTGTCTCAAGGACCGATTTACCATCCTGCTTTACAGTCGCTGGCTTTGACGGCCTGGCTGTTGAGACCGTGGTCCTGAAGGAGAAGGGTCTCTCTCCAGAGGTTGTTCATACCTTGATCAACGCGAGGAAGTCTTCCTCGGGAAAGGTTTATTACCGTACTTGGAAGGCCTATTTTGCCTGGTGTGAGTCCAGGGGGTTTTCACCCCGCACGTACTCGGTTTCCCGTGTGCTGTCTTTCCTTCAGACGGGTGTCGATCAGCGTTTGGCGCTGGCTACGATAAAGGGTCAGGTGTCTGCGCTGGCCGTTCTGTTTCAACGTCCCGTGGCTTCCAACTCCTTGGTTGGCACTTTTATTCAGGGTGTGCGGCATCTGGTTCCTCCTAGGAGGGATCCCTTGCCCCCTTGGGACTTGAATCTGGTCCTGTCTGTGTTACAACGTGCTCCTTTTGAACAGATCAGGGAGATCTCGTTGTCTATGTTGTCCAAAAAGGTCGCCTTTTTGGTGGCGATCACTTCGGCTCGCAGAGTGTCGGAACTGGCGGCTTTGTCCTGCAAGTCTCCGTACCTGGTTGTTCATTTGGATAAGGTGGTCTTGCGACCTAATCCTTCTTTTCTGCCGAAACGAGTTTCGGAATTCCATCTTAACGAGGATATTGTTTTGCCTTCGTTGTGCACGAAGCCTAAACATCCAAAGGAGGTGAGATTGCATTCTCTGGATGTTGTTCGGGCGATTAGGGTTTACCTTAAATCGACTGAGTCTTTTCGAAAGACGGACTCCTTGTTTGTTCTTCCAGAGGGTCCTCGGAAGGGCATGGCGGCTTCCGCCTCTACCATTGCCAAATGGATCAGGCAGACCATTGAACAGGCCTATGCCTTGCAGGGGAAGGTTCCCCCTGTGCCTGTGAAGGCGCACTCTACTAGATCTCTGAGTACGTCTTGGGCCTGTCGTCATGGGGCTTCTGTAGCCCAGGTGTGTAAGGCGGCGACTTGGTCGACCGTACACACTTTCACAAAATTCTACAAAGTAGATGTTCAGGCATCGGCGGATGCTTCCTTTGGCCGCAAGGTTCTTAGTGCGGCTGTTCCCTAGGGTCCCTTGTTGGGGACTCCTGGCTGTTGGGATAAGTTTTGTATCCCCTGGTTTTTTGTTTTTTCCTGGGTTGTTGCTCCTGTTGAGCACTTATTTTTGCTGTTGCCCAGCTGGTTTCCTTCCTTTGGTAAGGTTCCTTTCTTTGATGTGGAGACTGCGTTGCCTTTCGGCGCGGATGCGTTTCCCACCCCTCATGTTTGCACTGCTTTGGGACGTCCCCATATGTGACGAATATGAAGAGGCGGCGACTGTCGGAGGACGTAAGAGAAAACTGAATTTTTGTAAAATCTTACCTGTAAAATTCCTTTCTCTGAGTCCTCCGACAGTCGCCGCCCCCGCCCCTCTTTTGGGGTTTGAATGTATACTCTACTGCTATTCCACTAAAACTGAGATATGGTTGCAGGAAGTAGGAGGGTATTGACTGAGGGGACCACCCCTTGAGGGTGGGATATGTTAAAGCTTTATTGTTAACATATTCTGTTGCCTAGCTACTCCTTCGGAGCAAAGTCTAATACCCCATATGTGACGAATATGAAGAGGCGGCGACTGTCGGAGGACTCAGAGAAAGGAATTTTACAGGTAAGATTTTACAAAAATTCCGTTTTTTCATAAATTTAGGCTAATATTTATTCTGCCACATATTTTTTGTAAAAAATCCTAAGTGTATTTTGATTGGTTTGCAAAAAAGTTACTACGTCTACAAACTATGGAACTTTTTATTTTTTAAATTGTTTTTACTAGTAATGGCAGCGATCAGCGATTATTAGAGGGACTGCGACATTGCGGTGTAATTGAACACTTTGTATATTGACCCCCCAAAATAATACCTTGCCACCCCTGTTTTAAAAGTCTAGCTCCGCCACTGGAGGTGGAGGGAACTCCAGTTATCCTGGAAATTCCGAGCTGGCCTCGTCAAGCCGGGTACGCAGACTTGGACAGGCTAGTCGCGGACGCTCCTTGGAGACTTCCTCTCAGGGAGGATCTGCGGTCTCAAGGACCGATCTTCCATCGTGCTTTACAGTCGCTGGTTTTAATGGCCTGGCTATTGAGACCCAGGTACTGAAGGACAGAGGGTTGTCAGCTTCAGTTATTCCTACTCTAATTAAAGCAAGGAAAGCGACTTCCAGCAAAGTCTATTATCGCACATGGAAGACTTATATCGCGTGGTGTCAATCTTTGGGATTTCCCCTACGTACCTATTCGGTGACCCGAATCTTGGTGGCTTTTCTGCAAAAGGGAGTTGAGCAGAAACTATCCTTGAGCACTATCAAGGGTCAGGTTTCAGAATTCGCAATCTTCTTTCAGAAGCCTTTGGCTACTCATTCCTTGGTGCGTAATTTCATCCAGGGGGTGCGGCACTTGGCTCCGCCAGTGCGTGCGCCCTTACCGCCCTGGGATCTTAATTTGGTGGTTGTCGGTTCTTCAGAAACCTCCCTTTGAAAATATCAGGGAGATTCCCTTGCTTACATTATCCCAGAAGGTGGCCTTCTTGGTGGCTATTACTTCTGCACGCAGGGTGTCAGAACTGGCTGCATTATCATGCCATTCCCCATATCTAGTGGTTCATAGGGATAAGGTAGTTCTTCATCCGAAGCCATCCTTTCTTCCTAAGGTGGTTTCAGATTTTCATCTGAATGAAGATATTGTGCTACCTTCCTTGTGTCCTAAGCCCAATCATCCTCAGGAACATGCGTTGCATTCCTTGGATGTGGTTCGGGCAATCAGGGTATACCTGAAGACTACGGAATCGTTCCGTAAGACGGATTCGCTTTTTGTGATCACGGATGGCCCCAGAAAGGGGTTGCCTGCATCTGCCACGACTATCTCCAAACGGATTAGACAGACGGTGGTACAGACTTATTCTATTAAGGGTCGGAATCCTCCGTTCCCTGTTAAGGCGCACTCCACTCGAGCGCTCAGTACTTCCTGGGCCTACCGCCATCAGGCGTCAGTGGTCCAGGTGTGCAAGGCGGCTACCTGGTCGTCGGTGCGTACCTTTACAAAATTTTATAAAGTTGATGTGATGGCATCGGCGGATGCCTCATTTGGCCGCAAGGTTTTGCAGGCCGCAATTTGAGGAGACCGGTGGTCTACCTCGAGGGTTTTTTTCCGTTGGAATTTCAGTTGAGTCTCATCGTGTGATTGATGAGCCTTTAAAACTTCTAGTTGGCACCGGTTGGGCCTTCTAGATTGGATTTTGATTTCCATTTTCCCACCCCTCATTTGTGGCACTACTTTGGGACGTCCCAAGTTGATATTAATCAAGGAGGACTACGTCTGTCAATGAGCGACAGAGAAAAATGGATTTTTGTAAAATCTTACCGTAAAATCCTTTTCTCTTAAGTTCATTGACAGACGTAGTACCCGCCCCTCTGTCTTTGAGTTGGGTTAAATTCTCTAAACACTGCTTTGTGACATAACTGATTTGCTGTAGCAGGAAGTGAGAGGATATACCCTCTGGGACTGCCCCTAGGGTGTGGCCAGAACGTTTTCTTTCCTGTCTAGTCCTACTCCTGTAGAGGGCAGTATAACCCGAGTTGATATTAATCAAGGAGGACTACGTCTGTCAATGAGCTTAAGAGAAAAGGATTTTACGGTAAGATTTTACAAAAATCCATTTTTATGGGATTGGGTTAATTTTTATGGTAAAGAGGGACTTCATAACATTCTGGAGTAAATGCTAATTGCCATCATAAAAACGGAGGCAGCAAATTTTGTGAAAATATGTCATTCTCAAAACTTTTGTCCACGGCTGTACATAGCCGTGTCCTGTCTACTTCTGTCCACATACGCTATCTATATTGCTTACTCCTTTTTAACTATTTTAGTTGCAGAGCAATACAAGAAATGGTGTGAGAAGCTTTCCATTGACATTGACAGCTCGGAGGTGGTGGACTGTCCTTCTGAATTCTGCACCCTGCCTCCAGTACTCGTGTACAGCCATCCGGATGAACTTCGTGAGCTGACTAGCACTCATTTCCGAGTGCGGGAGCTGCAGAAGAAGATCTATTTACAAAAGGTAACGTGGAACAGTCTCACATGGCATGGAGAATACTCTGGTTGTTTTTATCGCTCAAGTCCACGCTTCTTGATCTATACTTTTTTTTATTTTGTCCCTCTTTTGTGTCTCCTCTGTGCTTCTGTCCATTTATATCTGTCTTCCAAATGTCATGTCTTAATAAAGCTGAGCTTCAGACCTATAAAAATAACACAATTGCATACATTTGTGCCTTTTTAAAAGTAAACACAACTAGTTTAAAGCGGAATTAAAGTCCACGATACTTACCCCTGCATCAATGGTCCAAAGTCCCTTGCCAGTGCTGGCATCTTCTACCCGGCTTCTTCGAGGTGCCAGGCTGCAGCCATCTTCATTGGCCGGCGCGGAATGATGGCGTTGTTGCTTATACGCAAGAGTTTAGTCATCCAGGCACACAGGAAATGTGTTGGAAAAAAATCTGGTAGGTTTATTTATCTGCAATAAAGTCTTTTTTTTTTTTTTTTTTTTTTTTTTTTAAATGAGGCAATGGTTCTGCATTAGGTAGAAATTCACTCTCTCAATGAACATTGATTATTTTTAATCCCCAGGCTGCTAGCATTAGTAAATAGAAAAGTATTTTATTTATTTTTTTCTTCAGTTATTTTTCTGTTTTCCTGCCTAGACAAATGTCATACATCCCAGTCTTTAGGAGGGTCAACAACTAGGTTACTATTTAAGTAACCCAGGAGTCTTCAGGAGGAGGGGTTTTCTCAGCTAAGAACGCTCTACTGCATGCATGCTTGAGCTAAGGGCAGATGGATTCCAGAAAGTAAATGCTACATGAATCATTTGCCCTTACTGGCAATGACAATGGCCAGAAATGCTAAAGTGTTGTTTTTCAAAGTGATTTCTCAACAAAATAAAGCACAGAGAAATGGATGGATGGGGGGGGGGGGGGGCGTGTACAGTACCCCAAAGGGTGAGTAGGGCCTGGATGGCTTTAGCATTCCATATATATTTAATAATGATTACAAGGATATTGGCAGAAAATTGGGAGCACTGGTGGGTCCAACTGGTTCTGATAATAGTCAAAGGGTTGGACACAGTCTATATAGAGACCATAAATGAAAAGTCCATAAATAAGCTCACTTGAAAGGCAGTTCTGTGTGCAAGCAAGAAGGGACTTGGAGGGAACTAAGGAGAAAACGCAAGCGCCATATTAAGTGCAGCATATATGGACTTTATTAGAAAACACAAGAAAGTTACTCGCAAAGATGTGAGCATCAAAGGCATGTAGTATGTGTAGATGGCACTGCAACAAATCATCCCTGTCTGTGGAGCGACCGTTCAGGATGGTCTCTTGGTGCTTGCGGGGACACTGCAGGTGGATGCCAGCACTTCCTGGGTCCATGGAACGCACGGGCGACAACTCCTGACATCACTTCCCGAATGTGAAGGGATGCAGTGGGTAACGCGTTTGTGGACCATGCGCTCCTTCTTCAGGCCTATGTAGCGCCATTTTGAGTACGGGTTTATATAACATGAAAGTAACTATAATCAAGGAATCCATGATCGTACATGGAGAATTGTAAATACTAAATAAAATATGTAATCCTACAAATAAAGTTCAGCAGGGGCTACAGGGGCTCCTGTATGGTGTGCATGGATGAGGGGGAGATGTAGAATTCTCGAAAAATAAAAGGGGGTTCAGATTAGGGTGTTAACCTTTATCTGCTCATTTAGCCCACCCAGCACGAGAGTATCTAAGGTATAAATCCAATAGTTTTCTCTCCGGCAGAGGCACTTGAAACTCTCTGCCATAGGGAAAGTGCCTAGTATGGATTTGATGACCCACACTCTTGAGTCCTGTAGAAGATTTTCTGTGGTGTTCTAAAAAGTGTTGGAACACTGCTTATCATCCCCGCGGCCCGCCCTCTGTAAAAAGCGACAGTGTTCCCCGAACCTCTTTACTCTGTCTGACTTGTCCTTGTGGCCTATATTACGTAGGGAGAACCATCTATACTTTGAGAAGGAGGTACAGGGAACACCGTCGCTTTGTAGAGAACGGGGATGATGAGCACAGTGTTCCCCGACATTTTTTAGAACACAGAAAATCTTCTACAGGACTCAATAGTCCAGGACTCTCGTGCCGGGCGGGCTAAACTAGAAGATAGAGGTTACCACCCTAATCTGTTCCCCCCCCCCTTTTTTTTTTTTTTTCCATATATACACCTTTAGTGAGTGTAATGGTAGCTTTTAATAGTAATATTGCTGCACTTTTTATAAGATTACATATTTTATATCCCTTATTTTATTCTGTATTTGATTCTCCATCCTGCTATATATGTACGATCGTGGATTCCTTGATTATAGTTACTTTCATGTTCTATATAGAAGTTTTTTGTATCCGGAGGAATCGCTGAAACTTAGAACCCAGCGGCTCCCTTCATCTTCATATAAACCCGTATTCCAAAATGGCGCTGCATAGTCCTGAAAAAGAAGCGCATGCTCCGCAAACGCGACGCCCACAGCATCCTTTCACATTCGAGAAGTGATGTCAGGAGGAATTGCACGTGCATTCCATGGCCCCAGGAAGTGCTGGCATCCACCGGCAGTGTCCCCACGAGCACCAAGAGGCCATCCTGAATGGTCGCTCCACAGACGAGGATGATTTGTTGCAGTACCAACTACACATACTAAATGCCTTTGATGCTCACACCTTTTGTGAGTAACTTTTTTGTGTTTTCTAATAAAGCCCATATATGCTGCACTTAGTTTGGCGCTTGTTTTTTCTCTTTAGTTACCTCCAAGTCCCGTATATATTTAATAAAGGACCGCTCTGCTAGAGTCTGCTATATTGTGCATTGCGTGTCTCTCTTACTTTCTCCTCCTTTGCCAAGTTTCTTCTTTTCATTCACATATGTGACTTTTTTCCTTATTTCTTTTTCTATTATTCTATTCTGGGGCTCTTTTTTACTTTTCTTGATCTGGCTATATTTAAAGATCTTCTAATGTAAGCTCTTCTAATGTAAGATTTTCTCTTGCAAAATGGCTAAAACCACCCGATTCTATACCAATGGTGCGAATGCAATAAATGGGCAAAGTTCAGTCAGGTTGGGCTTCAAAGAAGTGTTCACATTACACACAGAAATTTGTTGGGAAAAATCTGTGAGGTACTGTATATAGATTAGAGAAACAGGATTTTGTATGTGGATTTCTGGGCAAGTCGTTCAGTTTTGTATAGAGCTTCAAACATTCTAAATAGGGGTCAAGTTTACTGTCCTTCTGACTTTTTTGGGGGGGGGGGGTGCAAACTGTTGCCAGTGAGAGTAGAAAATGTCCTGGTGTCAGTGAAAGTACACAATGTCTCATCCTTAGTAGGAGGAATAGTGCCCTTCATTGGTATTAGTGGGAGGAATAGTGCCCTATTATTGGTGTCAGGGAGTGGAATTGTGCCCCATTATTGGTGTCAGTGGGAGGATTAGTGTCCCATTATTGGTGTCAGTGGGAGGAATAGTGTCCTATCGTTGGGGTCAGTAGAAGAAATAGTGCCCCATTGTTGGTGTCAGTGGGTGGAGTGGTGTCAGTGGGAGAAATAGTACCCCATCATTGGTGGAAGTGTGCCCATCATTGGTATCAGTGGGCTAGTGCTCCATTGTTGGTGTCAGTGGCAAGAATTCTGCCCTCGTTGTTAGTCAGTAGGAGGAAGAGTACACCAAGGGCCAGATAAAAACAAGCAAAAGGCCGCATGGGCCTTGGGCCACAGTCTAAAGACCACTGGTATGGAGTGATGAAGAATTAAGTAATGAAGGTGTATATTTCTCTATCGTCCATCGACAGACGCAGCCTCCTCTCCATGAGCTGAGTGGGTTATGCTGCCACCTGCAGGAGTAGTCTAGGCAGTACGTTAGTACAAAAACTTTTAACATGTACACCACCCGGGGCAGTCCCTCCAGGCATAACCCCCACTGCCACAGCCCAGCACATTCGTTTGTTTCTGCCTCGAGAAGGAGTAGGACCTAGGTTTCCTGCTGGGACTCCGGTCTCAGTTTTTTTTTATTCTTTTCAGAATATTTTCTTTTATTTCTCTTTTACTCACTTGCTAGCTAGTGTTTCGGGAAGAATTTTCCTGGTGATCTACAAGCAACAATGCCAGATGGGGCCTCGCACTGGATAATCTAGATCCTTATGGTCCCCCCCAGTCTGGCCTAAAAGCGGGAGCAGGTTATAGTCCCGACTTAGGCCTAGCCACGACGGTGCCCCTTTTTTGGATGGGGTCGAGCCTGCGAGCAGATGCTTCGCCAGGATGTGATGACCTGGAACGCCCTAAATTGCAGTGTACCCCTTGGCAGGCAGCACCCCCACTTCGAGTGGGAGGCAGTCTACTCAGAGCGAAGCCCACCCAGTCCATGGTATGGTGAGTAAATGTGCCCCCCTTGCACCTGCTGGCCTTAGGGGGATGTGGGCCCTCTCCTGGGGATAAGGGGATTTGTGCCTCCCAAAAGATCCCCCCTTGCCTGCCCTATCTGTGTCCTATCCTCCCCCCCTTCCCTGTCCCTGCGGTGGCTGTGTGTCTAGAGCGCCTGGGAGTGGGGTGACATGGTACCTTGGGCTTGCTAGTCCCTCTTGTGGTTCCTGAGGCCTCTTGTGTCAGTCCCTAGCCACATGGTTCGCCGTGGAGACTTGTATTGGGACGTCCCATCAGCTCATGGAGATGAGGCTGCGCCTGACGATGGATGATAGAGAAAATACGATTTTTGTAAGATCAGAGAGAAAGATTTTGCGGTAAGATGTCCATCGGCAGACGCAGCACCCACCCCTGTGTATGGGGATGGTTCTTTTGTCTTCGCTGCTTGCAACTAAACATGTGCTGGGCTGTGGCAGTGGGGGTTATACCTGGAGGGACAGCCCCGTGAGCGTGTACATGTTAAAAGTTTTGTACTAACGTACTGCCTAGACTGCTCCTTCAGGTGGCAGCATAACCCACTCGGCTCATGGAGATGAGGCTGCATCTGTTGATGGACATCAGAGAAAAAGATTTTACGGTAAGATCTTACAAAAATCTTTTTTCTTTTTTTTTTTTTCTTTTTTGTTGTTGCGGTGTTCCACTTAGGAGATTTACATTGGAGGCTAATCAGGAAGTGAGGAAATATCTCAAATTGCCTCTACAACATTTGTACCAGAATGGGTACCTCTATTTGAACATTTCCCCTCACCTACTGTTCTGGCGATAACTGTAGAAGTTTGGATTTCTCGTTACTTTCTGTCCCAGTGACCAAGTAGAGAGGGTGAATCTTCCCAACCGAAGCACAAACCCCAATTAAAACATGACCAGGATTATATCTCTTCCTTGATTTAAAACTACAAAGAAAACAGTTTGTCTAGAGATGCACGTCAACTGCACTTGCATTGCAGTATATCTTTTTAAAAACGCGGTCTTTGTCCCCATATAGGAGATTTGTTTTCCTACAGATATTACATTTATATACTGTGTCCCAAAGGGGGAATTTCTGTTCTTGTTCCTGATGCCCGTCACTTCAACAGGAAATTAAGAAAAATCTCTCTCTAATGGGGACACACCGCAACAAGGTCCCGATTGAGGGTTCTAACCCTTCCTCTATATTTTATTGCTGCCTGTGTCCCCATGGATTTTGATTCACTGGGATTTTATTTCACTTCCTTTTCTTGAACACATATCAGGCAGGATTTGGACTACAGAATCAAAAGGTTCGAGGAATAGAAAAATGCAGGGTGCTATATCGCTTACAGCAGCAGGTGTTCTTAGTCAGGTGACCTAAAGAGATTTCATCATGGTATCCTTTTCTGCCAAACAAATTCAATAAAATATTCTTAATACAAAATGTTTGATTTGGTTTTACATCTACTTTAAAGCTCCACTTCTGCCAAAAGTAAGCTTAGAAGCTCTGTCACTTTTTTGTTACAAAATGCTTGGTATGCAAAAAGGAAAGCGCTAAAATCAGAACATGTAAAGTCCAGATTTAATTTTATTCAGAAGCATTTTATCAAAAAATCCAACGCGTTTTGGAGATTGAGGGTCCTACTTCATCAGGGCTGGGTTATGTGCCGGTAAAAACCTCCTATTAAGATCATACTAATTTAATTAGCCCTGAGGATTCCTCCAAATTTATCAGGATAAGCCAATGTTTAAATGCGAGAGTCACATGTATTCATCCTTGAATCTTGGTGTGCTTTGTGTATTTCTTCCAGATCTGTGCAGTAATCCAGTGTGAGACTTTCCCTCTGTGCAGGAACTTCTGTACAAAAAAAAAAAAAAAAACGGTCACTGCTGCTCTCTCTTTGTGCAGGCAACCTGTAATGGGTGGGGCCTGATCAGCCCCTCCCACAGCTCTGCTCTGTGCACAGGATATCTGCAGCAAAGTGCTTTTACAAGTATATCTGGGTTTGCAAAGACATTTTCTGCAAGCAAACTGGATTTATATCCATTGTGGTTTGAGGTGGAAAAAAAAAATATATATATATATATATACACACACACATATGTATATATAAATAAATATAAATAATTTGTGGCCATTTTTCCCCTTTAATGTAGAGAGAACGATTTTAATTAGGCAGTTCTCTCACAAGTAGTGGCCAAAGGGTCCCCCTTCATCAGGGCTTAGTACTGAACTGATAAAATGAGTGGAATCCTTGGGGTAATTAGTATGATCTCTCCTGATGCCATTTACATTGCCAAGCCACGATGAAGAGGGATCCTCTGAGCCTGGCTTTCCATGATATAAGCATCTGAAAAAAATTAAATCTGGACTTTCTATGTCCTATTTCTAGTGCATACCTCTTTTTACTCCCAGCAACAGAAATTCGACAGGTTCATTTGGCATGAGCTGGGCTTTAGCCTGGGTTCACACTGGATGCGGTGCAAATTCACAGTGGTGCGAATTTGCTGCGGCTTCCGTACCGCATCAAAACCGCAACCCGTTAATGCAAACCAATTGGCGTAGTGTATGTTAACTTAACGACCCCCCGCAATCGGTTTGCAAACGCAGTGCCAATTGCAGAATTGGATTTCATAGGTATGAAGACCCATGCGATCCAATTCTGGTGCTGGCAAAAAAGGGTCCTGCATGAGTTTGGTTCGAATTGAGCCATACAAATCCATGGCTCAAATCGCACCCCAGAGACATCGCATTCAATTCGCACAGGAATGTGCTACGATTCCTGTGTAAATTACATGCGATGTCTCGCACTGCAACAGTGTGAGCCCAGGCTCAAAGCAAATGTAAACCCAACCGCTAACATCTTGTATAAATATATATAAAAAAAAAATTTAAACCAAAAAAAAAAAAAACTTAATTTGCCTCCCCAAAATTATCCAATATTTTGATGCAGTGACTATCGCATAGGCATTGGATTAACATTTTGTTTTAATGCAAATAAAAAAAAAATTGGTTCAGTTTGAATATACGTGAAGTCACAGCCAACATTTAGATCTGTGGGCTCTGAAGCACAGCATCCGAATTAAAGTGGTTATAAAGGCTGAAGGTTTTTTTACCTAAATGCATTCTCTGCATTAAAGTGTAAGTCCACCCTAAAACTAAAATCCCTGCATCTATAGACATTCAAGATCTAACACTAACCTATCTAGCCCTGTAAAGAAGAAATCAGTATACATACCTTTTTTGAAGCCGATCCAATGCATTCCGGTCTCCAGCTAGAAAACACGGCCAACAATGGCTGTGAAATGAATGGGAAGTGACGTCACCCATAGACTTACTATGGGGCTTTTGCTGTTGGATGTTTCTCTGCACCCCCCACCTCCACAGTGAAGCCGCGGCTGACACTTCACCGTGGGATCAAATCAGATCGGCTTCAAAAATGGTATGTATACTGATTTCTTCTTTACTGGGCTAGATAAGTTAGTGTTAGATCGTGGATGTGTGTAGATGCTGGGATTTTAGTATTAAGGTGGACTTCTAGTTTAGGATAAAAGGCAGGAGCCATTAAGTAGGGGGCTATGAGGGCACTCTGCAGGGGCATGAGTCAGGAGCACTGGCAGGAGAATCAGGGCTGATCTGTGCAAAACCATTGCACAGAGCAGGTACAGTATCTCAGAAAAGTGAGTACACCCCTCACATTTTGGTAAATATTTTATTATCTTTTCATGTGACATGAAGAAATGACAATTTGCTACAGTGTAAAGTAGTGAGTGTACAGCTTGTGAAACAGTGTAAATTTGCTGTCCCCTCAAAATCAACACATTAATGTCTAAACCACTGGCAACAAAAGTGAGTACACCCCATAAGTGAAAATGTATAAATTGGGCCCAAAGTGTCAATATTTTGTGTGGGCACCATTTTTTTCCACTACTGCCTTAACCCTCTTGGGCATGGAGTTCACCAGTGCTTCACAGGTTGCCACTGGAGTCCTCTTCCACTCCTTCATGACGACATCATGGAGCTGGTGGATGTTAGAGACCTTTAGCTCCTCCACCTTCCATTTGAGGATGCCCCACACATGCTCTATAGGGTTTAGATCTGGAGACATGCTTGGCCAGTCCATCACTTGTACCCTCAGCTTCTTTAGCAAGGCAGTGGTTGCCTTGAAGGTGTGTTTGGGGTCCTTATGTTGGAATACTGCCCTGCGGCCCAGCCACCAAAGGGAGGGGATCATGCTCTGCTTCAGTATGTATGTACATGTTGGCATTCATGGTTCCCTCAATGAACTGTAGCTCCCCAGTGCCGGTAGTACTCAGGCAGCCCCAAGCCATGGCACTCTGTAGGCAAGACACACTTATCTTTGTACTCCTCACCTAGTTGCCGCCACACACACTTGACACCATCTGAACCAAATAAGTTTATCTTGGTCTCATCAGACCACAGGACATGGTTCCAGTAAACCATGTCCTTAGTCTGCTTGTCCTCAGCAAACAGTTTGCGGGCTTTCTTGTGCATCATCTTTAGAGGAGGCTTCCTTCTGGGACGACAGCCATACAGACCAATTTTTTGCAGTGAGCGGCGTATAGTTTGAGCACTGACAGGCTGACCCCCCACCCCTTCAACCTCTGCAGCATTGCTGGCGGCACTCATATGTCTATTTCCCAAAGACAACCTCTGGATATGACGCTGAGCACGTGCACTCAACTTCTTTGATCAACCATGGCGAGGCCTGTTCTGAGTGGAACCTGTCCTGTTTAAACTGCTGTATGGTCTTGGCCACCGTGCTGCAGCTCAGTTTCAGGGTCTTGGCAATCTTCTTATAACCTAGGCCATCTTTATGTAGAGCAACAGTTCTTTTTTTGTTGGATCCTCGGAGTTCTTTGCCCTGAGGCGCCATGTTGAACTTCCAGCGACCAGTATGAGAGAGTGCGAGCGATGACACCAAATTTAACACACCTGCTCCCCATTCACACCTGAGACCTTGTAACACTAACAAGTCACATGACACCGGGGAGGGAAAATGGCTAACTGGGTCCAATTTGGACATTTTCACTTAGGGGTGTACTCACTTTTGTTGCCAGCGGTTCAGACATTAATGGCTGTATTGAGTTATTTTGAGGGGGCAGCAAATTTACACGGTTATACAAGCTGTACACTCACTACTTTACATTGTAGCAAAGTGTAATTTCTTCAGTGTTGTCACATGAAAAGATATAATAAAATTTCTCTTACGTCCTCCGACAGTCGCCGCCATCTTCATATTCGTCACAATGGGGTATTAGACTTTGCTCCGTAGGAGTAGCTAGGCAACAGAATATGTTAATATTAAAGCTTTTAACATATCCCACCCCCAGGGGGTGGTCCCCTCAGTCAATACCCTCCTACTTCCTGTATCCATACCTCAGTTTCAATGTCTAGCTTGTCAGGAGTAGCTGGATGTCTCTATGCTGGGGAATTTTGTCTCAGCCTTTCTCTTCTTTTTTGATTTTGGTTTGAGTTTTTTCTCTCTCCTTACTTAGCTGTTATTTTTGTCAGCATTAGTTAGTTCTTCTGATGAAGAGGATTCGTGCGGGCTGGGTCTGGGGCTGATCCCCCTGGTCGCAGGTTGTGGGTCAGTGGCTTCCCAGCCTGCCATCGAGCGTTCAGCCAGGTAATGCTCCTGGCACTATGAACGACCCATCCCTGTTCGGTGCAGGGATGCTATGGTGAGGTGGCTACCTCACTGGACGCTGTGCGGTTTCTCAACCCCAGTTTTCTCTGCATCCTGGATGCGACTCTCCCTGTCACATGTGCAGTGGCTTGTTCGCCTGTGCGGGTTCCCCACGCCATCTAGGAGGTAAGTGTATCTGTGTGGGGACCTGTCTGTTTGGGGGGGTGTCAGTCTGGGACTGTGTAACCCTGCCTCTGTTCACACTGTCAAGCTCCCTGTCTATCTGGCTGCATTCTGTGGGCTGCAGGAGGGGGGCTGTGCTGCACTATTCTGTGTCAGACTGTGACTGTGTGGCAGGCTGTGTGCTGTGGGGCATGATTGAATCGTGTTGGGGCACATTACAGCGACCGCTGCGGCGGTCCGCCATGTTTTACTGTACTGTGGTGTTTTTCAGCGGTCCTCACTGTGGTGGAGGTGCGGCGTTTTTGGCGCCAAACGGCGCCATTTTGTCAGCGCTCGCCCCGGCCGCATGTTAACACTGCAGGCAGCCATTTTCTTGTAGCCTTCCATAAGCTTTAATAGAGCGCCCTGAGTTACATCACTTCCTTTTCCCTGGGTGCACCGATCGAGGCAGCAGCAGCAGCAGTGGTCTCTCCAGGTTTTTATCCTCTCTATCCCTGTATCCTTGCCTGAGTTGAGCTTTTATCCCTGTGGGGGTCTGCTTGTGCTAGTGTGTGTGTGCGGTGGGCTGCACTCGCCACGCTTGTTAAAGGGGCAGTTAACCCTTTATTCACCAGCATATATTTTGGGGGCAATGGATTCTCAGGAAAGCAAATTTCCTACCACTTTGGTGGGAGGCCAGGGGACTGCTGCTTCCCCCCCAGGGGGGGATTTGGCTGAGATTGTGGCTAACCTTGCTGCTCAGGTGCAAATGCTTGTGGCTGCTCAATCCACAAAGCGGCCCAGAGTTTCAATTTCCTCTGATTCAGAGGGTGATGGTGATGGGGCTGCTATGGCTGGGGTTTCCTTATCAGGGTCCCGTTCCTCCCTGGATCTTGTGGGGTCCGAGGTGGAGGCTGAGGTTGAAGGGGTGGATAATTCTCCTCCTGGCTCGTCTGAAGAGCTTGCACTCATGGATGAATTGGTTGCTTCTATCAAACAAACACTGCGTTTGCAGGATGAACCATGTCCTTATGGGACGCAAAAGAGATGCAAGACATCGCAGGTTTTTCCCTGCACTGATGATTTTCAGCGCGCTGTTAAGGAACAATGGCGCAATATATGCAAGCCTTTTGCTGTGCCAAGTAGGTTCAAGCTGCGTTATCCTTTCACGCCCGCTACTGATGAGCGTTGGTGTGTACCGCCTCCGGTGGATCACGCGATAGCGATTTCGAATAAGTCCACTGCGATTCCTGCAGAGGATGCCCCGGTGTTCCGGGATGCCACGGACAGGAGGCTGGAGTCTCTTGCCCGTCATACTTATTCTATTACGGGCTCTATGCTAAAAGCTCTATTTGCTTCTCTTATGGCAGCACAGGCTGTCGCGAGTTGGACGCAGGTGCTTAGACGCGTCCTGGTGGCTGATTCTGCCTCACCGGCGACATTGGATATGGTGGATCAAATCCATCAGGGTGTCATGTATTTGTGTGATGCGGACTTGGATATAGTACCGTTGGCTGCACGTGTACACAGTGTGGCGGTATTGTCTCGCCGCCTGGTTTGGTTGAAGTGTTGGTCTGTGGACCAATCTTCGCGCAAGACCTTAGCCAATCTGCCTTATGATGGATCTTGCCTTTTTGGTGAATCCTTGGATACACTGATAAAGGGGATCACGGGTGGTAAGAGCACGCTCTTGCCCCAATCTCACAAGGCTAAGGCGGCTCCTGGTAAGAAGCATGCTTCCTTTCGGCCCCCTCAGGGGTCCTTTCGTGCCTTTCGGTCGCACTATAAGGGCAAGCCGTTCAAAGGTCAAGGCTCCCAAAAGAAGCCGTGGGCAGGTAAGCAGAAGTCCGGCCAGTCCGGATCCGCTGCCCACAACAGTGCGGCCTGAAGGGGCGCCCTCACCCGGTTCTGGGGTGGGGGGACGCTTGCTTGGTTTTCTTCAGCCATGGCTGGCCCGTGTTCGGGACAGGTGGGTTCAGGAAATCGTTCGATCTGGCTACAAGATCGAGTTTCTCTCTCGGCCGGAGAGCAGATTTTTTCCCTCAAATCTTTAACTGTCTCCGGAGCGTTTGCGGGATCTGCACCTAGCGGTGCGGGACCTGAGGGCTCAGGGAGTGGTGGTTCCGGTGCCTCATCGGGACAGATTTCGGGGGTTCTATTCCAATCTGTTCACCGTGCCCAGGAAGGAGGGCAAGGTACGTCCAATTCTGGACTTAAAGGCTCTGAACCGCTTTGTGCGGGTTCGCAAGTTCCGCATGGAATCCCTGCGGTCGGTGGTGGCTGCCCTGGTTCCGGGGGAATTCATGGCTTCCATCGACTTAAAGGATGCGTACCTTCACATCCCGATTTTCGAGGGTCACCAGAGGTACCTTCGATTCACCATTGCGGAGGATCACTACCAATTTGTGGCGTTAACCTTTTGGTCTTGCTTCGGCTCCACGGGTTTTCACCAAGGTGATTGCACCGGTTCTGGCTTTGTTGAGAGCCCAGGGCATCTCTGTCCTAGGGTATCTGGACGATATTCTGGTTCGGTCTGCGACCAGCCAGGGTCTGGAGAAGGACCTGTCCATCACGATGCAGACTCTGCAGGAGTTTGGTTGGACGATAAATTATCCAAAGTCGACGCTGTGTCCGTCGGTTCGTCTTCCCTACCTGGGAATGATCCTGGACTCGGTCCAGGCAAAAGTCTTCCTACTGGACGACAAACTCAGGACTCTTCAGGTAGAAGTCGGGTCCCTCAGGGACGCTCCGTGCTCGTCCCTCCGGACGTGCATGCGGTGTCTGGGTTTGATGGTCTCGGCTTTCGAGGCGATTCCCTTTGCCCAGTTTCACACGCGGGGTCTCCAAGCGGAGATCCTGTCCAGGTGGGACGGCGACCGCAATCTCTGGATCTCCAGATTTCGTTGAGCCATCACACCAGAAGGGACCTTCTGTGGTGGCTCCAGTCCCCGGCGGTGTCAGGGGGCAAGTCTTTTCGTCCTCTTTCATGGACGGTGATCACCACGGATGCCAGCCTGTCGGGCTGGGGTGGTGTTCTGGGCGTTCTGTCCGCCCAGGGAACTTGGTCGGAGGCAGAATCCTCCCTTCCGATCAACATTCTGGAGTTGCGTGCGATAAGTCTCTGCCTTCGACATTGGACGGACAGACTGCGAGGCTGTCCGGTTCAGGTGCAGACGGACAATGCCACGGCGGTGGCTTACATCAATCACCAAGGGGGCACCAGGAGTGCCCGAGCGGCTCGGGAAGTGGCCGACATTCTGTCTTGGGCCGAGACACACGTCCTGGCGATATCGGCGGTCCACATTCCGGGGGTGGAGAACTGGCAGGCGGATTATCTGAGCCGCCAGACCCTGGACCAGGGGGAATGGTCCCTTCACCCAGATGTCTTCCAGATGTTGTGCGCGAAGTGGGGTCTTCCGGAGGTAGACCTGTTCGCGTCCCGTCTGAACAACAAGGTGAAAAGGTTCGTGGCAAGGACGCGCGATCCTCGGGCAGACGCATCGGACGCGTTGGTAGCTCCGTGGCATCAGTACCGATTGATGTATGCGTTTCCACCGATTCAATTGCTGTCCAGGTTCTTTCGCAGGTTGAGCTCGGAACCACACACAGTGATTCTTGTGGCGTCGAACTGGCCTCGCCGGTCCTGGTACGCAGACCTCGTGAATCTGGCGGTCGACGCTCCTTGGCGTCTGCCTCTTCGAGAAGATCTCCTGTCTCAAGGGCCGATATTCCATCCTGCTTTACAGTCGCTGGCTTTGACGGCCTGGCTGTTGAAACCGAGGTCCTGAAGGATAGGGGTCTCTCCCCTGAGGTCATTCACACTTTGATCAACGCGAGGAAATCTTCCTCGGGGAAGGTCTATTACTGTACTTGGAAGGCCTATTTTGCCTGGTGTGAGTCCAGGGGGTTTTCACCTCGCACATACTCGGTGTCTAGGGTGTTGTCCTTCCTTCAAACGGGTGTCGACCAGCGTTTGGCGCTGGCTACGGTCAAGGGTCAGGTGTCTGCGCTGGCCGTTCTTTTTCAACGTCCTGTGGCGTCTAACTCCTTGGTTAGTACTTTTATTCAGGGGGTGCGACATCTGGTCCCTCCTAGGAGGGAACCTCTACCCCCCTGGGACTTGAATCTTGTTCTGTCCGTGTTACAACATGCTCCTTTTGAACAGATCAGGAAGATCTGTCTATGTTGTCCAAGAAAGTCGCCTTTTTGGTGGCGATCACTTCGGCTCGCAGGGTATCGGAGCTGGCAGCTTTGTCCTGCAAGTCTCCGTATCTGGTCATTCACCTGGATAAGGTGGTCTTGAGACCTAACTATTCTTTTCTTCCGAAGAGGGTTTCGGATTTTCACCTCAATGAGGACATTGTCCTACCTTCGCTCTGCGCGAAGCCTAAACATCCGAAGGAGGTGGAGTTGCATTCCTTGGATGTTGTTCGGGCGATTAGGGTTTACCTCAAATCGACTGAATATTTCCGCAAGTCGGATTCTTTGTTTGTCCTTTCAGAGGGTCCTCGGAAGGGCATGGCGGCGTCGGCTTCTACCATCGCCAAATGGATCAGACAGACCATTGAACAGGCCTATGCTTTGAAGGGGAAAGTTCCCCCTGTGCCTGTGAAGGCACACTCTACCAGGTCTCTGAGTACGTCTCCGGCCTGTCGTCATGGGGCTTCTGTGGCCCAGGTGTGTAAGGCGGCGACTTGGTCTACCGTGCACACCTTCACAAAGTTCTACAGAGTGGATGTTCAGGCATCGGCAGATGCTTCCTTTGGCCGCAAGGTTCTTAGTGCGGCGGTTCCTTAGAGCCCCTTGTTTTGGGCTCCTTGGCTGTTTGGGATATATTTTTATCCCTAGGTTATTTGTTTTTTTCCTGGGTTGTTGCTCCTGTTGAGCAAGTTTTTTCTCATGTTGCCCAGCTGGTTTCCTTCCTTTGGTAAGGTTCCTTTCTTTGATGTGGAGACTGCGTTGCCTTAGGCGCGGCTGCGTTTCCCACCCCTCATGTTTGCACTGCTTTGGGACGTCCCCATTGTGACGAATATGAAGATGGCGGCGACTGTCGGAGGACGTAAGAGAAAACTGAATTTTTGTAAAATCTTACCTGTAAAATTCCTTTCTCTGAGTCCTCCGACAGTCGCCGCCCCCGCCCCTCTTTTGGGGTTTGGTTGTATTCTCTACTGCTATTCCACTGAAACTGAGGTATGGATACAGGAAGTAGGAGGGTATTGACTGAGGGGACCACCCCCTGGGGGTGGGATATGTTAAAAGCTTTAATATTAACATATTCTGTTGCCTAGCTACTCCTACGGAGCAAAGTCTAATACCCCATTGTGACGAATATGAAGATGGCGGCGACTGTCGGAGGACTCAGAGAAAGGAATTTTACAGGTAAGATTTTACAAAAATTCCGTTATTTACAAAAATGTGAGGGGTGTACTGTACTCCCTTTTGTCAGATACTGTAAGTATAACATGTTTGTTTTTAAAAATAAACCTTTTTTTTTTTTCTATACAATAACTTTAAGAGCCCATTCACACTCCCGCGACTTGTCAGGCGACTTGTCAGCCTGACAAGACGCGGTCGGTCGCGGTCCATTGAGTAGTACAGGACCCGTACTAATAGGAGCGACACAAGTCGCTCCGACTTAGAAAAAGGGTCATGTACGACCGAGTGCCCCCACAGGAAACCGCTTGCTATGGGGGCACATGAACCGAGCCGCTGCTCTGTGTTCATTCAGACACAGAGCTGTGGCTTGGTCCTGCCCCCTTTCTCTCCTCATTGGCTCACTGACTTTGACAGCAGCGGGAGCCAATAGCACCGGCTGCTGTGTCTTAGCCAATCAAGCGGGAGAATCCTGGACAGCTGAGGCTCTAGTGCAGTGATGGCGAACCTTGGCACCCCAGATGTTTTGGAACTACATTTCCCATGATGCTTATGCACTCTGCAGTGTAGTTGAGCATCATGGGAAATATAGAAATATAGTTCCAAAACATCTAGGGTGCCAAGGTTCGCCATCATTGCTCTAGTGCAACATCGCTGGATCGAGATGGGGCTCAGGTAAGTATGGGGGGCTGCTGCACATACATTTTTTTTATCTTAATGCCTAGAATGCACTAAGGTAAATAAACTTTCTGCCTTTACGACCACTTTTAAGCTCCAAATTCACCCCCTACAAAGCAAGTTTTCCAGGTCTGAGACAATATATTCAGTATATATAAATGGTTATGTAATTCTCCAATGATGGCTTTTAAAAAGGTTTATATAAGTGCATGTAAACAGAAAAGGGCTGCAGGAGATCAGCAGCACTGAGATTACAACAAAGTGTAAAAATAAGTGAAAAAAACTTTTTAAAATAAATAAAAGGTTTTTGTTTCAAATACACAATTCTTTAGAAAAAAGAAGTTTTACCCTGTGCACCCACATCTGAGAGTGAAATCGCTTTGTGCGATCCAGGAGCCAATTTAACAGTAAACTATTTGCTATACCACAGGTTTTGCTGGTCTTTGGAAGTCCTAGTTAAGTCCCATTGTCTCCAGAGAGCAGCCATATGAGGTCCTTTTAATTACAGTTTCTCTGTACTGCGACCACAGATCTGTATCCTTTACTGATCATTCGCTGTGAGGCTTCTCTTATCAGATCTCTCTATGGAATATACAGCTGTGCAGTCTAAATGTCTAAAAGCAGGAAGTCCCTTGAGCAGCCCGGTACAAAATGTCTAGAACTGATGAGAATTCTGCGCACATCTACCCACCGCCGGGCACCAGGGTCTACTGCAGGATCACACAGCAGAGTGCTTGTCCTTCTGATGATGTGTGTGACATCCACCGCAGGTCTCTATGGTGGGGGAGCTGAACAAACAATGACTCTGCACAGATTTACTATCCACAAAGGCAAAATTGATTTGCATGCAGCGACCGGTTTCTGCACCAGACAACGTTAAATACATTACATAAAGGACCTCCTGGTTAGATCCTCAAATCACAAGAAGACATAATAGGAATACAAATTTATAAAGAAATTCCAGTTTGAGGTCTGTGGCATTAACCTTTCCACTGCCAGAGCAGTTGTTGTTTTTGCACACGTTTTTAAATAATTTAGTTCCGAAGATTAGCTAAATTCCTCAAATATTATATAATTTCCGAATGCAGTCACCCTGGAGAATAAAAGTGGTGGATCCAATTTTTAGAAATTAAAAACTCCAGTTTGAGGTCTGTGGCATTAACCCATTCACTGCCAGAGCTGTCTTTTGTGTTTTTTGCACACTTTTTAAAAAAAATAATAATTTAGATCCGATGATTAGCTAAATTCCCCAAATATTATATAATTTCCGAATGCAGTCACCCTGGAGAATAAAATAGTGGTGGTTCCAATTTTTTATGCATGATATTAACGCAACCATTTTATGAAACACAAATTTTCAGTAAAAAATACCCTATAGTAAAATTTTGGGCACACACACAATATATTAGCAAATGTTTTTGTAAAATATAAATGGTGAGGTTGTGCCGACTGTATAGATACCCAATTTGTCAAGGCCTTAAAGTGGAACTTCACTTCCCCAATCAACATTGATTATTTTTTATCCTTGTGCTGCTAGCATTAATAAATATATAAGAAAGTACATTATATTTACTTGTTTTACATTTTTTTTTTTTATAGTTCTTCGGTTACTTCCTGGTTTCCATGCCTAGGCAAGTGATGTCCTACATGGGAGTATTCAGGAGGTGAGGGGAGGGGTTTTCTCAGCGAAGTACAATCTCCTGCATGCATTCTTGAGTTAAGGGCAGGAAGTAAATGCTACATGAATCATTTGCCCTTACTTAGGATGGCCACGGCCAGAAAACCTAGGGGTTCTCACCGAAATAAAGCATGGAGACATGGATGGGGTAGTTTGCTTTGAATATTAAAAATTTAATTAACCACTTCTGGACCGGAAGATTTTCCCCCTTAATGACCAGGCCATATTTTGCGATTCAGCACTGCGTTACTCTAACGGATAATTGCGGGGTCGTGCGACGCTGTACCCAAATAAAATTGGTGTCCTTTTTTTCTCCCACAAATATAGCTTTCTTTTGGTGGTATTTGATCACCTCTGCAATTTTTTATTTGGGTACAGCGTCGCTATAAACCAAAAAAGAGCGACAGTTCTGGAAAAAAAAACAATATTTTTCACTTTCTGCTACATAACAAAAAAAAAAAAAAAGTAAAAATCAAAATGTATTTAACATTTTAGGCCAATTTGTTTTCTGCTTCATATTTTTGGTAAAAAAAATAGCAATAAGCGTATTTTTATTGGTTTGCGCAAAAGTTATCGCGTCTACTAACTACAGGGAAGATTTATGTCATTTTTATTTGTTTGTTTTTTTACTAGTAATGGCGGCGATCTGCGATTTATTTATTATTTTGTGGGACTGCGACATTGCAGCGAACAGGTCGGACCCCAAATAACATTTTTGACACTTTTGGGGGGACCAGTGACATTACTACAGTAATCAGTACTAAAAATATGCACTGTTACTGTAATAATGACACTGGCAGGGAAGGGGTTAACACTGTGGGTGATCAAGGGGTTAAATGTGAGCCTAGGGGAGTGATTCTAACTGTATGGGGGCGTGGCTTATGGAATGACCCTAGAGACATTTGATCCTATATAGAAGGATCACAGGAGCTCTGTGATCATTTCAGAGAGAAGAACGGTCGGCTGTGTTTACAACAGCTGACCGTCCTTCTCTCTCAGCGGGGAACGATCGCTGGTGTCGGGCGGCAATCGGAGCCACCTGCCCCGTGAATCAGAGTCCCCGCTGCTGAGTTGGGGCGGGAGCACTCCGGCGGCGGCGCATACTTGCCCCCTAGCTGCAGGCGCTTACCGACGTAGCCCTACGTCGGTTCGTGCAGGAGGGCCAGCCTGCCGCCGTATATATGCAGTGGGCGGTCCAGAACCGGTTAAACAGCGATTTTTGGTTTATGGCACTCAGATGCAGTGAAGATCCACTTTAAATAGCATGAACCTGGAAATGTCAAATCTTTGGCACTCTATATTTTCTATAGGCAACACTTTAAAAGCCCCTGCAGGTCATCAGTTTAGAGTCAGCCATGCATAATGACCCCAGAATTATTGCTCTCACTACGGTGTATGTGGCAATATGTAACGTGTGGTTTGCAATCAACATTTTAATGCGTGGCCAGCATGACACATACATACACATAAATATACATTTATACATGCATGGGGGGGTCTCACATTTATTTATTTTTTTTGGGGGGAGGGTGGGGTTAAGTGCATTTGGTTTTAAATTTATCTTTTACAATTTTCTTTTTTACTAAATTTTTATTTTTTTCCCGCATAGTCCCCAATGTAAGGATTTTTTTGTGGGGGGACAGGTACTCTTTAATGAAATAGCTTTGGGCAGTGACAGGTCTTCTTTATGCATCCATCAGGGGTCTATTAGGCAGGCGATAGATTATGCAATTTTCTTTCCTTCCACCTCGAATGGAAAGAACAGAAATTCCCCCATGGGGGAATCTTTCCAGCATTGCTATTGTGTCTTTCTTGCAGGGAGCAAGGGTGCCTGCAGAATACAATGATTAGTGCGGCCAGCTATAATCAAAAAGAAACAACCCAACAGGCTGGTTGTACACAAGTCAATTGATGGATGTACAATCAGGGTGCTCATACATGGTTCGAAATTCAGTCGGCCCCTGCTGAACTAGCCGAATATTAATCTATATATGGCTGGCTTTAGACCCCTGATGTCTCCCCTGCCCTCCGGCAGCTGATGAAGCACAGATCATGTTTGTTTAGCTTCATTCCTGGCAACTGTAAAGCTAGATCCACACTATACAACTGTTGTCGTTTAATTTCCTTTAGATTTACCTTCAACTATGTAGTACAAAGGTCTGTCTGATTGCATACACATTGAAAGTATTTAGGTTTGACCTCATATAATATGGTTTTGGTAAATCTAAAGGAAAAAATCTATAGAGGATTGTATAGTGTGTATCCATCTTTACTCTCAGCCTCCTGCCTTGTGCGTCTGTAAGAAGTCCTTTTCATCTCTGAGTTATTTAAGGATGTGCAGGACTTGTTTCAAATAAACAATGAAAACTTATGTAGGAGGATTTGTTTCACCTTTGTGTATACCCTGAGGCCAGTCACTTCGCTGGGTATCTGTAAGGGTTTACAACCACTTTAAAAGGGAGGTACACACTATAAAAAAAAAAATGGAAGAAAAATTCTGATTTTCGTATAGTGTGTACACTTTTGACAATCGATTCAGACTTTGAAGTTTGTCCTTTTGCAAATTTTCATTTGCAAACTTTTTCTCGTACGTGAACATGACTGAGGTATCGCAGATATTGCGGCTGCCTTACCTTTAAAAACACCAACCAAACCACACCCCCTTATACCTTAAGAAAATAACACCACTACCGTCTTGGATTTTAAAAAGGCCATAGCAGCCATATTTATTACAACCAACCAATTAACACAGATTAACAAAATACCATTTTCATTAAAGCAAAGCAATACATAATACATTAAATGTAATAACCATCTAGGGTCTTGGAAGGCAACTTGACTTACCCCTGGCTGTATCTCTGATCCCAATAGACCTCCAGGCCCTCAGCCGCCACTACACCAGCTCGAGGACTATTCCCATTGGGATACCTTCCATACAGCCAACTGACGTTGGGTATGGGTGTACCTACCCTGGTAAGATGGGCCCTACCCCTCCATATTACCTTTTTAAACTAGTCACAGCCTTCAAAGACCCCTGCCACAGCACACGGGCATGACCCCTAATGCCCGTGTAGCCCTCCAAACCCGCAGAGCCCTGTGAATACCCTCCTGCCAGCCTAAGGTCCACAGGTCAATCCCCACAGCGTTCAAGTGAACCCCATCCCCTCGCAGATAAAGGGCCGGGTCCTGCTCTAGCTCTAAGTGACGAACCGCCAAACCCCCGTTCCGCACAACGAACTTGGCCACTGCTTTGTTGACCTTTATCCTGGCCTTGTTCAAGCTGACTACAGACCGAGCCAGGCGCCAACAGGTCCTGGCCACGATGTCTGACCACACGACGACAGTCTGCGGAAACAGCGTCCAAGATCTTAGAAAATCAAGTTTTTTATCCCGAATTAGTTCCCTCGACGAACGGAGGCCCAAATCATTTCCCCCAGCATGTAAAAGGAGGACGTCAGGCGGCCTCTCTAATCGCACTCAGCGATGCACCTCGGGAAGAACCCGAGACCACAGCATACCCAACACACCAATCCACCTAACCTTGGCCTACGCCCTGTCTAAGCCCAATTGGCGACCCTCATGTCTCACAGACGCCCTCTTAGCACCCCACACAACATATGAGTGTCCCAAAATCCAGACCAAAGAATCGGAGGACCCTGAAAGACACAAAATGAATACATACCAACATATATCCTAGGTCAAAATGAGAAAACCAACAGAGAGAACGAAATACACGACAAGACCACAAACAACAAATACTGACAGGGGACCACCCCCATACCCCCCTGGACATGTAAAGCGTAGCCTGTGCCCACCGCCTCACAATAGATGCGGACGAATATACAAGCGAAAACGCTGAGACTCCCGGCGTCCGATCCTCCGGAGTGCCTGGTCACTTAAACCCCATCGAGCCGCTTCCGTAGCAGCTCCGATGCGGAATGAATGGGACGAATAATTTGTTACCGGAAAACCTGCTGCCCCCAAGCACTTACGGAAGACGGCAATGAACTGATAATGTGAGAGAGCTGTGCCGTCAGCATGCAACAACAGAGGACCAGGGTGAGCGGACCGCACCTGCATCCAACGCCGCACCGCCAACACGGGGCACACGGGGCACACGGGACCGTGGTATCATTCCCAATGCCACACACACCCCTCGGCCTAGCTGGTCCGTTTTGGACCTGCGTATCCAGACGAGGACCTTGTCTGGATGTAAACGTACTTCTTCCAGCTGCAAGCCACCTTCTCCACGCCTGGAATTACTCACCAATTCACCGACGCGGAGCGCTCCGAAGAATGCTAAAATAAAGTCGATCCGGAAGAGGTCAACCTCATGATCCGAAGAGCAAATGGCAGGCAAACAGTCCAACAGCTGGGACAACATGGTAAATGAGACCGGATGCCTAGAATCGACGGAGCGACTGCCTTTTCTGTAACCCTGCAAAGCTTTTTTAACAAGGAAGTGCTTTGTAGCATCAGCAACACCTGATAACTTGGAAGTAGAAAGCTAAAGCCAACATCTTCCGGTTCAGGGAAGATACCGACACCTTTTGTTCAAAGTTCAGCCCAATGAAATGGAGAAGCAGGTACAGCCGATCCTCGTCGCCAGAACAACCTCCCACCTCACTTACCAACTGACTCCATGTCGACCAAATCTTTTCATAAGCCTTCCAAGTGGTAAAACAGACTGACGCTCGGATCAAGCTCGTCACGGCGGCAAGGCGATGTTCCACAGATACCCGGGACAAGGTATTCCGTTCTGCTCCGCGTCCGGTGCCAAATGCTGAAACCTGTCCCTTTGGAATCGAGAGAGCGTCCGCGACTGAATTGTGAACACCCGGCACATGTACAGCATAGAAAAAGGAATTAATCATTAAACATCTTAAAACCAAATGACGAAGCAATCTAATAACCGGTGGGAAAGAGGCGGTAATGCTATTAATCGATTGCACCACCCCCAAATTATCGCAATTAAACTTGACTCTCTTATTCCGGAACTCCTGACCCCACAGTTCAGCCGCCAACACGATGGGAAATAACTCCAATAACACACGATTACGAATGAATTCGGAACTTTGCCAGGATGCTGGCTATTCGCCAGCACTCCATTGGCCTCTAAAATACGCAGCGAAACCACCTGAGCCAGCCGCATCAGTATACAACTCCAGGTCATAGTTGGACACCGGAGCCTCCAACCATACAGAACGCTCATTGAATGAATTCAAATGAACTCCCAGACTCGTAAATCATCACGATGATCCTTAGATAACCAGATGTAATGATGCGGTGCCCTGACGCCAGCTGTGGCAGCTGCCAACCGCCTGCAAAACACCCGCCCCATGGGCATAATGCGGCAGGCAAAATTCAGTTTACCGAGCAGAGACTGCAGGGCACGCAGCTGTATTTTTTTTTTTGCAGCCAAGGCCCCCGCAATGTCCCCACGGAGGTCCAACAATTTGTCCATAGGAAGCCGGCATTCCATTGCCATCGTGTCAATGACGATGCCCAGAAAATGCAGTTCCGTACATGGACCCTCAGTCTTGTCCGGTGCCAAAGGCACCCCAAAGTAATCAAACAACTGTTGGACCGTAGCCAGGAGCGTCGCACACGTGCCCTCTGCAGGAGGACCTATGACCAAGAAATCATCCAAATAATGTAAATAAAAGACCCGAGACGTCCTTAACAACCCATTCCAGGAAAGAACTAAACGTTTCAAACAAAGAACAAGAAATGGCACAACCCATGGGAAGACACCGGTCCACATAGAATTCCCCTTGCCACATACAACCTAATAGATGTAAACTATCCGGGTGGACCGGCAACAATCTGAAAGCAGCCTCAATGTCCGTTTTCACCATCAGAGCACCCTGACCCAAACGACGAACCCAGGCCACTGCTTTATCAAAAGACACGTAAGAAACCAAGCGTAATTCTTCAGCAATAGCATCATTCACCGACCCCCCCTGAGGATAAGAAAGGTGGTGAATCAGCCTAAACTTATTAGGTTCTTTCTTCGGCACTTCTCCCAGAGGGGGCACTACCAAGCCCTGTAACGGCGGAGATGAAAAGGGGCCCGCCATCCTGACCAAATGAACCTCCTTCTGAAGTTTTGCAGAAACTACAGAAGAATGACATTTTGCAGAACTCAAATTCTCCCCAGGGGGAGGAACTGCAGTCAAAGTTCAGGGAATTCGAAAACCTTGCGAAAAACCGGATAACAACAGTTCGGCGGCTTCCTTATTGGGATATCTATTTAGGAACCTGGCCAACCTTTCCACCATGACTGGTGTCTGCCCTTTCCAGCGTCGGTGACCTTGGCCCCTCCTTGTTTGAAGCATCTGGAAGACTGATGAGTTCCGCCGCAGTTGGAACATTCTTGTTTAAATCGACAGGAAGTGCCTTTGTTAAATTGCCAACAAAAACCTTTCGCTTTGCGGCCGGAGAAGGCGAGGAGGCCGCCCCTCCGACCCTACCCTGAAAGGGGTGATTTGGTAGCTTTTGCCTGAGTCATCAGGCGCATCCACAAACTGATGTCCTTATGATCCCATCGCAGAGGACAGCCGGACGGCCTTGCGCTAACTAAATTGTTTGTCATAGCGCAACCACGCAGTTCCCCCCATAAACCCGATACGCTTCCCCAATGGAATCCAAGTAGCAAAAGAGAGGGGAACACTGATCTGTCTGCTTCTCGCCAATGACACTGGCCAGAATGCTCAACGCCTGCAACCAGTTACTAAATGTTCGCGGAATCAAACGGTAACGGCGCTTTTCTTCCTCTTCCTTCTTGGATTCATCTGGCTTCACCCTGTCCAACTTCTCCAAAGGCAGCAGTGAAAATATTTCCACATACTTCACCTCGCCATATTTTTTCTCTTACTTCTGTCTTCAGGTGAGCTCCTAAAGGGCCCTCGAAGCATACATATACCTCACATTTAGCCGCATCGGCTAGGCGCACTAGTTCCTTATCACCTTCCGTGGTCCCTGAAGCCCCTTTCGCCTTCGTCGACACCTCAGGCGATGGCGTTGCCGCGAGCGCGACCGTACTCACCTCCGTTGCCGCGAGCGCGACCGTACTCGCCTCAGTAGTTCCAGTTGGTACTGTCCGGGCCTGGGGTCCCGAATTAAGCCTGGATGGGGCCGCACGCCCCTCAGCAGTCGCAGCCCACGCATGTACCAGCGCGCCCGCAGGTCAAAACCAGCTCGCACCTAGACAATAGTTCCTTAAAACCTGAAAAAAGCGTGTGCAGCACCGACATATCCCCAAGCCCCCCATCCGGGACTGAAGGTGCACCCTGTCCCCCCAACCCAGGTGCCCCCCCACTGATACCCTGGACTACCACCCCGGGTGCATTCAGAGAGGGTCCCCCTACATTGACATGGGACGAGCCAGACACGAGAGACAAGACAGAGGGAGCAGTGACAGAAAGCAAGCCTGGCATTCCACTAGAATAATGGGCTGCAGTCCCACCCACATTAGCATAGGAACAGCTTGGCATGGAAGAAGGAAGGACAGGAGGAAAGAGACAAAAAGAGACTTACTTACCAGGCTGACCTGGGGGAGCCCTCCGCTCAGCCGTGTTTCCGGGTCCCATCTGCGGTGCCGCATCCATGTGGAGCTGATCCTCTTCGACCGTCACCGATAGTTCCCTTTCAGAGCGATCGCCTTCCTCGGCCGGATAGGACACTCGGCTTGGTCCTTTTCCCCTTGCTGTCCTGGCTTCAACTGAATCGGACCCTGGTACCACCCCAAACTTCCCCCCACTTACTCCACCTAGCCACACCCTGCCCCACCTTCCTAAAATCCAATCACCTACCTGGACTTTTAACTAAAATAATTAACCCCCACTGGGTCGCAACCTGCACTGCAAACCCAGTCATGTTCAGCCTTCCGCCTAACGCTATGCATTTATCTCTAGCTTCCCCCTGAACTAACAATTTTTGTTTAACCACTTCCGGCCCTCCTGCCGCATATATAGTGAGGCAGGGTGGCCCGGTGTGCAAAATCACGTACATGTACGTGATTTTGTGCACGGGTTTCTGGGGACACGCACACGCCACTTCTGCTGTGATTGGACACAGCAGAAACCAATCAGCGGGTCCAGCGCGTGCGATGGCCGCTGTGACCCGCTGATTGTTCGGCAAAATGACAGAACGGCGGTCTGCATATGTAAACAAGGCAGTCCACTGTTCTGTCA